>NC_089746.1:5696668-5811668 GCF_040412425.1 Macrobrachium rosenbergii | reverse complement strand
ACAAACCTTGTGCCATTACATAACGCCCACAGAGAGAGAAGATTTTTATCCTCTCTTCCTCTCACATTCGTTCATTTTAACACTGGACAAACTTAATTTACTTGAGTTTGAGACCAACTCACAAATTATAAAAGGCAGATACAAAAATTATATTAATAGCAATCAGGAATTTCAAATTCATTACCCATTTAAATTTTATCCTATACACAGTGCGTAGTTTTTTTGAGCACTTGTGTTTAACGAATAAGTGCACTAACGGTTTTCCTTCCAAGTGCTTCAGACTCAAACCATTTATCATATTACGCTATAAAGCGCATATATATTATATCTTGTTACGTGTTCCAACTGGAGTGCAGGGTTGGGGGTATATCCTTATCTCCAGACGTGCTTGTTGCAAGTGCTAAAAAAACACTGCACATTGTGTGTCTCCCCTCGCCCAGCCTACCTGTCCTCATGTCAGGCAGCGCTCATGGTTCTCATAACTAGCTACCCATAAGTGTCACATCAGTTTCCAATTCTCCTCAGTGCCACTTTAATCTGCGGCACTGCTAAGCATAATCACTGAAGCACTTATCTTTCTCTTTCACTTTCCTATCTCTTCCCCTTCTGTTGAGTCTCATTTGCAGCACACTCCCTACCTCTGCTCAGGCAGAGTACCTCACTGTCAGTGCCAATTCATGCACTGACATTTTGCGTGCTCCACAGGCGCACCAGCACCACAGTGCCGCAACCAAAAGCAACCTCTTATAAGCCACCTGCACCTGCATTGAAGAAACAGAGTGCCATACAACCGACACGTTTCTGCCCATAAGGACCGCAGCTCCTTCAGGAACACCTCATTAACAGTTCATCCGCCCTGGGACCATAGAGCCTTCAGGAGCACTCAGATTTGTTAGCGTGTCACGCCCGGGACTCAGACTTCCTTCAGGAGCGCTTTCCCCTAGTGTGACCTTGCGACGCACTTCATTCAAAAGAAGGTGCCACTCATTGAAGTGCCACTAATCTGAGACACTTCCTCATCGTCACAAACCTGTTCCTCGAGAACACCCAAGTAACTCCTCAGCACCCCTTCCCCATCAGCAACATGTCAACCGAGAACTGTATTTTAATATATAGGAAAGAGGACGGTCTTTTGGCCAGGCCTTCAAAGTTTGCAAAGATGGTGCTGAAGAAAGTATGAAGAAGAAGAACAAAAGACGGCAAGCCGAGCGATGGAGAAGAAAGAAAGAGAAAGAACGGAAAACAGCAAAGCCGAGCAGCTGAGAAGAGAAGAAAGAAAGAGAGACAGCATGAAGACTAGCCCTCAAGACATGGGCTCAGGTTGGAAGGCCAAGAAGGAAGCATAGAAGCTTTAGCAACAAAAAACAAGCCTCTAGCCCCACTCCATCTATAAATTCCTCTCTGTCGACAGTCAGTAGCTTGTGGAAAATGGACTGAAGACGAGCAGACAATGTGAAGAGATCAATTCCTCTTCGAGACCTGTAGATCAGCCTGGCTGAAGGGGCCTTACTGCTTACCAAGCACCCAGAATGGGAAGGCTAGGGCTGCTCACCGAGCCCTGGAGAGATCAACGAGGGGACATGGCTGCCGTCCATGAAGACCATCGCTTAAAGACGTATAAAATCACCTGAGAGGTTGGACAAAGATTCAGAGGTGTGGCTAAGAATGTCGGCTGGTCCTGGACAGAATGGGCCTGTCTCAAGACCCAAGCTGGGACCCGCTGGTTAGAGTCTATGCGGTTCGACACCTTTGAGGATTTGTTCAGCCGGACCATGCTGGAGGACCTCTTCCAGTGTGCGCCGAACCTCTGGCTGTGTATGTAATGATGGCAGC
Organism: Macrobrachium rosenbergii; assembly: GCF_040412425.1. NCBI lineage: Eukaryota > Metazoa > Arthropoda > Malacostraca > Decapoda > Palaemonidae > Macrobrachium > Macrobrachium rosenbergii. The sequence continues at coordinate 5,809,835 of NC_089746.1, read as the reverse complement.
CAGCTACCCTCAGAAACCTGCCGCTTAGCTGATGCCTGGGAGATAATCCTTCCCATGGCACCTTACAGCGCAAAATAAGATTGCCGCCGGTCACCTTTCGGGCCTCCATCGCTCACGGAACGCCGCCTAACAAACCTCGTGCCCCATTTGTAAAAGGTATGGCCATGCAAGCAGATTATCGTTATAAAGACAGCAATCAGCAGGGAGCAACAACCCTCGACGGCCTACCGGCAACCGTCCAGTCCTCCTCTCTGCCAAATTCAACACGTCTTCCCAGCACACCGTCACTGCGGAAATCAACATACCACGGGGCCCCTGCCGAGACTGTGGAGCTTCAGGACACTCTTCTGCTGGGTATCACCATTTACCCAAAACATGTGGTCAGCCCAGGCACGTGAACATGATTAGTGCCACACTGCCTGCTGCCTCATGGCTGAACAGCTACTGGAGAGAACTCACCTGAAGGGTCTGGACACGAATCCGTCTCAGTGGCTTCCTGAATGGTTCCAGCCCCAGATGCACCTGCCAACTACGCACGACACTGGCTCAGACATTGTCTGATCGATCGGGCCCCAGTGCCAGCCAGTGCCAAGGTAGAGGGACACCTGAGTGGACTGTGACCTGGGTGGACGAACGGTCACAGGCGAAAGATCCCCACAGTTGAGCTCGGAGTGATTACCTTGGAGCAACAAGGTTCATTGTTTTGGCGTTGTCAAGCGAATTAGGCACGGAGTAGAGTTCCTGCTTGGTCGAGACATCCTCTGGGGATGTCCCACCCCCACATCACTATGTTGCCTGACTGCTTCTGCCAGCACATCCAGCGCCACGTCTTCGGATAGGGACACAGCCTTTGTGACAGCTGTGCCACCGTCAGCCGAACCTTCCTGTCGCATAAAAGCAACAGAACCTGAGCCACCACATCCACATTCCAGGCCTAGTCCGCGGGTCTTGCGACCGGACGGCCACCAATGCATTACTCCCTCCTCACGAAGGGATCTCACCAATTACCGCTGCAGGACCTGCAACGTAAGGGGCCACTCCGAGAGATGGTCCAAGTGCCCCGGTAGGCTATGCAGCGCCCGCTCTACACCGAACCAAGAGGCCCAATCCTCTCACGAGACAGAATCGCTGTCAAAATCATGCCAGAGGACTCTGAGGGTCTTGATCCCCCGGGTCCCCTTTCAGCGGTGTCTGACAACACTTCGCTGCCAGTGCCACTTGCAGGCACTGGTCAGTGCCAAGCTCCGCCTATCTCGGCTGGATGCTCCCTGCCAAGCGTACTTCCCGTGCCTGGCCCTGAGTTGGTGCCAGTGCCGGATCCAGAACATGACTCGGATCCTCCTACGGGAGATCCACCAACTCTCACAACCGTGATAATCGTCCAGTGCGAACCTCCGACCCCTGATGTTTCTTCTTCTAACTCTCTTCCACCTGCTGGGGACGACCCTCTGACGGGCCTGGACATTACCTCCTTTCGCAGTGCGACCAGGAACTGCCTGGCAGGGCGCAGTGCTGGTTCTCTTCCCCTGATGATTTGTCGCGGCAGCCAAAGTAGGGTAACCGTGGCCCCTGAGGCTGCCCCTGATCCTGCTCCTGATGGCACTCCTGGCCGTTCTTCAGAGTCAGTATCCTCCTCGCCCCCTAGGAATGGCCTAGCCAGACCCTGGAGGCCCCCGAAGAAGAAGAAGGGGCGGAAGAAATTCACTTAGCGAGTCAGAGCCATAAGCTCTCTTGGCACTTGTGCCGTTGGCACTGGTGCGCTTCCATCAGAGCGATCCTGGCACCTGCCCGAGAGGTAGCCTGTGTGTGACCTCAGGCCAGTAGCATTAACAGTAACCACTTAGGTCTTTGTGCTACTAACCCTTTTCAACTAACGTCTTCCAACCCATAGACTCAAACTGATACATTAAGTAATGATACATTGTGAATCACCCTTCAGGGTCGTCATGTTTCAATTTGTTGCGTCGTCGTAAACAGTGCGATCATAACTCATTGCGGTGCCATTGGTGGTGCCAGCGCTCGCGTTCAGCGTAAGTCATGGGGATAGTAGGTTAGGATTAGGCTAGGTGTTTACAGTGTGCATTTGTCTAGTAGATTTGCTCCCATCATCTTAGCCAGTTAGTAGGCATGTCTATACCTTGGGCAGGTTGAGCCTGTAAATTAGCCAATTCAGAACCCCTCTTGATTGGGTAGGTTCCTTTAGATGTGCAGAATACAATCCCCCTTATGTGGGGTCTGAGCCAGTCAGGAGAATTAATAAGACCCTCACACCCGAAAGTGTGAGGAGCCTTGCACAAGGGGACCTGTCAAGGATATGCATCCCCTCCCTCCTGTAGAATTTCAGGCATCATTTAATTTTGAAATAATCTACTATTCATTTGACTGTCGAGCCGGGAAATTGGCAGTGTCGGACAGAACTTGAAACATATTTAGACAGATAGCCGTTAGCACCGCGAGGGGAGAATGAGCCTCATACCCCCTCCCTAAAATGGAAATCACGATCCATGAACATTAAGAAAACCCCCTTTTCACCCCATCACTTGTGATGGGAGGGCATATAGTATAGAGGGAAGGTCAAATAGGCATATCAGGCTAGGGTGAGGTAGGATTTAATCTGTAACACTTAGTCTAAGGCCTTCTTTCCTCTGTTTTCGTTTGCTGGCGTATGACTCACTTGCAAATGCAATTCCCAGCCCAAAGAAAGTTCGAATCTCAAGACACCATGTTTTGGAAGCAACAGATCCTCTGTGACCTTGTCCAGTAGTGCCGTGCTGCGTCTTTCCGCTCAGCTGGTTGGGCAGCCCAGCGGGACTGCTGGGACAATTGTTAAGGCGCCTACAATGGTCGCCCACAAGGTTAGATGCGTTGCAAGTGATCAATAGCCAGCCCTTTTCCCTCCCACTTAAACTCCAAAAATATCCCATATCTTTAAACTTTGCTCCTTTCTCTACAAAGCAATCCTCCTTTGATGAGTCCTTCCTTGCCTCACCTCCCTTATCTCGACATTTACATTGCCTTGAATTCAAGTAAGATCCCGTGATAATCATCAATTATCCCCTCTCCCAGTGCAATTTAAGGGCTAATGGGTTAGTAATACCAGTGTTAATTTTCTCTTTGTGAGTGCGATCGCGCGTGTTCATTGTTTAGAGCCACGCGGCTGATTCCCCAGATTGTGCCTACGTGATTTCATTATAATTATCTGCTGGGCTACGCAGTGGTTAATATTTAAGTGTAGAGTATCCCATTTATAAGGGGGATTCCATTCCCTTCAGTGTGTCTCTGTGGTTAATCTGGGACGTCTCTTTCAGGAGAGACAAGCGGACCGATCGCACTCCGTGCTTCAGTATTTCGTCTGCCACCCAAAAATCCTGAAAATTCCTGGTCGCAGTCATTACCGTCGTTGTGGCCAAAAAATGTTCATATGAAAAATTATTCTCCATCCTGGAGTTCCATCATTTACATTATCTGAGACTATTTCGTGTAATCGGAGCAAGACTAAATATTATTATTATCATTGGACTGATTGTATTGCACGTGGCCCCATTATTAATCAACTTGCATGTTGCCAATCATTTTGCATTATTGTTCCATGGGTCTAGTAATGAGTCGGCCCATTAGGTATCTGTGTTGTTTGTTGTCTCATTGTTTACTTATCTTTTTGTCTCTGTAAATAAACACAGATTTATGAAATTCTAATTCCCAAATGGCGACCTTCCTCATTTCAATTGTAAATCCAGGAAAATCTAAGGTAAGTTTTCAACTAACTTTTCCTTTTGCTCATAAGCTGGGCTTTCTTGGTTTCGTGGCAGCATCAATACAAACTTTGTTTCAATTTCTCACCAATCAAGACATCAGTTTATGTAATATATATATATATATATATATATATATATATATATATATATTATATATATATATATATACTATATATATATATATACATATATATATATATATATATATATATATATATATATATATATATATATATATATATATATATATATATATATATATATACATATATATATATATATATATATATATATATATATATATATATATATGTATATATACATATATATATATATACTATATATATATATATATATATATATATATATTTATATATATATATATATATATATATATATATATATATATATATATATATATATATATACATATGCTATATGTCATATATATATACACACAATCAAGACATCAGTTTATATTTATATATATATATATATATATATATATATATATATTATATATTTCTATATATATATATATATATATATATATATATATATACATATATATATATATATATATATGTATATATACATATATATATATATATATATATATATATATGTATGTATATATACATATATACTTATATATATATATATATATATATATATGTATATATACTATATATATATATACATATATATATATATATATATATATATATATATATATATATACTTTATATATATATATACTGTATATGTATATATATATATATATATATATAATATATATATATATATACATATATACATATATATACTGTATGTGTACATATGTATATTTATGTACACATACTTTTATTTGTATACATACATACTGTACATCATACATATATATATGAATATATATAATATATATATACACATATACCTGTATATACTTATATATATATATATACATATATATATACATATATATATACATATACATATACATATATATATATATATATATATATATATATATATATATATATATATATTACCTAAAAGGACCAAGTACATGGTTATTGCACAACTATTAAATCCAAAAATTTACTTCACTTTGGCCAGATACATGAAACCTCATAACAATAATATTGTGACTGAACACTCTAAAGGTAACAGTGATCCCTTAAAACTTGCCTATCACTTGAAAAATCAATTTAAGTTTATCAAGTTATGAGTGAGGTAATAACTGTTAAGCAATAATATACTAGAGGGGAAAGGGCATCACTCCATCAAACAACTATAATTGTTTCCCTGGTCGTCATTCACCTTCATATAGGAGAAGAGAACAAAACATGTCTATCACTTACCTTGTGCATAAACAAATAACTCTCTTCATTGAAACACTGTGCTTTTAAAACTTTATATACAAAAATTTATTTCTAACTTCAAAAGTTAAATTAGAATTCACAAACTGAAAAAATTTACTATTACTTGAAAACAACACAAGATTTAGTTAATTCTTAAACTAGATTAATTCACAAAACTTTAATTTATCAAGAAATTATGTTAACTAAGCAAAATTCAAACTATTGAGATTTACTCCAAATTTGGAAAAGAAATCTTGAAAAATGAACTTCAAAACAAGTATGCAGTGTTGACCCTTAAGGGACGGCATAATTTATCAATGTGCAGCACCCAAGATCGGGCAAACTTTGAGGTTGCCAAAATAAAAAAAAAAATATCACATCAATGGAAAGAGAATGACACGTACATTCACAATGTATAAATAAAAAAATTTTAAAAATTTTCCATACCTTCCACAAGAAGTTGAAAATTACTATTTACAACCCCTTGTGGGGCCTCATTTACAAGACAGTCGTAAATTTTACCAACTTATGTATGTTTTTTCTAATAAATAAATTTATTGTATTTTGTTTAAAGTTTTATTACTGCTCACACAATATCAAAATAGATAAGAAATAAAAGCAGTAACAAATTTTTGGCATGTTTGTTGTAAAATATTCACATAGATTTACGAGAAGGAAGATTCAGTAACTTTTTTTTTACTTTTACATGCTTTTTTCCAATATTTCTTTGCAATTTTCTTTGTAAAATTACATTTACAACCGACATACAATAGTAAAAGACAAAAACAAAAAACAACAGCAACCCCTTCATATATTTACAAGCAAATATACAAAAAGACTCATGTGAGAGAGAGAGAGAGATGCAGTACTTTCCCCCTTGAAGTCACAAGCATTACTGATACTGGCCTAACTCTTACGTCTGTATAAAAGTTGCCATTAGTGAATTTATACCATATAGAAGTATTGGCACCTTTGTTTCGAATCATTATTACCATAACAGTGGTGTGTAATTCTGCTTCACACAGAAGCTCAATCCGTCCACCTCCCCAAACCTGTTTTACTTCACACTGAGGATCAATCCGTCCCTTAAGGGTTAAAGTATCAGCATATATAAAGTGCTAATTAAATCAATGTTAAATCACCAACGCAAAATTTTGTGTAACACTATGAAATTGTAAACACAATAACACACAAAAGAAATGTAAAAACAAGAACATATAAAAATGTACAAAATGTTTATCAACATTAATTTCACTAAGGCAAAATCTGTTTCAAGAATATATCCACCTTTTTAAAAGATTACATCCACCTTTTCACAATGGTCAAAATTAACTAAATACCACATTACCTTAACCAGTTTCTGCACACCAATACACAACTCTTTTTCCTTTACTGTAGTAGTATACACTTTTACCGAAGGCCTGTTACATTATACTCTCTATAATTCAGATTCTACCAAGGGAGCATTAAATATTATTAACAGTTTCCAAAACTTATATGTTTGGGAGAGTGACCATAATCTTATACTCTTCTGCATGAAGAGGGGATGAGAGAGAGAGAGAGAGAGAGAGAGAGAGAGAGAGAGAGAGAGAGAGAGAGAGAGAGCACCCTGTCTTTACCAAATCTCTGTCTGAACTAACTGGTATTAACAAAATTCTTCCATGAGCTTAAACCTGGGTTGCCAGTTAGGCATTTGTATAAGTGGTCACCCTGGAAGAAACAGGAATAAACTGAGTTTCTTCCCTGGGAAAGTTTCTTTCTGAAAAGGGAAAAAGATAGGGAAATTATTCTCTGGCTCAGGGAACTACACAGGCCTGCCTCTTACCTGAATGATTGACAGTTTCCTGTCTTAACACTTGTGTAAACAATAAACTTTTAAACTGGCCATGGTTATGAAACTTGTCATCCCATCTCCCTTTAACTGACAACATAAGTGGCATTTTGGGGTCTCTCTCCATACAGCATTTCCTGTGGTCACCCACCTGAATAAACACAAGACTATAGGAAGAGGCATCTTATCTTATCACACAACCAGCCAACCCTTTTAAGACCTGACACTTAACATCTCCCATAAATACTACTTTCAAAGTTATTACAGTCAGTACATGACAGACACAAGAGAAAATATATAAGCATTGCACAAAACATACATACTATAAAATCACCTTGTTATATTTCACAACTGATGAGAAATATAAAAGAAAACATATCGAAAAATACAGAAAACATATTACTTTTATAGAATACACACATATCATTATATTCCTCCCCCCAGAAGGTTAATTATCCCGGGTTTGAATCCAACGATTCAGAACGGGATAAATAATCGACAATTACATTGCTCCTTCCAAAAATGTTTTCTCTCTCTACACAGTATGGTTACACAATCAATCAGGGGAGCTACTTTGGCTGACAAAACTTGAACAGAATCGGCGATAAACTCTAGGCACATCCACAAATCTTTGTAACTCTTTCATTTACTTTAGAAACAAACTTGATTTGCCCAATTGATCAATAAGAGGTAAGGGATAATTGTCAGCCACACTGATGGAATTCAGCTTCCTATAATCAGTAAACATCCTAAATGAGCCGTCTGGTTTCTTCACTAACACACAAGGAGAACTGTAATGACTTGAACTGGGTTCTGCTAATCCATGCTGAAATAAATATTCAACTTCTTTTTTTCAAAACATCTCGATGAAAAGGTTATGCACTGTAAGCTCCTTTTTTAAATGACCTTGCATTCTTCTGTGATCTTTATCTCATGTTTTGCCAAGTCGGTACATCTAGGTATATCTGCAAAAATTTCAGGGAAACTTTGAATCATTTCACTTAATTCCTTGCTTTGTTCAGGACTCAGATGCTTTAGTTTGTTCTCAAAATTTTCCAGTATTGAAGAATTATTCATCTTGTTGTCAGCTCCCAATTCATAGCCATTATCGTCTTCTGTAGATGAAGTTGTTTGGGTTATAGACATTGTTTCAGTTCTAGTCTCTGAGATGTAAGGTTTCATAAGGTTTCATATCTTCCTTTGTCGTTTCCTTCTCCTGGTGTTTCATTCATATAAGTTTGATCCTTGAAACTTAAGGATTGAAACTTATTTGTGAAGGGAAATCTTTTCACAGGTAAGAACACTAGAACTTGCTGTCCAACAGTAAAATTTCTTAGCTTAGTCTTAGCATCATATTTCCTTTTCATTTTCTCTTGACTTATTTTCAGATTTTCTAAAGAGAATTTTCTAACTTTTCTTAACCTTTTCCTCAAGTTCTTCACATATTCTCCTTGGACTTCCTCTTGATTTTCTTCCCAATTCTGTGCAAGAATCTTCAACGGACCTCTCACATCTCGGCCAAAAATCATTTCATTTGGGGAACATCCCTTACTTTCTTGGTAAGCATTCCTAACCTCATATAACATTAAAGGTAAACCAGCATCCTCTTCTCTTCCTGATTCATTACAGTACTTTGTTAACACTTTTCAAAGTCTGGTGGAACTTTTCCAAGGCTCCTTGAGTCTCTGGATGGTAAGCGGTTGATAACTGTCGTTTCATTCCTAACACGTTCATCACATCCTGGAATAATTTTAAAGTAAAGTTTGTTCCTCTATCACTTTGCACAATTTCTGGTATTCCAAACTTGGAGAAAAATTCCACCAACTTCTCAGCAATTACCTTTGCACTTATACTTCTTACAGGAATCGCCTCAGGATACCTTGTTACTGGACACATTAATGTCAACAAATATTCATGTCCTTTCTTCGTTTTTGGAAGTGGTCCAACCACATCTATTATCACCTTGCTAAAGGGTTTCTCCTCTAACTTCTATGGGTTGTAGGGGGGCTTTCTGAATAGTTTCATTTGGTTTTCTGGCTATCTGGCATGTATGACACTCTCTGCAAAATCTGCTAACATTCTTGTGAAGTCCAGGTCAGAAAAAATATTTCATAATCTTCTCAACAGTCTTTCTGATTTCCATATATCCAGACTCGTGTGCTACTGATACTACTTGTTTTCTCAATGGAGATGGAATCAAAATTTAATGATATTCCCCCATTCAGCATTTCCTGGAATATCTGAAGGTCGATTCTTCCTCATTAGCAATCCCTCCTTTAGGTAATAACAGGTAGGAGATTGTTACATCTCTTCTTGATCAACAACTCTGAAGAACAAATCCGCCAACATTGTATCCTTCTTCTGTAGTTCTATTAGCTTCTCTGTAGTCACTTGACCAACTTCAAGGGTTGAACTCTCAATATCCGCCAACTCTGCTACTGTAGTTTCACGACTGTCTTCAAGAACACTTTGACTACGCTGAGTCTCTTCAATAACAACAGGATCCTCGTCTTCTTGGATACTTCCTTCATTTCTAACACTAGGGAAATCTTCACTTTCCTGGAACAGCTCTTTCAGGCTCAAAGATCCTTCACTTGATCCTCTGGTACAAGTAAATCCTCAGTTTTTTCACTTCCATATGTAGTTCTCTTCATACTCCTGGTAGTTACACAACTTGGAAACAGGTGGGGATTTTTCTTTCTCTATCTCTACTGTAGGACTAATCCTCAACGGTTTGTCTGTCACTATAGGACAAGGAACGAAGGGTATACCACCAACTTCATTAACCAGTAAAACATGCACACCTTTAACACCTAGTAAGTCCTTTACAGCAAAATCAATACTTCCTGTCACCAGTTCAGAGGACAGATGCAAGTGGCATATACGAGTTACTTCCTCTCCTCCTATACCCTTCAAAATAACTGAATCTCCAGTGAGATTCTTCTCCACCTGTGGGTGAGCACCACGAATTACCACACTATGGTTACTTCCTGTGTCACGTAATATTTTGACTGGTACCTGCACACTCAAGGAGGGAGTTGTCAGCTCACCTTCATATATGGCTTAAAAGCCTCCACACTGTTCAGCCACTTCCACTGGTTGCTAAACACTCGGCTTGTCTAGTCTCAGTGTTTCCCATGCTATTCCTTGTAATAGGCTTTACCTGGTTACCTTTTACCACTTTTCCAACTGGCCTGGTCTGCTGTTGCATCTTATAACAATCTCGACTATAGCGTCCAACTCTTCCACACTTGTAGCAAACAACAATAGTCTTCTACATCTGTCTTGAGAAACTGGAAAGTGAGGGTTTACCATTCAGTTGCTGAGGGGCATATCCTGGCTTTGTACTGGCATAGCTACTAGAAGGATTTCTCACATCAATGTTCATAAAATTTGACTGAAACCTATAACCTGTGAGTTGTTGGTTCTGGTACTTGACATTATAGTTCCTTCTGCTACTTATGATATTATAATCTTCACTCAGTGTAGCAGCTTTGTCAGGTTTCTTAACCTCTCTCTCTCTCTCAGATAAGTTCTTATGTGTTCAGGAATTCCTCTCAGATATTGCTCTAGGACTACTAACTCCTCAAGTTCGTCCATAGACTTTGTGATGGATGGAGCTCCTAAAAACTCCTGAACTTCAAACAGAGCCATTCTCTCTAATTTACTCAACTAAATATTGTACAATACAATTCAAAACAACTATGTGGTCACTCCTATCAAAATATACCCCTAACACCACCAGTATAACCATAAATCGGAGTAATATTCTGTTTTGTTCTCCCTGGTCTGGGCACCACATATATTGTCACGAAGTGATCAAGCACCTGGTTATTATACAACTATTAAATCCAAAAATTTACCTCACTTCGGCCAGATACCTGAAACCTCATAACAATAATATTACAACTGAACACTAAAAGTAACAGTGATCCCTTAAAACTTGCTTATCACTTGAAAAATCAATCTAAGTTTATCGGGTTATGAGTGAGGTAATAACGTTAAGCAATAAATATACTAGAGGGGAAAGGGCATCACTCCATTAAACAACTATAATTGTTTCCCTGGTCTTCATTCACCTTCATTTAGGAGAAGAGAACAAAACATGTCTATCACTTACCTTGTGCATACACAAATAACCCTATTCACTAGTGGTCAAAAAATGAAACACTGTGCTTTTAAAACTTTATATACAAAAATTTATTTCTAACTTCAAAAGTTGTAATTAGTATTCACAAACTGAAAAAATTTACTATTACTTGAAAACAACACAAGATTTAGTTAATTCTTAAACAAGATTAATTAACAAAACTTTAATTTATCAAGAAATTACATTAATGAAGCAAAATTCAAACTATTAAGATTTACTCCAAATTTGAAAAAAGAAATCTTAACTAATGAACATCAAAACAAGTATGCAATGTTAAAGTATCAACACATATAAAGTGCTAATTAAATCAAAGTTAAATCACCAACATAAAATTTTGTGTAACACTATGAAATAGTAAACACAAGAACACAAAAAAAATGTAAAAACAAGAACATATAAAAATCTACAAAAAATTTATCAACATTAATTTCACTAAGGCAAAATCTGTTTAAAGATTTTATCCACCTTTTTAACCCTTAAGGGACAGCATAATTTATCAATGTGCAGCACCCCAGACCAGGGAAACTTTGAGGTTGGCAAAATAAAAAAAAATCACACCAATGGAAAGAGAATGACATGTACATTCACACTGTATAAATAAAAAAAAAATTCTAAAAAATTTTCCCTACCTTCCACGAGAAGTTGAAAATGACTATTTACAACCCCTTGTGGGGCCTCATTTACAAGACAGTCGTAAATTTTACAAACTTATATATGTTTTTTCTAATAAATAAGTTTTTTGGATTTTATAATATTATTATTACTGCTCACACAATATCAAAACAGATAAGAAATAAAAGCAGTAACAAATTTTTTGCATATTTGTTGTAAAATATTCACGTAAGTTTACGAGAAGGAAGATTCAGTAACTTTTTTTACTTTTACATGCTTTTTCTAATATTTCTTTGCAATTTTCTTTGTAAAATTACATTTACAACCGACATACTATAGTAAAAGACAGAAACAAAAAACAACAGGAACCCCTTCATATATTTACAAGCAAATTTACACAACAACTCATGTGTGAGAGAGAGAGAGATGCAGTACCTTCCCCCTTGAAGTCACAAGCATTACTGATACTGGCCTAACTCTCACGTATGTATAAAAGTTGCCATTAGTGAATTTATAGCATATAGAAGTATTGGCACTTTTGTTTCGAATCATTATTACCATAACAGAGGTGCATAATTCTGCTTCACACTCAAGCTCAATCCGTCCACCTCCCCAAACCTGTTTTACTTCACACTGAAGCTCAATCTGTCCATTAAGGGTTAAAAGATTACATCCACCTTTTTACAATGGTAAAAAATAAGTAAATACCACTTTACCTTAACCAGTTTCTGCACATCAATACACAACTCCTTTTCCTTTACTGTAGTAATATACACTTTTACCGAGGCCTGTTACATTATATTCTCTCTTATATCAGATTCTACCAAGGGAGCATTAAATATTATTAAAAGTTTCCAAAACTTATAAGTTTGGGAGAGTGACCACAATCTTATACTCTTCTACATGAACTAACTGGTATTACCAAAATTCTTACATGAGATTAAACCTGGGTTGCCAGTTAGGCATTTATATAAGATGGTCACCCTGGAAGAAACAGGAATAAACTGGGTTTCTTCCCTGGGAAAGAAAGGAAAAACACTTTCTTCCCCAGAAGAGGGAAAAAAGATAGGGAAATTATTCTCTGGCTCAGGGAACTACACAGGCCTGCCTCTTATCTGAATGATTGACAGTTTCCTGTCTTAACACTTGTGTAAACAATAAATTTTTAAACTGGCCATGGTTATCAAACTTGTTATCCCATCTCCCTTTAACTGACAACATAAGTGGCTTTTTGGGGTCTCTCTCCATACAGCATTTCCTGTGGTCACCCACCTGAATAAACACAAGCCTACAGGAAGAGACATCTTAGCTTATCACACAACCAGCCAACCCTTTTAAAACCTGACACTTAATATCTCCCATAAAGACTATTTTCAAAGTTATTGCAGTCAATACTTGACAAACGCAAGAGAAAGTATATAAGCATTGCACATAACATACATACCATGAAATCACCTTGTTATATTTCACAACACATGAGAAATATAAAAGAAAATACATAAAAAATACAGAAAACACATTACTTTTATAGAATACACATACATATCATTAGACATATCATTAATATTATATATATATATATATATATATATATATATATATATATATATATATATATATATATATATATATATATATATATATATATATATATATATATATATATATATATATATATATATATATATATATATATATATATATATATATATATATGTATATATATATTATATATATTACTCTATATGTGCGTGTGTATTTCTTATGACTTAAAGATGGATTTTGTAAAAATCTTCAAAAAATTTTACTATGTTCATACATACATGTATGCATACATGACACGTGACACTTTACATTTGTCCGGAAAACCATTAGCAAATTATAATACATTCATTAGATCTCATTCGCGTTTGTCCCCAAGATGTATGAAATTTATTTCATTACGAATCTCCTATTTGATTCAATCCCTCTCAGAACTCACCAGAGGGGCTTTGGAACCTCTGATGTAGAGAGCTTCCCACATTTCGAAGGATTAGCCTCAAGAAGTGAAGGAAGTCCACGAAGTTTGCGACGCAAGAAGTTTTCTTTATTAAGCTCCGACAGATCTTGGTGACCTAATTGGGTCAATAAAGTGACCCGGCATTCCCCCAGTCGTTAATTACGGAAGTTTCCGAAGTTTTCACAATCCTTGACTTGAAAAGCGAGGCAGCAGCTCTGTTGTTGCCATTAAGATGTGCGTTGTAGGAATTACTTAAGGTTCTTTGCGACGTCCCTTCGGCCCCTAGCTGCGACCCCTTTTGTTCCTTTTACTATACCTTAGCATTACTACCCTGTATTTTAATAATTTAATTACATTTTTATCCATATATTTATTAATTGTTAATTTGTTTATTTATTTTTTCTTTTCTAATAACTGATCTCTTCTTTCTGTATTACCTATTACCTTCTGTTACTTCTTTGAAATTCTTTGGAAGCTCGAAATTCAAGTCAATGAATAATAATAATAATAATAATAATAATAATAATAATAATAATAATAATAATAATAATAATAATAATAATAATAATGAGAAGTAGAAGACACACGTCACAAGAGGGAAACCTCCTGCATCTGAGGGAATTCTTACGTAATGTGATTCTTACTGTTAGTAGCTATGAATGTTACTCGTATTCGGGTATTATGTCGTAAGTTCGCCAATTACCGTCGAAACTCATTTCTCATTTGGCGTCTCGTTAAGCGGAGTGATAGAGAGTTGAATTCCTTTTTACTGCGGACTTTTTAAGCTTTTTTATTTGTTATGTCAGCATGAGAAGCGCCTAAGGTTTCTGTTTTTTTTTTTTTTTTTGTGACGAAAGTTTGCAGGATGGCTAATCTTAGGTTTGAGTTGCATTTGAGAGTGAATTTCTCTCTCTCTCTCTCTCTCTCTCTCTCTCTCTCTCTCTCTCTCTCTGTGGCAAGGAGTTTGCACGATATTAATTCTTTGTTTTAAGTAATATTTGAGTGAAAATTTCTCTCTCTCTCTCTCTCTCTCTCTCTCTCTCTCTCTCTCTCTCAAGGGAGTTTGCAAGATAACGTCCTTTGTTTGAGTATTAAATGAAAATTTCTCTCTCTCTCTCTCTCTCTCTCTCTCTCTCTCTCTCTCTCTCTCTCTCTCGCAAGGGAGTTTGCAAGATATTCGTCCTTTGTTTGACATTGTATTAAAATGAAAATTTCTCTCTCTCTCTCTCTCTCTCTCTCTCTCTCTCTCTCTCTCTGCAAGGGAGTTTGCTCGTCCTTTGTTTGACATTGTATTAAAATGAAAATTCTCTCTCTCTCTCTCTCTCTCTCTCTCTCTCTCTCTCTCTCAACCACCGTTTTGATAATCAAATGTCTGCATTTGCGCCGAGAAGCAAGATTAGATTCTTTTATCGTAAATTGTCACTTGACCACATTATGCAAAATTAATATTAAGTTCTGAATAGCTGGAATTAGCTGTAATGACGAGGGTTTTGTGTGTAAACAAGGATGTCCTGAAGTATTTTTTGGGAACAAAAGTCTTGATTTGCTCTTTATTGTTCAGTTAGGCTAAAGCAAATCTTAGTTTATTTTTATTTGGGTTTTATATTGTCATTAATTTTTTTTGCTGGTATGTTGGCACACTTCTATTTCTGGCTTAAAACACGACTGTCACTGCGATTATGATTGAGAATATTAATCCCACTATACGCAAAAGCATGAGAGCAGTGAGATGTAAATCTTGGTTTGTGCTTATTTCGGCCGTGGAGCTAATTTTTTTAGCTGTAATTATATAAGAAGTGAAGGTATATTTTTACATGAAAGGGTTTTCTTAATCATCTTTCCGAACAATACCGAGAACTTTTCTGCCGAGGATTAAAACTTACTTTGCAATTACTATTACTTGTAAGATTGTTCTCTAACCCCTTTTAAGATGTTTAATTCACCATTATTATTCTGAAAATGGCAGCCACAACCAATAATGAGAACATCGATGAAAAAAATCCTCATTTTGTGGCATTTGATATATCATTTAGAATAGAAGAAATTGTATTCCTGCATTGCAATTCAACCAACAAAATGAAACCACGCAACAAAAAACATTGCTACAAAACAGCAGGATGAAAAAGCCGCGTAATATATTTTTCGGTCCAATCTTTCTTTCATTTTCAGAATAAATTAATGGATGACGCCTGCATTATATTACATTATATTTTCTCCTGTTATTCTGGACGAAACTCTTTCATTCCAGCTACGAGAAAATAACAGACATTATTTGATTTTGATGTCATGTACCCCCCCCCCCCTCTCTCTCTCTCTCTCTTTCTCTTCCCCCCCTCCCCTCCCCTTTTGTCTTCCCATTTCTCTTCCCCTTTCCCCTCCCCCTCCCTCACCCCCTGTTTTCTTTATGTTCTCCCCTACACCACTTATGCATAATATGCAGTTAAGTTTGTTTTCAGGAGGGGTACCCCTTCCTCTTCTTCTTCCCCTTCCCCTTCCCCTCCCCTCCCCTCCCCTCCCCTCCCCTTCCCCTACCCCAGTTTTCTTTACTTCTCCCCCCTCACACGTGCAGACTATGCAGTATAAGTTCGTTTCCAGGTGTTGGTACCCTTTCTCTTCCCCTTCCCCTCCCCCTCCCTCTCCCTCCCCATCCCCCTCCCCCCATCCCCTCCCTTTCCTGTAACCCAGTTTTCCTTTAACTTTCCCCCACACATGTGCAGACTATGCAGTTGAAGTTCGTATCCAGGAGTGGGTACCCCTTCCCTCTTCTTCCCCCTTCTCTTCCCATTCCCCCTTCCCTACCACCTATTTTTATGTTCTCCCCCACACCACATAGCCTATGCATATTATGCAGTTTAAGTTCGTTTGGGGAGGGGTTCTGGATACCATGGGGGTATAGGTAGTGGCGACGGTTGTTGTCTATAAGCGCGCATTTCTTGTATTTCCCAAATGCAAAATGGCCCTTATGATGATGAATGTGTCCTGACGAATTTCGTATCCGAATCTGGATGGCCTTTGTTCCCCTCAAGGGAATTTGGTAGAAAAAGATGCTAAACAACAGCCGTAGTTTTAGTCGAAATTTCCGTGGACAGAAATGGGCATTTCAACCTTGAGGGAATAAAGCACTTACTTTCATATAACCTACGTGGAATCCTGAATTATTTTTCAAGTGAACCGAGCATCAAAAATCGAGAACTATTCTTATTTTCCCCTCGAATATAAATCGAAAAAAGTTATAAAAGTATTTCGGGTAAAAAACCACCAGTGACGTAAAAAGAGAAAATTAGGATTTGATCCCAAATGCTAAAGGGAAATGAATATCTTATGAATATGATTAGGTTTTTGAAAGTGATGGAATGGAGGTGAATTTGATACTGCTATGTAAGGCGCCTATCTCTGATTTTTAATTTTTAAATATTTAGACTGAAATAGTTAACAAAAGACTGATGGTAAAGATATCTACTGACTTGAAATTCAAGCCTCCAAAGAATATCATGGTGTTCATTTGAAAGAAGCAACAGAAGGAAAAATGAAATACCGAAAAAAAGAGATTAGTTATCAGAAAGGGGGAAAATAAATGAACAAATTATTAAATAAATAGATGAAAATGTTAGTAAATTACTGTTACTTGCGAAGAATTGGAAAAACAAGCGTCTCCCCAACACCCACCAACCAACTTTTTTATTATGAATATACTTTCTAGTAGAGGGAAACTCACACTGAAGTCAGACAGGCCACACACTATGGAGGCCATTAGAGGCTGATTCACATTTACCATCACGTCACCGACACATCACGTCACGTCACCGTCCCATCACCCGTGCCTTATATTCACACTGTCCATCACAGTCCCATTCAGTTCGTGGCCGACCTTAGCAACTCACAGATTTAGCGGTAAGAAGCTTGCATAAGGCACCATCACGTCACGTCACGTAACGTCACGTCACGTCACGTCAAAATATTCTTTCCAAGAAAACGTGTCGTGATGTGACGGTGGATGCCGTGTGCTTGATGGTGACGTGACGTGATGTTGTGAACAAGTACATTTGATTACGTGGAAGAAATTTTCACGTACTTTGACGTGACGTGATGTGTCGGTGACGTGATGTTATAATGTGAATCAGCCTTTACTCGCCTCTGTCTCGGTCTTTCTCCTCCACTGCTTATTCCTTTCCACCTTAATGCCTTTTATGACACTTTCAGGCTTGAGACGCAAACCTCTCTTCTTCGTTTCCCCCGAGATTAGTTTCATTTGAGAAGTCGTAACCTTGAGATGGCGGTGTCTCGTCGGAGTGAAATCGTCCATTCAGAAAGAGGGTCTCAAGTTCTTTGTTGTGGCAAATTTAGGTTTGATTGTTTTTTTTTTTTTTGGAATTTCTCTGTCTCGGTTTTAAGAATAAAATTCACGACCAGTGGTCGAGTAATGGCTGATTCACATTATAACGTCACGTCACCGACACATCACGTCACGTCAAAGTACGTGAGTATTTCTTCCATGTAATCAAATGGATTTGTTCACACCATCACGTCACATCACCATCATGCACACGGCATCCACCGTCACTTCACGACACGTTTTCTTGGAAAGAGTATTTTGGCGTGACGTGACGTGACGTGATGGTGCTTATAATGCAAGTTTCTGACGCTAAATCTGTGAGGCGCCATGACTGCTGGGAGATTGGGCACGAACTGAACGGGATCGTGATGGATAGTGTGAATACAAGGCACTGCTGATGGGACGGTGACGTGACGTGATGCGTCGGTGACGTGATGGTGTGATGTGGATCAGCATTTATTCTAGTTGCTGCTACACATATCGCTCGTATTATACGCAGATAGCCTAATCAGCGTTCATGCAACACCGTATCCCGTAGAGAGAGCAGCCAGTGCACTTCGCGCGGTGCACTGTAGGTATTACGTAAGGACCTTGACAGCATCCCTTCGGCCCCTAGCTGCAACCCTTTTCATCCCTTTGACCGTACCTCCGTTCATATTATCTTTTTTCCATCTTACTCTCCTCAACCCTCTGCTAACAATTCTTTCACAGTGCAACTGCTTTGAGGTTTTCCTCCTGTTACGCGTTTAAAACCTTTTTACTCTCAATTTCTCTTTCAGCGCTGAATGGCCTCATCATGCTTATATTATTTTTGACATTAGAAATTATAGCCGGTAAGGTATGGATGACGCGTAATTTTATCTTTCTAAAGCAACGTTGATAACTAATTATGCCCTTTTATATTTGACCTAAAGTAACATTGATAACTAATTATACCCTTTTATATTTGACCTAAAGTAACATTGATAACTAATTATACCCTTTTATATTTGACAGGTGAAATTCCTATATATACACGCCAGACTTAGCTGTCAGGTGAGTGTTGAAAATTTAAATCATTGTTTTCCGGATACGCGCGGATACATTCTGATCGTGATACATCAAGCAGTATCCTTTATTTACACGGATTTATTACTAATTTTTCACCCGTTACAAATTTATTGGGACATCTGTTTTCCAAGATATATTGGACATTTTCCGAATTAACTTATGCTCATTGTATTAGAGCGATTACAGTTATTTCTTATGTTAATGGTTGGTGTATTAGATGTACTTTATGCGAGCAGGAAATCTCAAATATGTGACTTACAATTTGTGAAAGCATGAGTCCACAGTTATGTCTTATATAGGAGTAGTATTGCCGTTTCTGCGAGTAACTTTCATCATTATACAAATATTGTGTAGTTATAAAATATATTTCATTAGATATAATTGTGGTTTTCAGGTTGAAAAATATTCTGGTTATGTATACCCTGTCACACACGTGTATTATATATATATATTTATATATATATATATATATATATATATATATATATATATATATATATATATATATATATATATATATATTATATATATATATATATATATATATATATATATATATATATATATATATATATATAAAATATATATCTCTCTCTCTCTCTCTCTCTCTCTCTCTCTCTCTCTCTCTCTCTCTCTCTCTCTCTCTCTCTCTCATTTCTTTACGTCCCCTTGTTTCCTCCCGGAGCAGCGAGCGGCTCAATCTTTCGTGTTACGATGCCTAAACAATACTTTACGATCCTGTAGTCAGGCGGAATGTCATACTTTTTCCGATGAAGTGTCGTTTCATTTATTCTTTTATTGCCTGCTTCCTGTGGCTATGCTTGCAATAAGGTTCGTTTGTTAGTTTGTCCGTTGGTTTGTGTTTGTTTGTTGTATGTTGCAAAGAGCATGCATGCATTTTATGAAAGACAATTCTCGATTTTTTTATGATTATTTATTAGCAATCTCACAAAGTAGGTGCGTTGGTTTTGGCTGTGTAAAAATTTTACGTAAAACATTGCAATTTTTGTTCGTTTGTGTTCTTGCATCTTGCAAGGAACTCGCAAGCATTTTAGGAAGGATTTTGTTGATTTTTCATGATTATTTACGAGCAAACTCACAAGGTTGGTGTGGTTGTGTTGGCTCTGTAACAAGCATCTGTTTGTAAACATTTGTATGTTTGTCTGCATTTTATATCTCCCAAGGGCCTTGCAAGCATTTTGTGAAAGATATTTGATGATTTTCAGTGAGTATTTGTTTGACTGAGTGTGAAAAATCGACGCAAAACATTGCAGTTTTTTATGTTTGTGTTTGATATATATTTCACGGAACATGCAAGCATTTTGTTGTAAAAGATATCTCTTGATTTTCCTTGACGATTTATTAGCTAGCTTACAAATTTGGTGCGTTGGTGTTGGCTGAGTATAAAATAAAATCGACGTTAAAACATTGCAGAAATTGCAAAGGCAAACTTTAAAAGCGAAAACCAGATGAATATAACCAGTCCGCGTTCCACGCTTTTCCTTGTTAATTCGATACTTAACACTAGAAAACGCCACTAAAACGAAAATTCATTCGGGAAACTTTCCATGGTCCCGAAGGTTTCGGTCGACTGCCGCCAATTGATCATTATGGCCGTAATTGGGGCTTAATTCATTGAGCTGATTACGCTAGAGCTTTCGATATGAGGGTTGTTCATTTTTAGTTTTCTGTAAAAGAAAAGTGTTGTGCCGGTTTTGTCTGTCCGTCCGCACTTTTTTCTGTCTGCACTTTTTCTGTCTGCACTTTTTTTTTCAGTCCTCACCTTTTCTATCCGCCCTCAGATCTTAAAAACTACTGAGGCTACAAGGCTGCAAATTGGTATGTTGATCATCCACCTTCCAATCATCAGACACACCAAATTGCAGCCCTCTAGCCTCAGTAGTTCTTATTTTATCTAAGGTTAAAGTTAGCCATAATTGTGCTTCTGGCAACGATATAGGACAGGCCACCACGGCCGGCTGAGAGTTTCATGGGCCGCGGCCCATACAGCATTATACCAAGACCACAGAAAGATAGGTCTATTTTCGGCGGCCTTGATTATACCCTGTACAGAAAACTCGATTGCGCCGAAGAAACGGCGCGTTTTCTACCTTTTTATTTTTTTTATTTACTTTTTTTGTCTGGAAAATGAAAGCAGGTGTTATGTCCCCAGATGGAAGTCGAGGTCAGATGGACTTTGAGAAATTAAATGAATACTGGCAGGTAACATCTTCACTATTACAAACGCTTAGCTGGATGCCGTTAATTGATTTATAGTTTTTTTCTTTTTTGAGGAATGATTGATTGTGGAGCAGATAACCGTGTGGTTTCGTTTTCTCTCTCTCTCTCTCTCATTAAATGTTAAGCATATAATCGTACTCTCTTTCTAAACATGA
This sequence comes from Macrobrachium rosenbergii, assembly GCF_040412425.1. Classification (NCBI taxonomy): domain Eukaryota; kingdom Metazoa; phylum Arthropoda; class Malacostraca; order Decapoda; family Palaemonidae; genus Macrobrachium; species Macrobrachium rosenbergii. Next base: position 5,788,345 of record NC_089746.1, on the reverse strand, counting down.
AGCTGATAATTGTGCTCTCTCTCTCTCTCTCTCTCTCTCTCTCTCTCTCTCTCTCTCTCTCTCTCTCTCTCTCTCTCTCTCAGGAAAGCCGATGATCGTACTCTCTCTAAGTATGAAGCCGATGATCCTACTCTCTCTCTCTCTCTCTCTCTCGATCTCTCTCTCTCTCTCTCTCTCTCTCTAAATATCGATGATCGTAATCTCTCTCTCTCTCTCTCTCTCTGTAAATATGAAGCCGATGATCGTACTCTCTCTCTCTCTCTCTCTCTCTCTCTCTCTCTCTCTCTCTCTCTCTCTCTCTCAATAGAGGAAACCTGGTGAACTCAGACTTGGAAAAAGCGGAGTTATTGAATAAGTTTTTTACTAGTGTGTTCACAATTGAAGACACAACCTCAATCCCTGAACCAGCTATTAAATATGAAGGGGCAGAACCGCTTGACAAAATAATATTTACTGAAGACGATAAAAACAAAATAGAAAAACTAAACAAGTTTACATCTCCTGGCCCGGATGGGATTCATCTAAGAAATTAAAGAGTTAAAAGAGGAGATAGTTCCTCACCTAAATAAACTCTACAGAAAACTGCAGAACAACCAAAGGCACCAAAAGGATGGAAACTAAGTAATGTGCCTCAGTTTACAAAAAAAGGTCCAAGAGAAGAGCCAGGAAATTATAGACCAATCTGTCTAACGCCAGTCCCCTGCAAGATTTTTGAGTCCATAATTGCAGATTAAATTGTGGATCACATTGGTAGAAATAACCTGTTGTTAAACAGTCAACACGGCTTCAGACAAAACAGATCCTGCCTATCAAACCTCTTGGAGTTTTTTTCATAACATGCTTGGTATTTACGACAGTAGTAGAGCAATCGTTATACTCTACTTAGATGCCCAAAAGGCCTTTGACAAAGTTCCACGCAAGAAACTAATGACAAAAGTTAGACCTTTAGGAACTGTAGGAGAAATTGGAGACTGGATCGAAGACTGGCTAACTGATAGAAAGCTGGAAGTCGTAATAAACGGTGAAGAATCAGAACGGGCAGATGTGACAAGCGGAGTTCCTCAGGGTGCTGTCCTTGGCCCACTCTTGTTTTGGATTTACATTAATGACATTGATGTAGGCTTAACTAGCAGGACAACCAAATTTGCAGATGACACCAAACTAGGTGTAAATGCATCAGACCCAGATACAGTGGAAAGGTTAAGAAATGATCTAAGGAAAATAGGAAACTGGTCAAAAAGATGGCAAATACATTTTAACTTGGAAAAGTGTAGTGTTACAAATAGGAACAAACAACCCTCATGCCAACTACATGCTCCTTGGGAATGACATAAATAGTGTAGAACAAGAAGAGGGCCTTAGAGTCATTATTACCAAGGATTTAAAATCCACAAAACAGTGCATAAAAACTGAAAAAAAAGGCACTGAAACTAGTGGGATACATAAAGAGACAGTTCAAATACAGAAACAAGGAAACGGTGCTGCAGCTATACACATCCATACTTGGACGTCATCTTGAATATGCAGTACAGTTTTGGTCACCAACGCTAAGAAAGGACATAAATAGATTAGAAGGGGTACAAGCAAGAGCCACAAAGTTAATTCCATCCATCAGGCAAATAGGTTACCGAAGACGACTAGAGAGCCTGAACATGTATGGCTTAGAAACACGACGATTGCGCGGACAACTAATAGAAACATTCAAAATACTGAAAGGCATAACAAAAGTAGACAGTAGCCTCTTTACTTTAGACGAAAACCTTTTGTTGGCTCTATCTAAGACCACTCTTCATTTTTTGCGTTCATTTTTTAACACTGAATTTTACTAGTATATCATCATCCACCTATTCATTGTCAATCATATTAATTTATATATTTGACCTTCATTACTTCACTGAATAATCCTGATGGGTTCCGGCGCTTGGTCTTCAAGACCTGAATTTCATAGTCAATCAATCAGACGAGAAATGATGGATGGAAACTAGAACTGAACTGAAGAGATACAACACATCTCATTGTGGGAACCGCTTCACATACATAATGTGTGACACATATGTTGTAAACAGCAACAGTCTGGAAGATTTTAAAAGAAAGCTAGACAAAATCATTAGAAGAACACTGTGAATGAACAGTAAAACCTGCTCCTAGAGATGAGCGAGCACATGATGTCTCCTTGGATGGACTAATAAGTTTTTTGGACATCCTAATCCTTTTAACTCTCTCTCTCTCTCTCTCTCTCTCTCTCTCTCTCTCTCTCTCTCTCTCTCTCTAAATATGAAGCCGATGATCGTACTCTCTCTCTTTCTCTATCTCTCTCTAAATATGAAGCAGATGATCGTACTTTCTCTCTCTGTTTTGAAACATAAAACCGATGATTGTACTCTCTTTCTCTCTCACTCTTTCTCTCTAAATATAAAGCCGATGATCTCTCTCTCTCTCCCTCTCTCTCTCCCTAAATATAAATGTAAACCCGATGACCGTACTCTCTCTCTCTCTCTCTCTCTCTCTCTCTCTCTCTCTCTCTCTCTCTCTCTCTCTCTCTCTCTCTCTCTCTTTCAGTATAAAGCCGATGGTCGTAATCTCTCTCTCTCTCTCTCTTCTCTCTCTCTCTCTCTCTCTCTCTCTCTCTATCTAAATATGAAGCAGATGATCGTACTTTCTCTCTCTGTTTTGAAATATAAAACCGATGATTGTACTCTCTTTCTCTCTCACTCTTTTTCTCTAAATATAAAGCCGATGATCTCTCTCTCTCTCTCTCTCTCTCTCTGTCTCCCTCTCCCTAAATATAAATGTAAACCCGATGACCGTACTCTCTCTCTCTCTCTCTCTCTCTCTCTCTCTCTCTCTCTCTCTCTCTCAATATAATGCCGATGGTCGTAATCTCTCTCTCTCTCTCTCTCTCTCTCTCTCTCTCTCTCTCTCTCTCTCTCTCTCTCTCTCTGAATATGAAGCAGATAATCGTGCTCTCTCATATTTAGAAAGAGAGAGAGAGAGAGAGAAACCAAATTTGAAAGCATATTTGCTCATCCATTCTCCACTTTCCTGTCAAAATCCATTAACGGTTTGTAATAGTGACGATGTTACCTGCCAGTATTCATTTAATTACTCAAAGTCCATCTGACCTCGGCTTCCATGATGGGAACGTAACGTCTGCTTTCATTTCCCAGAAAAAAAATAATAATAATAAAATGAACAGCCCTAATATCGAAAGCTTTCGCGCAGTGGTTCTTAACCTTGGATGAAACCTTAAACCCGGGGGTACGAGACAGATGGCCAGCAAGGTTTGTATCACTAATCCTTTTAATATGTATGTATTATATTTTTATTGGATGGGGTTACTAGAACATTTTCTGAGGTATCAAGGGGTACGGGCACTGAAAAAGGTCAAGAACCACTGGTCCAGCGTAATCAGCTCAATGAATTAAGCCCCCAATTACGGCCATAATGATCAGTTGGCGGCAGTCGACCGAAACCTTCGGGAACGTGAAAGGTTTTTCCGAGTTAATTTTCGTTTTAGTGGCGTTTTCTCGCGGTAATTATCAAATTAACAAAGGGAATCGAACGTGGGCTGGTTATTAAGCTGGTTTTCTCTTTTAAAAGTTTTCCTTCGCAAATTTCGCAATGTTTTGCGTCGGTTTGTTACACACAGTCGACACCGACACCCCGACTTTATGAGCCTGCTATTGAATAATCATCATACGGATCCAAGGATTACCCTCTGTAAAATGCTTGCGTGGTCCGTTAAAGAAAGAAAAAAAAAAAAAAAAATATATAGATATACATATATATATATATATATATATATATATATATATATATATATATATATATATATATTTAACTTTATTACTTACACAATTGTTCTGTGCATTATTACAATTACTGACAGGACTTGGTTAAAACTGGATGGTATCTAGTGGAGATATTTGTAACTTCTGTATGTATGTATGTATATATATATATATATATATATATATATATATATATATATATATATATATATATATATATATATATATATATATATATCTGAATATGAATGATAAGTATGAAGGGAAAACATAATCTATAGTGTTGTTGTCAGTATGAATTTCGTAAAACAGTAGAAATAGATTGAAAATTAACTCCTCGCTCGGCGAAGGGGGAAGAAACAAGAACAGGTGATTAAGCATCTTCATATAAAATCTCTTCGGGATGACGATCACTGCATATAAAGCGAAATGTTCAGACTGTTGGTTTTTACCGCAGAACTTGTAGCTGGGTTTCGTTAGCTAGGTCATAAATGGTAGCATGCGGTCAAGTCCAGCCTATTAACAAAACTTATTCGAAAAGTTAATTGAATTTTCACTCGAGATTTTCTCATCAACTTAGCCTTAATATCTAGTTCGGTGTGGTCAGTGTTTTTCATTTGCTGTTCTCTATATTTTCATCTAATTTCTCAAAATTCTGATGGTTTTTATCAGTAATCATACGCATATTTTATCCACAGAATCGTGAAATAACAGCTCAGTATTATTATTATTATTATTATTATTATTATTATTATTATTATTATTATTATTATTATTGAGAAGATGAACCCGTTCATATGGAACAAGCCCAAAGTGGCCACTGACTTGAAAATCAAGCTTTCAAAGAACGACGTAACAGAAGGTAATAGGAAATAGAGAAAAAATTAACAAATCACTAAATGAATGAATAAAAATGTAAGTAAATGATTAAAATACAAGGAAATTAGCTGAAGTTCTGTTACGACGGACAAAACGATATATCACTTTTACTGTACCTCCGTTCATTTTCTCTTCCATCTTACTTTCCACCCTCTCCTAAAATTGTTCCATAGTGGAACTGCGAGGTTTTCCTCCTGTTACACCTTTCAAACTTTTTGCTCTCAATTTCTCTTTCAAAACTGAATGACCTCATAGGTCCGACCGCGTGACCTTTGGCCTAAATTCCACATTCCATTTTTTCCCATTATTTCACACAATATTCGAATGTGAAACAAGTATTTCAAACTCTGCAACAGCTATAAAACTACAGCCTAGTAAAAAGTGCCATTAACTTTTGCATAATATTGTTGCTAGCATACTGCAGTGTTCGTCATGGAATTTGATTTTTATGACGTTCCGGACTTTAATTTGTTAGATTTTGTTATATGTGTCTTGTGTTTTGAAGGGATTTCTAGTAGGGATTATGGTCGGAAGCATAAAAAGTTGCTCAGCCTTTAGGACATGTGATAAATTGTGAAGGATTTCGGTGTTATAAAAAAAAATAGGTAAATAAAAACTAGTAGTCGAGACGGTCGTATGCTGATCTTTGCAAGTGAATTCCTTCTTTAACGTATATATTGGTATCTTCACTCACCCCAGCCTCTCTCTCTCTCTCTCTCTCTCTCTCTCTCTCTCTCTCTCTCTCTCTCTCTCTCTCTCTCTATAAATGTGAAGCAGACAACAGTGCTCTCTCTCTCTCTCTCTCTCTCTCTCTCTCTCTCTCTCTCTCATTGGACGAGGCAATAAGCACTCTTCCGTCGCGCTCCAAAAGAAAAAAGAAAAAAAAAAAGCCTTGGATTAAAGCTCTTGTCCCTCACTGTAGTGTCCTCTCCTATGGTAAAGCGATGCCTGAAGAGGACTAAACGTTTTTGGGATTCTGTTGCAACAGGACAATTGGCTCAGGCGGACAATTTCTTCCTCAGATCCACAACCAACTTCCTGTTGATCTCTTCAAGGAATTTCCTGACAAGTAGATGCTTGGAGGGCGTTTTTTTAATTAATGGGGACTTCAGGTCATCCAAACGAAGCCTTGTATTTTAGAGTGCGAGTAATTGTGATATTTTTCAATAAGTTGAAATTTAATTAATATTTATTCCTTGGTAAATATGGTACATTATATTACCTTGTAAATCCTTTCGTTGTCAAATCAGGTCTTTTAATACAAAGCCCTTTTGGGGTGCGAGATCTAATATTTTTCACTAGTTGAAATTTTCAAGAATATCTGATCCCCTTGAAATATTTGATATTATAGTACATTGCAAATCCTTTCGTTATCAGATTCAGTCAAATGAAGTTATAGTTTGTTCGTGTGTTTGTTAATCAAAGGCAGACCTTTGTAATGTTATGAAGCAACTTGATGTAAGTTACACTTTTTGTGATTTCTCGTGAACCTTGATTTCATGAAAAAATATGCCGGATTATATGATGAATAAATTGTAAATTTAATTCACTTAATGATGAATATTGCTTTTCATCTCGTATAATGAGCGACTGAAAAATGTTAAATGATTTTTATTTGAAATATTCTCTAGCTAATACACTTTAATGAGACAGTTATGTTGGAAAATCCTAGCACATTATGATTCCATTTAATGTCCAAATAAAACATCCGTTTTACCCACATTCATCATTTTAGTTTTCTGTAAAAGAAAACTCTTGTGCCGGCTTTGTGTGTCCGTCCGCCTTTTTTCTGTCCACACTTTTCTGCCCTCCCTCAGATCTTAAAAACTACCGAGCCTAGAGGTCTGCAAATTGGTAAGTTGATCATCCACTCTCCAATCATCAAACATACCAAATTACAGCCCCTTACCCTCAATAGTTTTCATTTTATTTAAAGTTAAAGTTAGCCAAAATCGCGCTTCTGGCAACGGTATAGGACAGGCCACCACGGCCGGCTGAGAGTTTCATGGGACGCGGCTCATACAGCATTATACCGAGGCCACCGAGAGGTAGATCTATTCTCGCTGGCCTTGATTATAAGCTGTACAGAAAACTCGATTGCGCTGAAGAAACTTCGGTCCATTTTCACTTGTTTATATGGCAACCTTTACGGGATTTACACTCTTCATGAAATGCAAAATGCTTTACTCTGCGTCCTTCCATCGAGGCGGAGTTACTGAAACATCCCTTGAAGCTACAGTCTCGTTTCTAACGTCTCAATTCCAGAGGTCTTTTATTCCTCACACCGTTGTGCTGTGGATCTCATTGAGGATATTGTGCAGTTGGAACCTCAAAAATTCAAGCGCGGTTGCAATGTATTACTGCCCTATTTTAATAATTTACTTACATTTTATCTATATATTTATTGATTTGTGAATTTTTTTTCTAACAATTGATTTCTTTCTGTGTTTGCTGATACCTTCTGTTACTTCTTTCAAATGAAAACCATAATATTCTCTGGAAGCTTGAATTTCAAGTTAATGCCGCGGTGGGCGTGTTCTTTATGAATAGGGTTTATCTCCTGAATAATAATAATAATAATAATAATAATAATAATAATAATAATAATAATAATAATAATAATAATAATAATAATAATAATAATGAATCAGTGCAATAGCTTTTCTTCTTTCTTTCTTGAAATCTTGAGCTTGAAACCCTTACGGACGGAGTCAACAGACTATAATAAACCCAAGAGGGCTCCAAAGGGAAATCAGCCTGCAGAGAGAGAGACAGCTTATGGGAAAAGGTAATTAATAAATAAATATGAGGGAACAGAAATTAAAACCGAAACACCTGAAATTCAGGAGATGTCGCAGCAGCAGCAGAGAGCAGGAATGAATTAGCTCCTCGCTTAAATATTTGGAGATCAGAAGATTCCTTCAACAACTGCACTACGCAAACTGTTCCACATTTTAGTTGTAGCCAAGATAAGATTCCAAGCAAACTGATTTAATTAGATAAAAAAAAAACCAGTTTGTAACATGTTTCCAAAGAAAAGAACAAACCAATTCCAAGAAATCTCCGTAAGGGGGTAGTGCTGTCAGTGCACCTCGTACGGTATACTGTAGGCATTACTTAAGGCTATTTGCAGCGTCCCTTCGGCGCTTAGCTGCAGCCTGTTTCATTCATTTTACTGTTCCTTTTCATATTTCTCATTCTTTCATCTTACTTTCCATCCTCTCCTAACAGTAATTGTTTCACAAGCCAAAAACGAGGTTTTCCTCCTGTTACACCTTTGAGAAATCCTTTTTACTTTCAATTTCCCTTTCAGCACTAATTGGCCTCATAAGTCCCAGCCCTTGGCGTTTGGCCTAATTTTATATTCCATTTTATTCCAAGAAATTATGAAACAAACAACGTACCCAAACAGAAAATCTGTGAAAGATTCTCCCACACGTTTCGTACTTCGTTTAACGAAGGTTTTAGAACCTTCTGAATGTTCTCTCTCTCTCTCTCTCTCTCTCTCTCTCTCTCTCTCTCTCTCTCTCTCTTTCTCTCGTTTACATTTTTTATGGAAAAATATTAACTCTCTCTCTCTCTTTCTCTCTCTCTCGTTTACATTATTTTCTGGGAAAAATATTAACTCTCTCTCTCTCTCTCTCTCTCTCTCTCTCTCTCTCTCTCTCTCTCTCTCTCTCTCTCTCTCTCTCTCGTTTACATTATTTTCTGGAAAATATTAACTCTCTCTCTCTCTCTCTCTCTCTCTCTCTCTCTCTCTCTCTCTCTCTCTCTCTCTCTCTCTCTCTCTCTCTCTCGTTTACATTATTTTCTGGAAAAATATTAACTCTCTCTCTCTCTCTCTCTCTCTCTCTCTCTCTCTCTCTCTCTCTCTCTCTCTCTCTCTCTCTCTCTCTCTCTCAGACGTATCTAATTAAAACTTTCTTTCGGGAGCTGATATCCAACCTTAATGTGAAGTCGGGAAGGATGGCTGACGAGGCGAATATTGGATGCCTTACATTACACCGGGCGGGGCTAAGTTTCTGATAGCCCCCAAAATCCTTGATAGGGATTAGAGGGCCTTCTCGCTGCGTGACTTCATCAGACACATAGGCGAAGGAGGTGGGATCTTATTAGGATTATGTTTTATCATGATTTTGTATAATACTAATGTAATAGTATAAAATAGAATTTTTCAGGGATGATAATAATAATAATAATAATAATAATAATTATTATTATTATTATTATTATTATTATTATTATTTTCATTATTATTATTATTATCGTTATCATTTTTATTAATATAATTATTATAAAAAATTCTGGGGTATTATTATTATTATTATTATTATTATTATTATTATTATTATTATTATTATTATTATTATTATTATTATTATTATTATACAACAATGGTTTAATTATATTTGAAGTGAGCTCATATTACAAAAGTTGATTTCCACAAGTGGAAGGTAAAATTTTTCAATGAAACGCACTTCACTTTTATTCACGATCCAGTTAAAAGAGAGAGAAGGGGGATTTTGAGAAAAACATTCACAAGAATGAGCTCATAAAAGATGTTCTCAACAGATTATTATAAAGAGAAAGAATCTTTATTGAATGGATTACCATAAAGAGAAAAAATCTTTAATAAACAGAGTATTATAAAGAGAAAAAATCTTTATTAACCACATTATTACAAAGAGAAAAATCTTTACTAAACAGATTGTTATAAAGAGAAATAATCTTTATTAAACATTGCCATAGAGGAAAAAATCTTTATTGGGCAGATAATGAAGAGAAAAATCTTTATTAAACAGATTATTATAAAGAGAAGAAAATCTTTATTAAACAGATTATTATAAAGAGAAAAATCTTTATTAAACAGATTATTATAAAGAGAAAAAATCTTTATTAAACAGATTATTGCAAAGAGAAAAAATCTTTATTAAACAGTTTATTAAAAAAAGAAAAAACCCTATTAACCGGATTGTTATAAAGAGAAAAATCTTTATTAAACGGATTGTTATAAAGAGAAAAATTTTTTATTAAACTGGATATTAAAAAGGGGAAAAATCTTTATAGAACATATTTTTATAAAGAAAAATCATTATTAAACTGACTATTATAAAGAGAAAAATCTTTATTAAATAGATTGTTATAAAGAGAAAAAAAATCCTTACTAAACAGATTGCTATAAAGAGAAAAAATCTTTATTAAACTGATTATAAAGAGAAAAATCTTTATTAAATAGATTGTTGTAAAGACAAAAAATCTTTATTAAAGAGATTGTTATAAAGAGAAAAAATCTTTATTAAACATATTGTTATAAAGAGAAAAATCTCTACTAAACAGGTTGTTATTAAGAGAAAACATCTTTACTAAACGGATTGTTATAAAGAGAAAAATCTTTACTATACAGGTTATTATAAAGAGAAAAATCTTTAGTAAACAGAATGTTATAAAGAGAAAAATCTTTACTAAACAGGTTATTATGAAGAGAAAAATCTTTACTAAACAGATTGTTATAAAGAGAAAAAATCTTTATTAAACAGATTGTTATAAGAGAAAAAATCTTTATTAAACAGATTACATAAAGAGAAAAAAATCTGTACTAAAGGGATTGTTATGAAGAGAAAAATTTTTTATTAAACAGATTACATAAAGAGAAAAAATCTTTATTAAACAGATTGTTATAAAGAGAAAAAGTCTTTATTAAACAGATTGTTATAAAGAGAAAAATCTTTACTAAACAGGTTATTGTAAAGAGAAAAAATCTTTACTAAACAGATTATTATAAAGAGAAAAAATCTTTATTAAACAGATTACATAAAGAGAAAAATCTTTATTAAACATATTGTTATAAATAGAAAAAAATTTTTATTAAACAATTACATAAAGAGAAAAATCTTTATTAAACAGATTACATAAAGAGAAAACTTTTTATTAAACAGATTGTTATAAAGAGAAAAAACATTTAGTAAACAGATTATTAAAAGAGAAAAAATCTTTATTAACCAGATTGTTATAAAGAAGAAATAGTTACTAAATGGATTATTATGAAGAGAAAATTTTTTATTAACCAGGTTGTTATAAAGAGAAAAAATCTTTATTAAATGAATGTTATGAGAAAAAATCTTTACTAAACAGATTATTATAAAGAGAAGAATCTTTATTCACCAGACTGTTATAAAGAGAAAAATCGATTAAACAGATTATTATAAAGAGAAAAAATCTTTATTAAACTGATTATTATGAAGAGAAAAATCTTTATTAATCAGATTATTATAAAAAAAGAATCTTTATTAACCAAATTGTTATAAAGAGAAAAAATCTTTATTAAACAGATTACCATAAAGAGAAAAAAATCTTTATTTAACAGAATGTTATAAAAGAAAAAATCTTTATCAATCAAGTTGTTATAAAAAGAAAAAATCTTTATTAAACAGGTTATTATAAAGAGAAAAAAATCTTTATTTAACAGATTGTTATAAAAAGAGAAAAAATCTTCCCCAGAACGAAAGAGGAGAGATGTCGAAAGCAGACAAAGACGACAGCAAAGAGAAAGGGAAGGAAGGAAAAAGGTGATAAGAAAGGAAGCCATCCACCGCCATGTTTGTGCTTTCGAATTTTGGTCCGCAGTCACCCTCCTTTCTTTTCTGCCAGAAATGCGAAAATATGAAAATAAGAAAAGAAGGAAGGAAGGCAGCATGAAGGACCGGAAGAAAGAAAGGAAAAGTGAAGGACCGGTAGAAGGACGGCTTCCTTGAGCACGCAAATGATGTAGAATTAATTTTGGAAATAACGGATTTCATTTTGAAAATAAATTTGAAACTTGAATTTAATGTCAGTAGGCCTGTTTCATATGAAAAGGTTTTATCATAATAATAATAATGATAATAATAATAATATTATTATTATTATTATTATTATTATTATTATTATTATTATTATTATTATTATTATTATTATTATTGGCCCCACAAAACCGGCCCTATTTTTCATTGGCTCCCAGCAGAGTCATAATCAGCCAATCAGAGGCCAGCTCTGAACACGAAGCCTACCCTATTATTATTATTATTATTATTATTATTATTATTATTATTATTATTATTATTATTATTGTTGTTGTTGTTGTTGTTGTTGTTGTTGTTGTTGTTGTTATTATTATTATTATTATTATTATTATTATTATTATTATTATTATTATTATTATTATTATTATTATTATTATTATTATTATTTTACGAACTTTTCGTAAATAGTCCCCAAAATCGAGCTTACAATGACAGCTTATTTCAGTGAAAACCAGAAATTAACCGCGTTAGGGATAAGCTCGGGTCTTGACTAAATTAACAAAAATATTGCACTCAGAATCCACTGGCCTAATCACTGCTGTTCCGTTGCGTGTGTTCCGCCTGTTTATTCAAACAAGTAAAAGATGCGCCGAAGTCTATTCGGCACAATCGTGTTTACTGTACAGCCGCTACAGCGTATAACAAAGGCCACCGAAAACAGGTCTATCTTTCGGTGGTCTCGGTATAATGCTGTATGAACCTCGGCCCATGAAACTTAGGCCCGGTGGTGGCCTATCCTGCATCGTTGCCAGAAGCACGATTATGGGTAATTTTAACCTTAAATAAAATAAAAACTATTGAGGCTAGAGGGTTGCAGTATGGCATGTTTGATGATTGCAGTGTGGATGATCAACATACCAATTTTCAGCCCTCTAGCCTCACTAGGTTTTAAGATCTGAGGGCGAACAGAATTAAGTGCGGACGGACAGACAAGCCAGCACAATAGTTTTCTTTTACAGAAAACTAAAAAGGTTGGGATTGCTCGGTGCTAATCCAGTATCCTCGGTAAAGGAAATGATCCAGAGCTTCATTCTTTCATATTCACCAGACCGCATTGTGATCTCGCAAGAATTTTGCTTGATAATGATATTTCTTAATCGTTTCGATCGTAGCAATGTCTTAGCTCTCAAAAATTGCACTGATACGAGACACTAGGTTGATTTGATGTGGCATTGATTATTATTGATTATTATTTTTGGTCATTACAGAGTAAAGGTGGGGCAACATTTGGAAAAATACTAACATTCTTTATCGGCTAGAAGCAGATAAACGTGTTAAACTTGTCTGAAAGAGAGAGAGAGAGAGAGAGAGAGAGAGAGAGAGAGAGAGAGAGAGAGAGAGAGAGAGAGAGAGAGAGAATTCTTTCTACAGAAAAATGTAAAGAATTTCCCAAAGACCTGGAGTGTGTGTGTGTGTGTGTGTGTGTGTGAGAGAGAGAGAGAGAGAGAGAGAGAGAGAGAGAGAGAGAGAGAGAGAGAGAGAGAGAGAGAGAGAGAGCGCGCGTTAAGTTTCTGGAAAATAATGTAAACGAGACTTTCCCAATGACCTAGAGAGAGAGAGAGAGAGAGAGAGAGAGAGAGAGAGAGAGAGAGAGAGAGAGAGAGAGAGAGAGAATTCCCTTAACATAAAATAAAAACAAGTCTTTCCCAAAAGAGAGAGAGAGAAATAATTTTTTACTAGAAAGTAATGTAAACATAAACGAGTGTCCCAATGACCTAGAGAGAGAGAGAGAGAGAGAGAGAGAGAGAGAGAGAGAGAGAGAGAGAGAGAGACAATCGTTCTTACAAAAAAAAAAATCAAACAAGAATTTCCCAATAGGCCTAAGTTAGACAACACTATCCCCAAGATCCATTCAGGTCTAATTACTTCCCATCCAAAGACACGAAATTACTTTTCCCTCCCAAGACCGAAGGCAGGAACACCAACAAGTATTTGTGTTAGAGGATTCTATTCCGGCCTCTCATTAGGGTTCCTTATCTGCTCTGAGCAAATAAGGATTGTTAAAGAGTCACAATAATGTATATGAACGTTTGTATTTATCCAAAATACACAAAAAGGATAAAACAGGGGAGCTTTCGACCGTTTGTACAACGGTCCTTTTCAGCCAACTGAAAAGGACCGTTATGCAAACGGTCGAAAACTCCCTTTTTAATTTTTTTTTTTTTTTTTGTATCTTGGATAAAGGCAATCGCTCATATGCATTATTGTGGCTTTTTGGTTATTATTTCCGGTCACATTATAGTAATGCACCATAGAAAATAGGATTATATAAGGCCCGGTCGCTGCTAGCTTCAGGATGCCACCCCACCATCCTACCAGCTGAAGGGAATCAGGGCCCCCTTATTCTAGTATTGTTCCATTTCTGCTTTGTTTTATTCTATATCATTATTTCCTCCCCACTTTGTTAATATTTTCCTCTTTAAAATAGAAAATTATTCCGTCTTGCTTCGTTCTCAGCCGTCATCATAATATCTTCTCTAGTTATGATTATATTCCTTTATGGAGAGGAAAATAGTCTTGGTTTCCTCTCCCCCGTTTATCAAAAGATAAAACTTTTATTACCCCAGATTTTCAGGGCTGAAAATAATGCGTAATTCATCACTAGCAAAACATGAAGGTAGCTACAGCGTAATATATTATATATATCGTCTTTTGCGGCCTCAGTGTTTTCTTTTACTTAAAAAAAAAAAAAGTGGAATTTTGACACAGGTTAAAATACAGTAGATTTCATAATCACCTGGTACTATTCACCAAGTTTTCCAAGAAGTGGAAGGATTAAAATAAGAGGCAACAGAAAGGAGACAAAAATGTTCCCTGTTGCCATTTAAATTTGTCCTAATTTTGTCTCAAAATCGTGCATCCGATTTCTGCTGATATCGCGTCTTATTTAGATGTGAAATAACGACGAACTTTTTCTCTGTAACAGAAATTTCATCCGCATTTTCATCTTACCACAACGTTCATCATTACCAGTGTCTACCTCTGTAAGTCCCATGCAAATGTAAATATTAAATGAGAGAGAGAGAGAGAGAGAGAGAGAGAGAGAGAGAGAGAGAGAGAGAGAGAGAGAGAGAGAGAATTATTATCAAGCTATGGCATTACATAACTTTTATGGGACATTTGATTACTGCCACTGTATTCATATTGTTTCTTTAACTTTTACGGTTAGGGAAATTTTTTTAAATTATTTTTTTTTTATTAAACTTATATGCATCGTCTTGCTAAGAAGGCGTCATTGTCGTAATTGTAATGTTATTGTCATTATTTTTTACCTATCCAAGATCACGATACATTCTCCTTTTAATGTCCGGTTTTGGTATTATACGATTCATATGATAATCATTATATGTTCTTTATTAAAAATCCACATATTTATATCAAAATGTGTCTTATAGAACGCAGTTTTGACCGAAATACGTCGAAATTGAGGAATATCACATGGGATCTGGGCATTCAGGCCTTCGAGATATATTTCCCCCTCGTAATTTTCAAGTTGCAAGTCATAAGTAATGTTGAGTTTTTTACGTCGTCGTTGCCTGAGGAGGAAATTCCGGGTAACGAGACATTCCTGTCAGAAATCTTGTTGGCCCGGAGGTATAAAGTCCAAAACTTATGAAGGAGGCAAAATGTAAATGATTTTGGAAAGTCTCTGGAAAATTCCTCTTGGCCAAAAAAAAGAAATTTCATCGGAACTTATGTTTAAAAAATTGCGAGGAATTCGAAAGCAAGATTGTGAGGTCGTTCTTGTAAGGATTTCATTCTCACCGACTTCTCATATGAGATGCTTTCCTATTTTTTGTTTAATTGAATGTCCCCCAACACTACTTTTAGATAGAAGTGCTTTGGTTTCCAGATTCGTAGTAATTAGGTTTTCCAACGATTTAGGTTTCCCAGATTCGTGGGAATTAGGTTTTGTAAGTAATTTAGATTTCCCAGATTCGTGTAAATTAGGTTTTTAAGTTATGTAGTTCCCAGATTCGTGTGAATTAGGTTTTCTAAGTTATTTAGGTTTTCCAGATTCGTGGGTATTAGGTTTTATAAGTAATTTAGGTTTCCCAGATTCGTGTGGATTAGGTTTTCTAAGATATTTTAGGTTTCCCAGATTCGTGGGAATTAGGTTTCGTAGGTAATTTAGGTTTACCAGATTCGTGGAAGTTAGGTTTTTTAATCTTTCTCAGGTTAGTGGAAATTAGTTTTTCGTGAGAATTAGACTTCATTTCGGAATGCTAGGAATCTCGCTAATATCGTTGTTGTTAAATCTTATAAAATGTCATTCGCTGCAATGCTTTCCTATTGCAGTGTTTAATTAAATGTATCACAACATACCTTTTTGGTACTTGGAAGTAATTTAGACTTCAAGATCCGTGAGAATTAGGTTGTCCAAGTAATTTAGGTTTCCCCAGATTCGTTGGAATTAGGCTCGATTTCGGAATGGCAGGCATCTCGCTAATGAGGTCGTTAGTCGCGGTCTTTGATTCCTTGCAAAACGCCATTGCATAGTATCTGCCTTGGCTCATCAGATCTAATGAGACACCGAGTTATCCCGGAGCTAAGATATAGCCTATATGGCACGTATAAGGGTGATGCATAATTATAAATATGCCACCATTCTGGTTTGGTTCAAGAGTTATCCTTCTTAGTGAATTTTATGAACTAAATATATAAATGTACAGAAATACTTTTTATTCTTTATGCTATGGATTTACTTCTTTGCACGTGAAATATCTTAAACAGGAGCTCTTGAGTTATTAATTAGAAATCTTCAATTTTACTGAATTGAAAATATAAAAAAAAGCTTTGACAGTAATAATGAAATGTGTAGAAGAGTGAACATGACACATTTTTACATACGAGTATCTCTTGTCACCAAGTTTAAATAAAATGTTAATCCAGTTCATTGTACGCACCAACATACATAATAATTTTTTCTTCACACACACACACACACACACACACACACACACACACACACACACACACACACACACACTGACAAAATTGAGTTTAGCTTACTCTCACCCTAACCTTTCTTGAGTAGGTTCGAATCTCACCACGGGAGTTGTGGTTTCTTCACTTGCTCTTCATTGAGAATGAAGGCTTTGTAGTGACAATCGTATCCAGCAAACAGACAAGTTTCATTTGATTTGTTTTATATATATATATATATATATATATATATATATATATATATATATATATATATATATATATATATATATATATATATATATATATATATATATATACATATTAACTTTATCACATACGCTAAGAGCGATCGTGGCATCGACGAGATCACCGCAGAGGAGGCTGGAGAAATTTCTTTCCAACATAATGGGAAAATGGGTAGGCTTAGTATCCGAAGGGCATTTAAAACATAACATGAACCTGATAGACGAATTATCCAAAATTAACGTAAAAGACTGCAAATTTGCAAGTTTGGATGTAACTTCCTGTTCACTAACGTACCAGTAAAGACGACGATGGAAATAATAAAAAGAATATGGGGAGGGGGTCTATACATGCGACATAGATCATGACGTTTTAATAAAACTGCTAACAGCGGCCCTCAGCGTTAATGTTTTCAAGTGGGGCGAAAACCATTATATACAAAAAAATGGCGTGGCCATGGGTTCAAGTCTTTCACCAATTCTAGCCAATATCTTTATGGAATGGTTTGAAAAGGAAGAGGTGGGCAAAGTAAATAAAGGGAACGTAAATATCGTAAAATGGGTAAGATACGTGGATGACATCTTGATCATTTACAAGGGAGAAAGGGAAGACCTACACAAGTTTCTAGAAAACATAAATAAACTAAATGAACACATCAAGTTCACATTAGAAGAAGAGAAGGAAGGAGAAACTCCTTTCTTGGATGTCCTGGTCAAGAGGGTAGGGGAGAATTTAAAATTCAAGGTATATAGGAAGAAGACACACACCAATTCATACATACATAGGTTCTCCAGTCATAGGAAAGAAATAAAAATAGGATTAATGACAGGGTTGGCCATCAGGGCTTTTAGGATTTGCAGTCCTGAATTTTTAGACGAAGAGTTGGATTACCTGAGGGAGAGTTTTAGAGATTAGGCTACCCTAAGTATTGGTGGGAGTGGGCACATATCAAAGCAAGGAAAAACTATTTTGGGGAGAGGGAAAGGATTGAAAAGGAACATTTGGTAGGAAAGAAAATAATTACAGTTCCGGACAACAACTCTATTGCACCCATCAACAGGAAGCTAAATAATTTCAAATTGATAGGCAGCTACAAAAACACCATTAGGAATAAAATAGTTAGAAACAAAAAGTCGGTAGAGGGGAAGAGATTAGAGGGGGTTTATATGGCAGCGTGTCTAGACTGTGAAGAAGGGTACTATGGCGAAACTGGCAAATCATGTAAAGAGCGAAGCAAACAACATCTGCAGAACATA
The DNA here is from genome assembly GCF_040412425.1 of Macrobrachium rosenbergii. NCBI lineage: Eukaryota > Metazoa > Arthropoda > Malacostraca > Decapoda > Palaemonidae > Macrobrachium > Macrobrachium rosenbergii. The sequence goes on along the minus strand of NC_089746.1, from coordinate 5,770,408 downwards.
AGGCATTATAATCAGACGTCGGCAGTTGCCAAACACTGTTGGGAAAATGATCACAGAATAGACTGGGAAAATATGAGTTTTCTGTACAGGAACACCAACAAAACATCTAGACTGGTTGTAGAGAACGCCTTCATAACTTGCGCCAACAACACGATGGCAGGGAACACCGGAAACGGCTTTGAAGACAGCATATCTAGAAAAATCGTATACTCCACAGTAGCAAGGAAACGAAGAAAAAACGCAAGAGAACGCACGGAAAACGGACATCTGGAACCAGGGATCAGAGAAAGACCAAGGTCAAGAGAGGGTGGAGGGCACACAGGAAGAGCTAGGCGATTATAGGATTAAAAGTACCCAGCACACAGATATAAATACAGCCGGACTATGCGTTTGCTCATTGTACGGATACTTGATAATGTGGACTGTTTGTCCAAGAAAGCTTGTAACTTTTTGAATAAAAACTCCATTAGATACCATCCAGTTTGAATGAGGTCCTTTTAGTAATATATATATATATATATATATATATATATATATATATATATATATATATATATATATATATGTATGTATGTATATGTGTATATATACAGTATATATCATATAAATATATAGGTACTACATTTATACATATTCATATATATATATATATATATATATATATATATATATATATATATATATATATATATATATATATATATATATATGTGTGTGTGTGTGTGTGTGTGTGTGTGTGTGTCTGTGTTTGTACGTACTGTATGTATAAAATATTTGAAAGTTGGTTATTGGAAGCTTCCTGAAGTCGAAACTAAATTTTGGTTCTAACAAAAGAACAGAGATGATTTTTCATGACAATTGGCTCCATTGCCAGAGCTTACCACCAGCATCTCTCTCTCTCTCTCTCTCTCTCTCTCTCTCTCTCTCTCTCTCTCTCTCTCCAGAAGACATTCCCTAATGCTATGAAAAGTGGCTCTGGGTCATTATACGAAATTTACGGGGTAAACATGAGAATGGCATAAGAGATTTTGAATGTTCCTTGTGTGTTGTAGCTAGGAGTTATTATTATTATTATTATTATTATTATTATTATTATTATTATTATTATTATTATTATTATTATTATTATTATTATTAATCAGCGATTGATTTTATAGTTTCGCCGCTTTTTTTAGTGCTGCGAACGTTTAAAATTATTATAGGAAAGCCATTTCAGTTTGTGTCTGAAAAAATGAAAAAGAAAATTGAAATGTCAAGACATTTTTCAGCTAATTATTTTAATACATCTCCATGCCCAAATCTAAATCTGGTCCTTCTGACTCTAGTTAAGAATTGAATATTTACCCATTTGCATTGTTTTAACGGAGCAATTAGAATCTTTCTTGATATTTGTTTTATTTTGTGTATATTGAAAAATGCTTAATTTCCATTCGTAGTTTCCATTCTTGTGTTACTGGAACTTTCAAAATTAATAAAGTTAATATTTTCATAAAGAAATTTCATGGAGCTTTTTTTTTTTTTTATTTTTGTAACAATATGCTAAAAAAATACCCGCCATTGTGGTGCAGTGGTAAGGTTCTCGCCCGCCAGTCGGGAGGACCGTTATTCAAACCCTGCCGCTCGCTAGTGACTTGGATGGCGCCATTGCATAAACCCGGTGGCCCGCCAACTTAGCAATCTAAAAGCTCGAGGGTGAGTAGGAGAATAGGTACCAGACCTTGGGCTAGGCGTTTCAACAATGGGCCTAGCGACACACTGTCCACGTGTCTTAGGCATTGGGACCTGTCCCCAACTGGCTGCCGGCCTAAGAAACAGGAGATCAGCGCCTGCCCTATGAGCCTACAGAGGCCCAGGAGGACTTTAACTAAAACTTTACTAAACAATATGCTAGGCCTTATCTGTCCAAATAACATTGCTTTTTATGTGAAGAATTGTATTAATTTACTGTTTCTTCATGAATTTTTGTGCTTTCAAAAGGAGAAAGTAGAAATGTTTCTGGTCTTTCTCCATTTGCATAAAGAAATTTCATGAACTTTTTGTTGCTTTTTCCTTCTGTTTTTGCAACATTATTCTACGTCTTATTTCTCGGTGATGAATAGTGTTGTTTTACTGCTTGATGATATGAGATTAATATTCATACTTTCAAAAGGGGAAAAATGGAAATATTTTTGGCCCTTCCCCATTTTCATATAGCAATTTCGTCAAGTTTTTTTCTTTTTTTTTTTCTTCTGTTGTCGTAACAATATTGTATGTCTTATCTCTTCGCCCAAATAACATTTTCCAGACCGTTTCCAGCATATTTCAGTTTGGCATTCTGGAAAATGGTCAGCAGGGCGTTTTCTCCTTATCTGATCAAGAGAAACTGGGTGGCTGGCCATCACATGAGTTCTGTTCATACAGAACTAGTGGTTCCATATTCGATGGTGAATGACCCTAGCTGAGGGTTAGGGCTACTGTTTTGGGGATTTTGTTTTTCTGTCCTACTACCCTGAAACATTGCTACCGTAAAACAACTCTCATTTTATTTTAATAAGTTACTGACATTTTTATTTATTATATATTAATATTTTAATATATCTGTTATTTTTTAAATAGCTGATCTCCTCTTTCTGTATTTTCCTTTACCTTCTGTTACTTCTGTCAAATGCACACCTAGATTCTTTGGAAGCTTGAATTTCAAGTCAGTGGCCCCTGTGAGCTTGTTCCATATGAATAGGTTCACCCTTCTGAATAATAAAGACAATGCTAATAATCTAGCTTTAAAGTGGCCCGCTAGAGAAGAATGAGTAAAAGTATATTTCTCTTTTTTATATCATAAAAATTAGATTTACCGCTTTTCTTGAATAAAAGAAATATTCCTTACAAAGTCAATAACTACCAAGAAAAGTTTCATTGGCGTCTGTTGTGTATTACATTATATATATATATATATATATATATATATATATATATATATATATATATATATATATATATATATATATATATATATATATATATATTATATTATCACGTACTGGGTCTCTTTGAAGAATGCAAGAGGGTTTTTGTGAATTTTTACTGCCAGAGGGGCCAAAGGAGAACACCAGGACATAACCAAAATGAAGGGAAATTTAAGAACTTACCTTATTTTACCAATTTGATCAAAGAATGGAAGGTCGCCATGAGAAGTGAATAAAGGGTTACGTTACAATGAATTTATTTACACAAGAAGAAATCAAATGAAACTGGAAATGGGAGTCCAGCAGGCAATCAAAATTAAAGAACATGGAAATTACAATGACGTGAATGGCAGGTCTCAAATTGGAAAGCGTGATAAAGCTTGATTTAGTTTCCGTATTTGGCTTTGTGCGCAACGGGGGGAAATGCTATCCAGACTTTCTTTGTTTCAGAGATGGTAGTATTCTTAAGGATTTGATTCACAAGGCGGTGGTTCGACTTGAGCAGAGCGTGGATGACTCCTGGAAAAAAAGCCAGGATTAGCGATGTAGCACAAATAATTTCTCTCACATGAGCCTATACACTATGGAGAAATTGATTCCTTGAGTTACTTAAGTTAATTGGCCCTTAATTAACACTGTGGAGGGAATAAATGAGTTCTGATCACTGAATTGAATTAGACTGGTCTCAAAGCAAGTCATGGGGCGATTCACGGGCTGCTTGGTTCGTAGGTTGGTTTTGCAAGGGAGCTTTGTTTAGGAGAATGAGAATTGAACTTGGAGAAATGGAAAAGAATTTCACGGAGAAAAAGAAGCTGGCTTATTGACTAATTGCAGTTGACGTACCTGGTGCCTGTAGATGTTTGCGTTTAACATGTAAGGGCTCGGCCGATCAACGTGATTAGTCGTCACCAGAGGTGGAAAGGCGTCCATCTGTACACGTAGCTGGTTTTGCGGAGTGCTTGGGTCTGAGAGTCCAGGGCGCGCTCCTCCAGGTTGTTTTCATTTTGGAGTGTAGGCCTCAGTCGATCTGCAAAAAGTCATACAGACAGCAAAGAGGGTGGGGAAAAATAGGTCTTATTGTTAAGTACTTAGAGGCCAAGTTCCTATCTACCTCACAGCTTGGGTTCGCCTATAACGCTTCTGGAGGGGTCATTTGTTGGACACGTGATCTGGAGGGGTCAAAAGGGGTTCCATTGTACTCGCTTCTGTTCAGGTGCAGAGAGGAATGCGTTCTTGGTTCAAAACAAGTGATAATTCTCCTTTTCCGCCATGTTGTTTGACCTAACATTCAAATGAGAAGTGCTTTTATTCAGAAATTTGAATTATTTCCTAGCTGACTACGAGGGAGGAATGTAAATACGTGATATATATATATATATATATATATATATATATATATATATATATATATATATATATATATATATATATATATATATATATATATATATATATATATATATCTATATATATACTTACACACAAATATACATGCATACACACAGGTGGCCCGCATGACTTTTTGTTTTTGCAAGAGTGGCCCTCAGACTAAACAGCCTGGACGCCCCTGATCTAGTTCATATGTTCTGTATAGAAGGCGACTCTGAATGTTGTTGGAGACTCGAATTTAAAAAATTAAGAGGGTACAAAGGTAGTTCAACCCGATTATTAAAATGATTTTGTGTCTGATTTATTTTTGTTGTATTGTGTATGTTACACCAATGCTAATATTTTTGGATTTACTTTGGGGATCACAGGTATAGATTTATTTTGTATTGTTTATTCTGCACTCATACTTAATACCGTTTATTAATAATAAGTTTTTTTATGAAAATTAAAAAAAAAGATGTGGAATTACTTCGGTATCACGAATATAGATTTGCAAAATGTTTCTTTGTAATTTAATCTTCCATTATATATTTTCGTTACATTTATCGTCGACGAATCTGGCTTTCCACTTTACTCCAGTACGAGAATGAATCGTGACGCAGGACGTGATTACATGAACGGGACTCACTCTCCTTTTCTAAAACAACCGGGTTTTCTCAAAGTTTCTTCTGCGCGTATAGCACAGCTAATCACAGCGTATAACCGAAAGCAGATCTTTCTTTCAGTTGTCTCGGTATAATGCTGTATGAGCCGCGGCCCATGAAATTTAATAGTGGCCCGGTGGTCGCCTGTCCTATATCGTTGCCAGAAGCACGATTATGGGCAACTTTAATCTTAAATAAAATAAAAACTAGTGAGGCTAGAGGGCTGCAATTTGGTATGTTTGATGATTGGAGGGTGGATGATCAACATACCAATTTGCAGCCCTCTAGCCTGAGTAGTTTTTAAGATCTGAGGGCGGACAGACAAAATCTACACAGTTTTCTTTTACAGAAAACTAAAAGGGCCTGTTATGAATGGAGTGCTCAGAAAATTGCGCTTGAAGAATCTCAGTCTAATATCGCGTATTTATGGAGAGAGGGAAAATTGTCCATTTGGAAGTCAAATGAAAGGGAAGTTGGAGAACTTCCAAACAGGGTAATAAAAAGGAGGAGGCATGAATTGGCCGAATGGGAACGAAAGAGAGGAGATAATAAAGACAGTAAAGGAACTGGTTGAACAGATACGGTGGTGCTTATGGACCACGCCAGTTACGAAGAGCGGTGAAAGTGCAGTTTGATAAAGGTCACGAAAATAGGCAATGGAAAGAGTTCACTCTGCAGGTGAATTCCGCTTGAAAGGAAACTTCGGTTCTCATCTGCTGGGAACAACGAGGACCTCATTGAGGAGTGAAGAGACCGTGAATGTGACGAAATGAAAGCAAAGGAGCTTTGTATAAGCGCTTTGAAAAGATTTAAATTTTCGTCCACACGTTTCTTGAGACTCGACGAATTATTTCGAAAGCGGATGAATGAGTGTCGGTGAAACCTGTTGGTTACGAACATGCAATGAGCCGACGTTTGGTAAATATAGGTTACCATGGAAACCGCCAGGCCAGTTTATCATTATCTGTAATAAGCTGTAATGACTTTCTGAGAATGCAACGCTTACTCGGTTTCTCCGTAGGGGGGTTCTTTGCAGCGTCCCTGCTTTGGGCCCCTAACTGCAACCCCATTCATTCCTTTTATTGTACCTCCGTTCATATGCGCTTGCTTCTATCTTACTTTCCTCCCTTTCCTAACAATTAATTCATAGTGCAACTGTGAGGTTTTCCTCCTGTTACACCTTTCAAACCTTTTACTGTCAATTTCCGTTTCAGCGCTGAATGACCTCATAGATCCCAGCCCTTGGCCTTGGGCCTAAATTCTCTATTTTATTCTGTTCTGATTCAGTTAATTTCGGGTGGTGAAAGGTTTATAAATAAACAGCGTTTATATTATTATTATTATTATTATTATTATTATTATTATTATTATTTATTATTATTATTATTATTATTATATTCAGCAGATGAACCCTATTTATATGGAACAACCCCACCACAGGGTCCATTGAATTGAAATTCAAGCTTCCAAAGAATATTATGCTGTTCATTTGAAAGAAGTAACAGAAAATAATGGGAAGTCCAGAAAGAGGAGATAAATTAATATTAAAAAAGAAAATTAAATTAACAAATTAGTAAATAAATAGATAAAAATGTAAGTAAATTATTAAAACACATTTTAACATCAACAAATCGATGCAGTAACATAGTTATGATTAAAAACAACATAGATGTTTTACTGTCTTGTTGTATAGTTTTTTTTATTTTTATTTACTTGTTTATTTATTTATTTTCTTATTTTTGGTCTGCTCTATCGCCACTGTCATGCCGTCAATCATATCTTTTGGGAATGTTATCTTACTCCATTCGTTATGATGGTTATCTTCCCTCTCTCTCTCTCTCTCTCTCTCTCTCTCTCATAAAATGGTCAAGGTGGAATGAAAGGAAGAAGATAGAAGTGTCTTCTTGCGTTCATTTCTGTTCATACCAATTTTGGCCTCTCTCTCTCTCTCTCTCTCTCTCTGGGTCTCTTCTTGGAATTACCTCTCTCACCTACTAGAATAGTGTATATTCTTCTTTTCTCACCATTTGTCTAGACCACCTTAAACTTAGTTATGCGCTAGGTGTTTCTTTGCAAGATAATCTTGATGTACAATTATTTTTTCATAAATTTAAAATGAAATATTATTCATAGATATCCACTGACCTTGTCTCCAACCGCTCTCTCTCTCTCTCTCTCTCTCTCTCTCTCTCTCTCTCTCTCTCTCTCTCTCTCTCTCTCTCTCTCTCTCTATTCTTTGGAGTTACATCTCTCACGAACTAGCATAATGTATATTCTTCTTTTCTCACTATACATCCAGACCATCTTACATTAGATTGTTGCACTCAGTGTTTTTTCCAAGATAATTTTGTTGTACAATTTTTTTTTTTATAAATTTGGAATAAATCATTATTATCCTTAGATATCCATTCACCTTTGTCTCCAGCCCATCTCTTAAGAGCTATGTCATTTTCAACCCCAATTTGGCAGTGTGGACCTAAACAGTAAATTAGACAAATGGTAAGCAATTAACTATTGTGACTTGCAGGCTGGAACGGAGATGGATTTCATTTGTTTCGGTAATCTGGTGTCGCGCCGATCGTAGTTAACCACACACACAGAGAGAGAGAGAGAGAGACAGAGAGACAGAGACATAGAAACAGACATACAGACAGACAAACATGGAAGAGAGAGAGAGAGAGAGAGAGAGAGAGAGAGAGAGAGAGAGAGAGACAGAAACAGAGACAGAGACATAAAAACAAACAGACAGATAGACAGAGGAGAGAGAGAGAGAGAGAGAGAGAGAGAGATTAACAATCAGTTATTCATCAATGCACACTTTTCATAAACAACGCGAACTCGTGGCTATTTCAGACACTCTCAGCGCCAAGAAGACTAGCAAGAGATGTATCACTGAAGAGGAACAGCAGCACAATTACGGAGACTCATATCTGCTAGAGCTGGCGGTGGACCCTACACAAGCACGACAAAAAAGGAAATGAGCTCGATTGTCAAAGTACAAATTGAATCACTTAAGTGGTCGTTACATCCCGTAGGGGATTAATGCCGTCAGTGCACCTCATGCGGTGCACTATAGGCATTACTTAAGGTTCTTTGCAGCGTCCCTTCCTTAGGCCCTAGCTGCAACCCCTTTCGTTCCTTTCACTGCACCTCCTTTCATGTTCTCTTTCTTCCATCTTACTTTCCAGCCTCTCCTAACAATTGATTCATAGCGCAACTGCTTTGAGGTTTTCCTCCTGTTACACCGTTCGAACCTTTTGCTGTCAGTTTCCGTTTCAGCGCTGAATGACTTCAGGTCTCAGGTCCCAGTGCCTGAATTTATTCAGTTCAGTTCAGATTAATGATGTTCCAGTAAACGTCGGTATGGTAATCTGAGAGTGTCTTTGTAATTCCCTAATGGCGATCCGGCAGACCTTGTCTCACTGCAAAATTGAGAATTATTACTTCAGTGTTCATTTGATTTGACTGCAGTTATGATGAGAAATGCAAGGTTTTAATATTGTCAGAAGGTATTCTGGCTATGATAGTTTTGTTTCATGGCAAAATGTCTAGTCAGTTTTATGTAAAAGAAAACTATTGTGTGGGTTTTGTCTGTCCGTCCGCACTTTATTCTGTCGGCACTTTTCTGTCCGCTCTCAGATCCTAAACACTACTGAGGCTAGAGGGCTGCAAATTGGTATGGTGATCATCAACCCTCCAATCATCAAACATACCAAATTGCAGCCCTCTAACCTCAGTAGTTTTTTTTTTATTTCATTTAAGGTTAAAGTTAGCCATGATCGTTCGTCTGGCACCGCCGAGTCCAATTCCGGAGGCGTCGCCGGCGCACTTTCATATGACGGCATCTGGGGAGCAACTGAGCGTTGCCGGGTCGTAGCTGAGAGTTTCGTAGTTCAGCACATCGAGAGTTTCATACAGCATTATGCACTGTACAGAAAAGACGATTGCACCGAAGAAGCTTCGGCGCATATTTAACTTGTTTTTAATTGTTTTTTAAACCTACTTCTTCTATTAGACTTTGCTCTGAATGGACTTTGTTGGACGATGTAGAATAATATGTTGTTAGAACAGAATGTAAATTAAGACGCCGTTGTTTAATGGATCTTTTTGGTGTTTGGGAAAGCTTAAATTGTGATGCCTGACATTTTGATAATACGAATAACATTGTCTTTAGTCTTACTGAATTCTTTGTGTTTATTTTTACTTAAGTCTTTGCTGAATCCATCGTTTCCCTAGAACAGAATATTTCACAAAACTTAAAAAAAAGTCACTTATCCCCAAAAACATCAAAACGCGGTCAGATCTTCCCCTTGTATTCGTGTATTATTATTATTATTATTATTATTATTATTATTATTATTATTATTATTATTATTATTATTATTATTATCACTTTGAAAGGTGAACCCTATTCTCATGGAGCAAGCCTACCACAGGGGCCACTGACTTGAAATTCAAGCTTCCAAAGAGTATTATGGCGTTCATTTGAAAGAAGGAACAGAAGGTAACAGGAAATTCAGACAGAGGAGATCAGCTATTAGAAAAAAAATTAACAAATCGGTAGATAAATAGATCAAAATGTAAGTAAATTATTGAAATACAAGGAGAATTGTTTTAGGGTAGTATCATTAAGACAAAACAGAGACCACATCACAAACTCCCTTGTCGACGTACGTGCTTATAATAAATCACATTTCAGGGTCTGAGACGCAAATGGTTCTCAAATTGAAACACATCTCCGCGTTCTCTCTCTCGTGTGCTTCTGAACGCCACGCTTAACGATCTCATCACTCATTCCGATTACGGCCTGCTGGGTGCGAGGGATCTCGAAGAACGGTTTTGTTTTTAGCTTTCCCGGTTTAATTCGGTTTAACTGTTTATTGGAGGCGACGTGAGATGCAGATTAGAATGGACTGCTCCCTCCGGCGGGATGGTTTAGTGAAGAAGTGGAGATTAAATGGCGCTTGTGAGGAGAAGCTTTCTTTCCTGTTGTATACTTACACTCTGAAAGTTGAAATTGAGGTAGGCTGAATGTACATCTACAGAACAGGGAATTTTATTTACTAATTATTCACGGGATTTTTTATCACTATGAAATTACTACAGTTTATGTTTATCTTTGGTCTTAAAAGCCAAAAAATTCTTGTTGTTTATTGTATTAAAAACTGTGAATAATGTTGTAATCTAAAATTGCCATACAGATTACAGAGAACGGTCCTTATTTCCATACCAACATTCATGAAACGTTGTTAGTCTCTCTCTCTCTCTCTCTCTCTCTCTCTCTCTCTCTCTCTCTCTCTCTCTCTGAAATTGGAAAATTAGTCTTTAAACACTCTCTCTCTCTCTCTTTGAAATAGAAAAAATTGTTTTTTCTCTATGAAATTGGAAAAACAGGCTCTCTCTCTCTCTCTCTCTCTCTCTCTCTCTCTCTCTCTCTGCTCATAAGGAGCTTGTCACTTTAAAAAGCAAGACGAAGAGAAGTGAGGTGGTACTCGAAAAAACTTAGGACCTTCCACAGCTGCGAGTGAAAAATGTTTTAAGATCTCGACGAAGCTGCTGATGTCGTAGCGGACGTCCTCTCTCTCTCTCTCTCTCTCTCTCTCTCTCTCTCTCTCTCTCTCTCTCTCTCTCTCTCTTGCTATGACGTTTAGAGTTGTCTCTGTAATGCTGTACATACTACTGTGTACATGTCATGTGTTCATTGTTGTTAGCATATTCCAAGACTTGTGATATATATATATATATATATATATATATATATATATATATATATATATATATATATATATATATATATCACACACACACACACACACACATACACATATATATATATATATATATATATATATATATATATATATATATATATAAAGTTTCTGACTCACATCAAGATCGAACACAGGTCTTTTAATTTGAAAGGCAAGGGCGCTGCCCACTAGGCCACACAAGTCTTAAAAAAAGAAGTTGGAAGCTGAGTGCCACCGCACACAAGAATCTACCTGCGCAAGCTAACTGCTTGTATACCAGCGTGTTTTCCCCAACTTTCCGACTCATCAGTAACCCCGTTGACAGCATTTCATTCGAATTATCCCTTCAGAGTGAATATGATGATAGAAATAATCAACACAATCACGCTGGTATGCAAGCAGTTAGCTTCCTTAGGTAATTCCTTGTGTGCAGTGGCACTCAGGTTCCAACTTCTTTTAAGACTTGTATGGCCTAGTGGCCAGCGCCCTTGCCGTTCAAATTGAAAGACCTGGGTTCGATCCTGATGTGAGTCAGAAATTTATTTCTGTTCCACACGTGGTTGTGTGTTGATATATATATATATATATATATATATATATATATATATATATATATATATATATATATATATATATATATATATAAGGGTTGCTAACAGCAGATCTCAGTAAATCTTATTTTTTCATAATTCTATATTTTTACAAATATCGCTCCTCAAAACCATAATATAATATTTCCCTAAAAATGAAAATTTCAGTGAAAACTGGGTTTAGCTTTCAACAGTCCTTAACAAGATACGTACGAGGATTCTAGACAAAAAATTTAAAACCTTTGTCTTCAGTTGATAGACAAAAACTTAAAACATCATATATAAAAAAAAGAACATCAGCAGCTGTCAAGATTCGTAAGTGTCAAGACATCTTTTGATAAGCGATCGTCCCCTCTGTTACAATATGTGAAGTTAGCTACGACCCTCTACCCACCAGTTCACTCTCAATTCTACGTCCTCCTGTTTTGATTGAAAGGCTGTAATTCATTTGACAGCTGTTGGAAGGCGCGTTCTCTCTCTCTCTCTCTCTCTCTCTCTCTCTGATCTCTCTGAGTGTATGTTTTATATATATATATATATATATATATATATATATATATATATATATATATATATATATATATATATATATATATACATATACATATATATATATACAGACACATACAAAATGTATATGTATGTGTATATATATATATATATATATATATATATATATATATATATATATATATATATATATATATATATATATATATGTATATAAATATATATATATATATGTATATATATATATATATATATATATATATATAAATATATATATATATATATATATATATATATATATATATATATATATATATATATATATATATATATACACATTTATGTATGTACGTATGCACCATGGTCTTCCTCCTTGGCTATGTATCCATCATGACTACTATACCATTTATTTACTGAAGTAATTTCACCCATACAAGTAAACCCAGCCACTGCAAGCCAAAGCAGGCCAAGCGAGCAGTGGGAGGCGTGAAGAATGCCTCCGTTTGTCTTGTTGTGTCCAGACTGAAAGGATGATGCACGGGACATTAGTATTCACAGCATCCCTTGGTGATTCTATATTAAGACGAAGTCGAGAGAAACGGGTACGGATGATGCAAGGGAAGTGCTGCTTGGGCCCCCCAAAGTGGGTTACGATAGTTGGTAAGGAATTGCTTTGGGGAAAGTTACTCTTATTTGTTTGTTTGACTGGCGGTTGTGAAAATCCCTGAAGAATGACTGTTGTACTTGATGTTTATTCCTGGATATTGAAATGTTTCTTTGAATTGTGATTATGAAAACACTTACAGAATTACCTAGTGTTGTTTGTTGTTGAGTTCTAAACTCTGAAAGATTTCTCTGATGTGTGTTGGAATTAATGCTAAGTATATTTTCTTGAATAGGGTTTATGCTGTTTTGAATCATATTTGGATGCTTTAGTCAAGTTTATATATATATATATATATATATATATATATATATATATATATATATATATGTATATATATTATATATATTACACATATATACATATACATACATACATACATATATATATATATATATATATATATATATATATATATATATATATATATATATATATATATATATATATATTACGTAGTTTGTATGCAGAGTAGCTTCAATTGAAAACTCATTAACCTCCATTCTGAAGTAGATTAACACATGCCATGTGGTCAAGAATGTGAGCCGAAATATGCATTAGGACCTCCACCTTTCTATTCCTTAAATATAACTGTAAAAGCAACTCATATATTATATATATATATATATATATATATATATATATATATATATATATATATATATATATATATATATACACATATACACACCATGAATTGCTTTTATAATTGTACTTCAGGAATAGAAAGGTATATATATATATATATATATAATTTATTGAATCAATATATATATATATATATATATATATATATATATATATATATATATATATATATATATATATATATATATATATATATATATTAACTTTATCATATACACAGTTGTTCTGTGCATTAGTAGAATTACTAAAAGGACCTCATTCAAACTGTGCTGGGTACTTTTAACAACACATGGCAGGGAACACCGGAAACGGCTTTTAAGACAGCATATCTAGAAAAATCGCATACTCCACAGTAGCAAGGAAACGAAGGAAAAACGCAAGGAAACGCACGGAAAATGGACACCTGGAAGAAGAAGGGGGCAGAGAAAGGCCATGGTCACGAGGGGGTGGGGTCACACAGGAGGAGCCAGGCGATTATAGGATTAAAAGTACCCAGCACACAGATATAAATACAGCTGGACTACGCGTCTGGTCACTATACGGATACTTGATAATGTGGACTGTTTGTCCAAGAAAGCTTGTTACTTTTTCTGAATAAATACTCCATTAGATACCATCCAGTTTAAATGAGGTCCTTTTAGTATATGAATTGCTTTTATGATTATACTTAAGGAATATTTATATATATATATATATATATATATATATATATATATATATATATATATATATATATATATATATATATATATATATATATATATATATATATTAATATGTCAATGTATGCGTGTATCCTGTACCCTGCTCACATTTCGAACCCAGTCAGGAGAGGTCACAGGAGATAATGAGAGTCCTTTGCCTTCCCCTCATCAGGATTAATTGAGAGGTTTAATTTCGGCTGGATTGTTCCTAATGACGTCCTTTGAAGATTATATGGATTATGTACGTCGAGAATAACCTGTTCTGAAGGAATTGTGAAGTTAAAGCTATATTTAGTGTGTCATATTATTTGTGAAGATCTGAATCAATTTTTTATTTGTTTTTGTGCGTATCTCTACTTGGATGAAGGTTGATTCAGTAAATGATAAACAGCACCTTATCAAACTGAATTGAATTTAAGATTGATGGATTATATAAAGCTTCATTTGTTATGCTGTCATGCTTTGGTAGTTTTAGTTTTCTGGAAAAGAAAACTATTGTGCCTGCTTTGTCTGTCCGTCCGCACTTTATTCTGTCCGCACTTTTTCTGTCCGCCCTCAGATCTTGAAATCTGCTGAGGCCAGAGGGCTGCAAATTGGTATGTTGACCATCTACCTGCCACTCATCAAACATACCAAATTGCAGCCCTCTAGCCTCAGTAGTTTTTATTTAATTTAAGTTTAAATTTAGCCATAATCGTGGTTCTGGCAGCGATATAGGATAGGCCACCACCGATCCGTGGTTAAAGTTTCATGGGACACGGCTCATACAGCATTATACCGAGACCACCGAAAGGTAGATCTATTTTCGGTGGCCTTGATTATATGCTGTAGGGGCTGTACAGAAAACTCGATTGCGCCGAAGAATCTTCGGCGAATTTTTTCCTTTTTTTTTTTGCATACAAAACGAAGCAAGAGAGGTGGGGCTAAGCTATAAATATTGTATCAAGATTAATGAAGATCTAAGTGAATATACATTTATTGTTGAATACACATCTCTAGTTGGATAGAGGTTGTTTCAGTAAATGATACGTAGTTTCTTATTAGACTAAATTAAAATTAAATAAAATTGTTTGAGAATCTCCTCAACAGTGGATTCTAAAACTATCTTTCTATTCAGCCATGGCAATTTTACACAGTCCATTAATAAGATCGTTTTTAAGGGTAAATTCGTTTCGCATTCCAAACCATTCATATTTCTTACCAAGCAAAATTATTTTCTCGTATCAGTATCATCATTTCTGCTTTTAATGCGCAAACCTTCACGGAGAACAAACCATAAAAACAAGAATTTGCTACGAAAATTTCCAAAGAACAGAATGATCAAAAATATGAATTCGCCCGTAGACGGATTAGTGCATGAGGTGCACTGTAGGCATTATTTAAGGTTCTTTGCAGCGTGCCTTATGCCCCTAGCTGCAACCCCCTTCGTTCCTTTTACTGTACCTCCTTTGTTCTTTTATACTCTCTTTCTTCCGTCTTATTTTCCTCCACCCTCTCCTAACAACTGATTCATAGTTTAACTGCGAGGTTTTCCTCCTGTTGCACCTTTCAAACCTTTTACTGTCAATTTCCGTTTCAGCGCCGAATGACCTCATAGGTCCCAGTGCTTGGCCTTTGGCCTAAATTCTATATTCTATTCAATTCAATAATTATAAATTCGCCATTCGAAAAAAAACCCATAATATTATAAATATATAAACTAACAAACACAAAACGCTACACAAATATATAATTATATATCCACGTTCATTAATTTCTCAAAAAATAATTTTCATTTAATATGTCCATCGACGCGCGACATGTCAGGTAAATCTACTCAGTGGTTTTCGTCGGTTAAAGAAGTTAAACTATATCGCTTGAGTGAATTCGAATGGGAAGTGAAAAAATGGTTAATTGCAAGAAATTAGTGACTAGAATAATCTTAAGTATCGTCTGTGTAACCACATTTGTGACTTCGGAAGGGAATATTTGGTGTGCTACCAAAGTAGGTTTATTTATATAATCCTTTTTTAATTTTCTGTAAAAGAAAACTATTGTGCCGGCTTTGTCTGTCCGTCCGCACTTTTCTGTCCGCCCTCAGATCTTAAAAACTACTGAGGCTAGAGGGCTGCAAATTGCTTTGTTGATCATCCACCCTTCAATCATCAAACGTACCAAATTGCAGCCCTCTAGCCTCAGTAGTTTTTATTTTAGTTAAGGTTAAAGCTTCCCTTAATCGTGCTTCTGGCAACTCAACAACACAGGCCACCACTGCCGGCTGCGAGTTTCATGGGCCGCGGCTCATGCAGCATTATACCGAGACCACTTAAAGATAGATCTGTTTTCGGTGGCCTTGATTATGCGCTGTACAGAAAACTCGATTGCGAGGAGAAACATCGGGGCATTTTTTTACTTGATTGTATTGAATTTTCGTTTTTCTCTTTATTTTTGTGCTTTATTACTTATATATATGAATCAAACAAAACGTCTTTCAGTTTTCTTCTGAAGATGGAAAGAGAAACCCACAAGTTCCTGTGTATAATTTGTTTGCTTGTAAATATTTACATATTAATCTGGAGTACTTTCACGTCCTAACTGCTCCCTTTTCAAGAGATGTGAAGGTAGTCAGGCTGGGCCTTGAACCAGACTGACAACCTTCACATCTCTTGAAAAGGGGTCACAGTTAGGACCTGAAAGTACTCGAGATTAAAGTAATATGTAAATATTTACAAGCAAACAAGTTATACACAGGAATCTTGTGGGTTTCACTTACATATTTATTCTAATGTTGCGAACTCATTTACGTCATCGCCGCTTGGTCGTCATTGTGTTTCCGTTTTGTTTATTTCCTTTCTCGTGCGTTTGTTATCCTCATTCCGTAGCATTCAGGAGGCTAAGCACCTCGTTGATGTGTTTTAGTTGTGGCATCCAGTTTTATCTTATTTACCAGACTGAAAATACCTGCTTATTAATTCTTGCAGCGTTGTCGGTATACACTAACTGATCAAGATTTTCTGTTTCATTTTCAAATACATATAAAAATGCATGTATGTCAGGTACATTTTAAATAATGTTCTATTGAAATGTTCATTTGAATAACGCCACATTAGCAAACAAGATCTCACTCGAATTATGAGAAATAGTCGATTAAATGCTTCAGTAATCATTATGACAGTTATATTCCTCTGACATTTATACTGTTCTGAAATTTATACTCTGCTGACATCCATACCCTTCTGACATTGATACTATTTAACTTTTATACCATGCTGGCATTTATACTATTCAGACATTTATACTGTTCAGACATTTATCCTATTCTGACGTTTATACTATTCTGGCATTTATCCTCTTCTGGCATTTATCCTGTTCTGGCATTTATCCTGTTCTGACTTTTATCCTATTCGGACATTTATACCATTCAGACATTTATACTGCCCTGGCATATATATACCTTTCTGACATTTATAGTATCCTAACATTCATACTATTCTGACATTCACACTGTTCAGACATTTAAGTATACTGACATTTATAGTATTCTGGATTTCATCCCGTTCTAACATATATACTGTTCTGCCATTTATACTATTCTGACATTTATACTTTTCTGACAGTTATCCTATTCTGACATTTATGCTAATCTGACATTTATACTATCAGACATTTATACAATTCGGATATTTATACCATTCTGACGTTTATACTTCTTAGACATTTGCACCATTCAGACATTTATACCATTCTGACACGCCCGATATCATCTATAAGGTTTTATAGATATAATAAAATGGAAAACCTCTGTAATGTGTCTATTTTGCAATACAGCAAATTAAAAAAAATGCTGACTGTCAGTGCTGTTATGAACTTGTAAATTATACAGTGAGCATAATTACAGGGTCCAACGTGACATACTGTTCTGTTATTATTACTGCGTCCGATTATTATTTCATAAAAAAAGCAAAGTGCGGAATAATTTAGATTTGATATTTTAATTATATTGAGTTGAATTAATTTTATTCACTTTACTTCAAAAGAAAATATTTTCACGGTTGGGTAATACACAAACGCTCACTGTATTTACGTTTCATATGAATCATACTTGAGATTAATGAATATTATTCACTTTACTTCAAAAGAAAATATTTTCACAGTCGGTTAATACAAATAAATGCTCTCTGTATTTACATTTCATATGAATTATAATTGAGATTAATGGATAGTATTCACTTAATTTCGAACGGAACCATTTTCACAGTTGGGTACTACCAATAAATGCTCACTGTACATTCCGCCCCATGATTTTCACGGACGAAAACGGTGAATTCCGTCAGAATTCAGAGAGAATTACTTTGTGTTTGATAAATATGTTTGAGAATGTTGGTTGTTTGAGAATGTTGGCTCTGTGCAAACTTGCTTAGTAAAGTAGTGGTTATTTGGACTTAATCTGTGAGCATTGTCCCTTTTTTTCCTACTTTTGAGCAGAAGCCGATGGAATGGGCAATCTGATGTCCTTTTGTAGGCATTTGGCATTTTGACGTTGACCTACAAATCTCAAAAAACAAAAGTATAATCAGATATTATCACAATTAAAAGCACACATTTTATATAGACTCCTAATTTTCTGACGTTCACCTACAAATTACAAATGACGAAAATGTAATCAGCTGCCACAATTAAAAACATCCATTTTTGGTAAAGACCCCATATTTTCTCATGAAACTTCCATGACGGAAATTTAATCTAAGGTTAGAAAATGAAATTGAATTCAAGATAATATATTCCGGTTTGCCCACATATACTTGAAGACCAATCTCTGCATTTCCCCAGAGTCAATTTAGAAGACTCAAAACAAACCACTTCTCTCTCCTCCTCCTCCTCCTCCTCCTCTTCCTCCTCCTCCTCCTCCTCCTCCTCCTCCTCCTCCTCCTCCTCCTCCTCCTCGTCTCTTTGCCTTGCTAATTGTATATTTATTACGAAGGCTGAACCGGATGGCCCTTAAAAAATAGCTCACGCGCATTGCAGTAGAAACGGTGCTGAGAAATCCACTTATGTTTAAGAGGAGAATTTTAATACAATAATAATACAGTATTGTAGTATATTGTAGTAATACTAGGAGCAGCAATTCAACTTCCTCCTTTACCCCCCCCCTCCCGCCCCACAACTCACCTACCCACCAAGGTACACCACCCGAGAACCTAGTCCTTAGCGCAGAGTTAATGCCAGGAAAGAGGAATATAATATGAATAAGACGGTGTGAGTCATGCTTGTTGTATTATTAAGAAAATTCTTGCGTTGCGTTTGTTTTCTCTTACAAGGCATTTACATATAGAAAGTTTTCCATTTTTAGGGCAGGTAGGTAGATGGGATTAAAAAAGTAATGATTTCAAGTAATGTAAAATTGTATGATTTTGAAATCTCGATTTTTAAAAAACTTTATCACAGTCGGTGTAGGATTTGCTATTATATACATATACAAAATCCACGAAGGAAACAGAAACGATGGAGTGCTGCGAGGTCTTTCGACTGTCGTCCTTTACTGAGTCTGCTAAGTAAAGGACGACAGTCGAAAGGCCTCGCAGCACCCCATTGTTTCTCTTTCCTTCGTGGATTTTTGTCTTTATTTATATATTCATTACGTTCGATATTTTCGTGATTCAGTTATACATATGTATAATATGTATATGTAAAATATATATGTATATATACATATAATATATAAAAATATATATATATATATATATATATATATATATATATATATATATATAGATATATATATATATATATAATCACATACCCTCCTGAGGAATTTCATAAATTAGTCTATCTCAAAGGTCAGGGAAAAAAACCCGACTTGTGCAAAGTGAGACAAGGGATCGAGAAAATCTTTATTGCTAAACTTCTTCAGCGCAGAAGGATTTAGAACTCTCTAGCAAGTTCGTCTCTAGGCCAACACAAGTTAGTCCTCGTCGCTGCCAAAGTGAAAATAGAGCAGGAATTCACAAACAATAAGAAATCTATGGGAGTAGCTTAATATTTTTATATGTATACACAATCAATCCTATTCACTGGTATATATATATATATATATATATATATATATATATATATATATATATATATATATATATATATATATATATATATATTATATATACACACATATATATATATTTATATATATGAGTATATTTATATGTATATATAGATATGTAAATATGTATTACAGATATATGTATAAATATATTTATACACATATATATATATGTATATATATATATATATATATATATATATATATATATATATATATATATACACATACATACATACGTTAATACATACACACATATATATAATTTATATTTATATTTTACATTTCAGTTTATATTTACGAAAGATAAAGCGATCAGGATATCACTAACAACGCCTCAAAAATTTAATGGCTTTTATGTTGGGTAGTTAAGGCTCAAACTCTGACGAGTGGAGGAAGGAGTTTGGGTTTAGCTCTCTCATTTTTTTTAAACTATGAAGTCTCTCAGTTTGAGGTTAATTAATTTCGACCAACATAAGAAATCTAGAAGCCTCCTGCCATTGTTGTGGAGTAGGAAGAGGCATATTTAGAGCGGGAAAAGATAACAAGAAATTTATAATGAATAGTTTCTGTTTGATTCTCATACTTTGCAATTTATCCAGATTGATAAAAGGAGGTAGAAAGGGTTAGAGGATTGCATAGTATTATAATCTACAAGAAGTCGTGCACAGCGCCCCCCCCCACCTAATTTACCTTTTCTTTATTGAGAACCGCATGGCCGATCGTATTTGACCTAGAAATCAGAGCACGGTTATCAACATTTCGATCTGTCCTTCTTTTTACCTGGAACAGATATTGAGATGACACGGATAAAAGGGGCAAGGAGAGGACACTACATGCCATTCCCTTAAGAAGCTTTGCCCAACTAAGCTTCTTACAACGGCCTTTCTAAAGGCAAATTAAGCTGCCTGAATTGTCTGTATCCGCAGGAAACATGGGAAGAGGCCACCGATCGCTGGCCACCTGGCCACAGGCACACTGGTTGCACACGGCTCCTACCCGTGACCGCGTGCCTTAAAAGGAAGAGACCGCGGTAGAGAGTGAAGCAGTTAGTTAGTCGTGCAGTTAGCCATACACGCGGCCGGGTGATGCAGTTTGCTGAGAGACCATTCAGTATCCCTGTCTGACTCCAGACTCCAGTCATCCTCGAGGGCCCCACCATACGTGTGATCGTCCCTCGTCCCTCTTCGTCAGAGACCCGCTTCCCCTAAGGTAAAGTGCGAGCGAAGACTTTTCAGTCACGACAATTTGCCCTTTAGAAAGTTTTGAGTACCAACATTTCACTTCGGTCCTTGTGCCAGTTTATCCAGTGCCATTTCCAATGCCCTGTGTTCGAGTGTAAAGTGGTCATTCATTCCTCGAGTCTTTGGCACCCTCAGTGCAAACTCGAGCCATATTTGGTGTTATATTGTTCCTTTATTGGCGTGTAATGTGTAAATCTCTCTTGCAGAGGGACCTATTCGCAGTGGACTCATCTTGGATTGTGCCTTGCCTTTAGTCAAGACTCCAGTAGCAGGATCTTCAGGCGTTGCAAGCCCTTTATCAATTTACTTATCCATTTTCCCTTCAAATGCTTGCTTTTGTAAATACAATTCTTTAATTTATCCCAAGTGTTTACGTAACATTGCCTTATGAAGTAGAGCCTTCAGCTCCTAAATTCTCCCCTTTTTCTTATTTTTTTTACGATTTCCCTTTACACAAGTCAGAACTCCAAGGCCAATTAGATATTCCGTTGCCGGCCTGTAAAATACCATAAACCCAGGGAAATACGTAAAAATAGATATATACATAGACAGACATATAGAAGAGAGAGAGAGAGAGAGAGAGAGAGAGAGAGAGAGAGAGAGAGAGAGAGAGAGAGAGAGAGAGAGAGAGAATTACTGACGAAACGAGAGAAAAAATGCCTCCGGTATACAGAGAGAGAGAGAGAGAGAATTACTGTTGAAACGAGAGAAAAAAGCCTCCGGTATACAGAGAGAGAGAGAGAGAGAGAGAGAGAGAGAGAGAGAGAGAGACTCTTTTGCATGTAAATTGTCACATGAATATTTTACCTTTACTTTCCATCGGAGGCAAAACGCAATCCATGGGCGAATTGTATCTCTATTAGGCACAGAAGTGTTTCGTTAAAGGAAAAGGGGGAAGGGGAATGGGAATAGGAATGGGAATGGGAATGGTAGAGAGGGCTTGTTGGACGTCAGCCTTCTGTCAGTTAATCGAGAGGATTAAGAGAACCGGGATCACTTAGTAAGAGAAAAGGTGTATGGAATTCGTTTTTTTTTATAATTCTTATTTCAACTCCTAGCATTTTCAGTAATTTTTTTTCTTGTAATTTCATATATCATATATTTTTTCGTGATTTAAAATTTTTTCTGATGAGCAAATTTATTTCATTTTACGTATTTTTTCCTTAAATCAGTTGATATATTTCCAACCTGATTTTGCATACTCGATTTTAGCCATGACAAACATTTTGACAAAATTTTATCACTTTTGCTGCTACTGATTCACTGATTTAAGTCATGTTTTTATTAAAATTTTCCATATTTCTATTGTAAAAACTTAATTTTTTTCACCCCCGCCCTACCCGAAATATTAAATAAAAATAAAAGTCATTTGATAATAACGAAAGACTTTCACTTCCAGAGAGAGAGAGAGAGAATTAATGAAGAAACGAGGGGAAATATAGAGAGAGAGAGAGAGAGAGAGAGAGAGAGAGAGAGAGAGAGAGAGAGAGAGAGAGAGAGAGAATTACTGATGAAACGAGAGAAAACAGGCCTGGTATACACACACACACACACACACACACAGAGAGAGAGAGAGAGAGAGAGAGAGAGAGAGAGAGAGAGAGAGAGAGAATTACTGACGAAACGAGAGAAAAATTCTCCGGTATACGCAGAGAGAGAGAGAGAGAGAGAGAGAGAGAGAGAGAGAGAGAGAGAGAGAGAGAGAGAGAATTACTGATGAAACGAGAGAAAACAGGCCTGGCATATACACACACACACACACACAGAGAGAGAGAGAGAGAGAGAGAGAGAGAGAGAGAGAGAGAGAGAATTACTGACGAAACGAGAGAAAAATTCCTCCGGTATACAGAGAGAGAGAGAGAGAGAGAGAGAGAGAGAGAGAGAGAGAGAGAGAGAGAGAGAGAGAGAGAGAATGAATTACTGACGAAACGAGAGAAAAAATGCCTCCGGTTGCAGAGAGAGAGAGAGAATTACTGTTGAAACGAGAGAAAATAGGTCTCCGGTATACAGAGAGAGAGAGAGAGAGAGAGAGAGAGAGAGAGAGAGAGAGAGAGAGAGAGAGAGAGAGAGAGAATTACTGACGAAACGAGAGAAAAAAATGCCTCCGGTATACGTTTTTTTAGGAGAGAGAATTACTATTGAAACGAGAGAAAATAGGTCTCCGGTATACAGAGAGAGAGAGAGAGAGAGAGAGAGAGAGAGAGAGAGAGAGAGAGAGAGAGAGAATTACTGACGAAACGAGAGAAAAAAATGCCTCCGGTATACGGAGAGGGAGAGAGAATTACTATTGAAATGAGAGAAAATAGGTCTCGGTATACAGAGAGAGAGAGAGAGAGAGAGAGAGAGAGAGAGAGAGAGAGAGAGAATTACTGACGAAACGAGAAAAAAATGCCTGGTATACGGAGAGGGAGAGAGAATTACTATTGAAACGAGAGAAAATAGGTCTCGGTATACAGAGAGAGAGAGAGAGAGAGAGAGAGAGAGAGAGAGAGAGAGAGAGAGAGAGAGAGAGAGAGAGAGAGAGAAAGAGAATTACTGACGAAACTCCGGTATACGGAGAGGAGAGAGAATTACTATTGAAACGAGAGAAAATAGGTCTCCGGTATACAGAGAGAGAGAGAGAGAGAGAGAGAGAGAGAGAGAGAGAGAGAGAGAGAGAGAGAGAGAGAGAATTACTGACGAAACGAGAGAAAAAAAATGCCTCCGGTATACGGAGAGGGAGAGAGAATTACTATTGAAACGAGAGAAAATAGGTCTCCGGTATACAGAGAGAGAGAGAGAGAGAGAGAGAGAGAGAGAGAGAGAGAGAGAGAATTACTGACGAAACGAGAGAAAAAAAATGCCTCCGGTATACGGAGAGGGAGAGAGAATTACTATTGAAACGAGAGAAAATAGGTCTCCGGTATACAGAGAGAGAAAGAGAGAGACTCTTTTGCATGTAAATTGTCACATGAATATTTTACCCTTTATTTTCCATCCGAGGCAAAAACTCAATCCATGGGCGAATTGTATCTCTATTAGGCACAGAAGTCTTTCGTTAAGGGAAAAGGGGGAATGGGAATGGGAGAGAGGGCTTGTTGGACGTTTGCCTTCTGTCAGTTAATTGAGAGGATTAAGAGAACCTAGATCACCTAAAAATACAAAAGGAATATGGAGTTCGTTTTTTTCATCCTTTTTACTTCAGTTCATGGCATTTTCTGTGTTTTTATTTCTTTGAATTTCATATGACACCTGTTTTTGTTTTAATATTCTTTTTGAAAAAACAAATAAATTTTATTTTAAGTATGATTGCGTTCAGTCGATATAATTCCGACCTGATCTTGAATATTCGATTTTAGCCTTGGAAAATAGTTTTAGAAAATTTAATTTGCTGCTACTGATTCGCTGAATTAAGTCATATATACATTCATACTTTCCGGAATTATTTTTTTTATTTATTTACACATCTTACCCTCAAAAAAAAAATTGAATGAAAATACAAGGCATTCAAACCATAACGAAGGTCTTCAACTTAGAGAGAGAGAGAGAGAGAGAGAGAGAGAGAGAGTGTGTAAACAGTCACCCCTAAAAAGATAAAAATAAACGTCATTTGATCAAAATAACAAAAGGCTACAATTTAGAGAGAGAGAGAGAGAGAGAGAGAGAGAGAGAGAGAGAGAGAGAGAGAGAGAGAGAGAGAATAACTGAAAGCAAACACATCTCCAAACTAATGAAATAGAATATTAAATCACCATAACCAAGGCAGACTCATGAATCTACGTGTTCATTGTTCTCAGGTGAACATCACAGTAAAAAAAAACATTAAACGCTGCAACAGGAGGTGATGTCAGCAGCATCCACTCACTTTTGAGAAACTGAACTTATCTCAAAGCGCTTCCAAGAGAAAAGCAATTATCCAAGCAATTAAGGTGCCAACAAGCATATTGTATAATTACCTTAGCGCCTGAAATACAACGCATCTATGAAAATTATGATGCAAGTAATATTAGGTAATGACAGCTCTGAAGATTAGAGAACAGGCAGTTAATCATATACTGGAGCGGCAGTTGAATTCGTAAGGCCACCTGTACAGACTAAATTAATATTTTCTTGAAGTGTATATTGAATTCTACGTGGTAAAATTTTAACAAATTACAAAGTAATATTCGGTAATTACTGCTCTGAAGATTAGGGAACAGGTAGTTAATCATTTACTGGAGAGGCAGTTTAGCTTGTAACGCTTCCTAGCCAGATTAAAGTCCTATTTTCTTGCAGCATATACTGAATTCTGTTGAATGAAACCTTAACAGAAATTGAGCAGCGGAGTAGTGCCGTCAGTGCACCTCATGCGGTGCACTGTGGGCATTACTCAAGGTTCTTTGCAGTGTGCCGTCGGCCCCTAGCATAAACCCCTTTCGCTCCTTTTACTGTACCTCCTTTCATATTCTTTTTCTTCCATCTTACTTTCAACCCTCTCCTAACAATTGATTCATAGTGCAACCGTGAGGTTTTCATCCTGTTACACCTTTCAAACCTTCTCCTGTCAAATTCCGTTTCAGCGCTGAATGACCTCATAGGTTCCAGTGCTTGACCTTTGACTTAAATTCTATATTCAATTGAATTCAGTTCAATAAAACCTTAACAAATGACAAATAAATATCCTGCTATTTACATACTGCTGTTTCGTGACAACGCAACGATTACATCTATGATGCAATTCAAACCACCGTTGCAAATTAAAGTACAGCTATGTATAATAGAGTGCTCTGGAGAAGTACAGAAGGTGGAGGCCTTTTGCCAAGTAGTCTGCTCAACTCTAGCCCATTTTATAACAGTTTCTGTAAAAGACACCCAGTGACCCAAAATGCATTGAACCTCATACTTATTGTATATCTAAGATTTTAATATGGTTTCTTACATAAAGAGACTGAAGCAAACGTTAAATATTCTGAGTCTATCTTAAGCAAAACTGAAATTATAAGACAGTGAACTCGCAGAAAAATTATATTTCACGTTTCCAGATGTGTTGCATTTCAGTGACCATAGGTGCTCTTATTCAGAAGATTGGTGGATTTCAGAGAGAGAGAGAGAGACGACCTTTAATCTCAAGTTTTGAGACATTAACCTTAAGTGAATCCCATCTGATCTCAAAGAATCCTGGACAGGACAAGTGGTTCATCTACGACTTTCAAGTCCACTTGAACACCTGACCAACGGCGGTGCCCTTTGGTAGGACCTGAAGAGGAGGGGCTCTCGGCTCCCTCTACCCTGAAGAGGAGGAGGAGGATGAGGAGAGAGACGGGAGTAACCCGCTATTCGCCTCTGTGGACTGAAAAGCCATCTGTCACAAGACACAAAAATCCAAAAGCAAGTCATTAATCATTTCAAACGCCCCCTTTCCCGTAAATCGAGTAGAAGGTCGATATACCCGAGTTCATAAAACTGAATATAAGAAGAAGGCGGACCCAGATAAACGGAGTTTTATAACTCTTCGAGGCAGATCGAGCGAGATAAGCCCCTGAGAAATAGGGACGGTAACTTTCTTATCTGCGAAGATAAACGGGCGTTTTAATGCGCCACTGGCCGATTCTCTTTTATCCGAAGGTGACTGCGTTAAAAATGTTATAGAGCCTTCACGAAGGATGTTTCATTTTGTGTCGTTTTGGAAGCTTTGATGGTCAGAACAAAAGATCTTTCATCTTTGATTCATTCAGTTTTATACTGATGATTATTATTATTATTATTATTATTATTATTATTATTATTATTATTATTATTATTATTATTATTCGTAATAGCATGAGCAGTAATGACCTCATCTGATGTTTCCCAGGGAGGAAATTTTTAATTTATTGACAGAAATATATCAGTTATTGAATCCTCTGTTTATTTATGTATATATATATATATATATTATATACAGTATATATATATATATATATATATATATATATATATATATATATATATATATATATATATATATATATATATATATATCAGATATTGAATCCTCTGTTTATTTATGTATATATATGTATATATATATATACATATATATATATATATATATATATATATATATATATATATATATATATATATATATATATATATATATATATATATATATATATATATATATATATATATCGTGAATAATCGAAGTAAACTTTTAACAAAATTCCCTGAAAACGCAATCCCAAAGCAAGCGCTTTTCTACCATGAATTGCCTCTTCTTCTTCTTCTTCTTCTTCTTCTTCTTCTTCTTCTTCTTCTTCTTCTTCTTCTTCCAAGAAGAAGCAAGAAACGCATTCCACGTCAGGACCAGAAAGCAATTCTTGACTCTATCTCAGATGGATGCGATGCTGCCTCTTCAGTCTCCCGAGAAAAGTCTGGGAGGCAATTAGTTCTTACGGGAGTGACTGATGTGAGGACCTTAATTTCACCAAAAACATTGACACAACTTCTGTACTTACAGAGGAGAAGGCTGTCGCGGGTAATGTTCGTGGAGAGGAGAGTAGGTCAGAGGGTTTGTTGGTAGAGAAGGGTAGGAAGTTATAAGAGCTTGTAATATTTCTATCTATATATATATATATATATATATATATATATATATATATATATATATATATATATATATATATATATAAGTATATTTGTAGAAAGAATATATATAATTGTTCAAAATGTCTATATACATATGGATATATAGAATTATATACAATATTTGTGTACATATATATATATATATATATATATATATATATATATATATATATATATATATATATATATATATATATATATATATATATATATATATATATATAATATATATATATATATATATATATATATATATATATATATATATATATATATATATATATATATATATATATATATATATACTGAATATAGTAGTATATATATCTCCCAATACGAGAGAGACAGACAGAGAGGCCGATAGATACAGAAACAGAGATAGAGACAGAGACAGAGATCTCTATGCAGGAATAAGACCCAGAATAAAAGCCACTCAATCTCGCCCACAGGCTATTGGTAGAAGAGTAACTGGCTCCATTTTGACTCAATGGCCCAAATCGAGGTTAAAGTCCCCTGCCTGGTCCTCAAGAAATGGTCCCCAGAATCGTCGGTCCGTGACAATACACCAGAAATAACTTTGCTTCCATAGTGCCCGCAAGCATTTCCAGAAGCAATAAGTACAACGCGTATATGTGGGTACGCTTCCCCTTTATATCTTCCATTTTCTTTCCAGAAACCGAATTCCAGGAGGTCTAGTCACGGTGCTTAAAAGGTATGATGTATATATATAAATATACATGCATATAGGAGGAGGAGGAGGATAGCTTGCTTTCGCTGGTTGCCTAGAATACAAAAAAATCCTGCTAAAGATGAAGAAGAAGAAGAGGAAGGAAGGAAGGAGAGGAGGAGGAGGAGGAGGAGGAGGAGGAAGTCCTCCCAAAGAAAAAGAAGGAAGGAAGGAAGGAAGAAGACGAAGACAAAGGAGAAGGAAAGATGGAGGAGGGGGGAGAAGAAGTAAAAGGAGACGAAGAAGGAAGGAAGGAAGGAAGAGAGTAGGAGATAAAAAAAAAAAAAAAAAACACTAGAGGCATAACCCTCGCGAATGAGGCACTAAAAGAATAACTGAAATCCCATTTCATTAGAATAGGCAGTCATTCTGCCTGCCTACAGGGTCCGTAAACTATTGTTTTTAGTCACCATAACCCAAAAGGCTGAGAGCCTATTCCGGGAGAGACCATGGGGCCGTAAACTAATAAGAGCATAGGGCTTACGAACGTGAAATTCCCAAGGATAGCGAGAGAGAGAGAGAGAGAAAAAAAAAATTTCTCCTGATATTCGTTTTATTACTGCGTTCGGTTCTCAATAGTGCGAAATGCAAAGAATTTTTTTTTATATCAAAATGGTGTATTGATAATAACAAAGTTATTTAAAAGCCTAAAAGTATATATATATATATATATATATATATATATATATATATATATATATATATATATATATATATATGTATAATGTACACACTTACATTCACAATCATACATACATTGCAGCTTACACAATCCAAGTTACAAGACCTTATTAGAGGCATAATACAAACATACGTTCTGAAGCAGGAGTTTATGGTGGAGGAATTTACCATTAGAGAACTGAGTTCTTGTGCTTGCTTTGCGCTTCGCAGAACAACTTTAGTCGTTGAATAAACGGTACATATAATAAGGGAAAAATAACTCAAAGCTTCGTCGTTCAGGCACCTCTCTCTCTATAGAGAACTTAACGAGATTGAAATTAATATATATATATATATATATATATATATATATATATATATATATATATATATATATATATATATATATATATTATATATATATATATATATACATATATATATGTATATATATATATACATATATATATATATATATATATATATATATATATATATATATATATATATATATATATACACATATACAGACAGTATATATGTATATACATATTTATATATGTAAATTTATATATATATATATATATATATATATATATATATATATATATATATATATATATATATGTAATTCTAATATACAATGCCCTCTTAACTCCTCAATTCTTGCTTTTTGGATATGCTTGTAACTACAAAGCCGTAAGATCCAAATGCAAGAAATTGAAGAGACTGTGATGGTCGGTCGCGGGAAACGAACGGCCATCACAGTCTCTTCAATTTCTTGCGTTTGGATCTTACGGCTTTGTAGTTACAAGCATATCCAAAAAAGCGAGAAGAATTGAGGAGTTAAGAGGGCATTGTGACTATTAGAATTACATATGTCTGGTAAAAGTGAACAGTAGATTCTCATATATATATATATATATATATATATATATATATATATATATATATATATATATATATATATATATATATATATATATATATATATATATATATATATATAGACATGCTCGTGTATGTACATATACTCGTATATGTATGAAGAGTAAGTTGTTACAAACATGTTCCGTATACTTTTTTAAAGTTAAAAACCATAATCATCGTGTCTTTTATGATTAAAGTCGCAGTTTTTCAAATTGAATTAAAACAAAAACATGCGTAGATTCTATATTAATGTTAATACATTTTGGAAGTTGAATTTGCCAATTAGATTAAGGCACTGTTTATTCAAAATAAATTGCACATAAGCATCCGTAGTGTCAAAAATAATTTACATACACTTTTTGAAGTAAATATCACCGATTCGGCCAGTAGGTGAGCTGACATGTTGAAGACGCTTAAATACAGGCAAATGTGGTTCACCACTGATCCGGTATGTCGTAGTACATATCCTCACTATTTGTCTGTCTATGTCGGTTTCTTGGAAGTTTAGTTTCCAGCTGTAAACGTAGGGATGTCTTAAAACTGTTCAAATTAGAATATGCGCTATTTCCGTATTCACTGGATTTGAAAATGTAGGAAAAAACGCGAACGTCTTGTGCCATTTCAAGATAGAAATCAGACGGGTACAAGTCAGGCTAGATATACTCGTAGCATTGCTGATCTTAGGCAGATCCACATATATAATTTTGAACGTGAGAGATAAAGAGAGATATAAAAAAATTCAGTATTAAATTCTTCTAATTACAAAACTCGCATCTCTGTAAGGCAGATTCCACAAACAATTTTAAACGCTTCGGAAAGGATTATGTAGAAGAAAAATCAGAACAATTATATCCTGTAGCTATAAGAACTTAAGACTAAAGTCAATTCATTCACTAATATCTGAGCATTCCACCACCACCACCGCGTATAGCACAGCTAGAAGGACATAAAATGCAAATCCATTCATTTATTCATAGACTTTCCGAGGAGGTGCATAAGAATTCCTTTGATGAACCAGATGTATTTACAAAGATGTATTTATTAGGCAACGACCTGAGCGAAGACTTCAGACTTCTCAGAAATCGAATTGCAAGACCCAGATGCCAATCATATTCCCCTAAAGTCATAAGGGCACAAATCTGAAATTATTATTATTATTATTCAGAAGATGAAACACAAACAACAAAATCGTTAATCTTTACTTATTTAAGATGTTCGTTAACTATATTCTCAAACACTCCAGCAATCCCTTCATCGTAATCAGCTTAAAACCAAGTCTCATTTCAAAAGCTGAGACCAAGATTCCTATATCCTCACAGCGAGAATAAGAGCAGCTGGTAAGTCGTCCAAGCGAGCTTCTTCGTTCTCCCGCCATCAGAAATTCAAGAGGTGCGCCTTTGAAAGCCACCAACAGCAGAAGCAGAAGATGAGGCAGGAGAAGATCCACATGCCATAAAGATGTCTCTTCATCCTCCTTGACATCAGAAATTCAAGAGTTACGCCTCTGAAAGCCACCACCATTAGAAACAGAAGAAGGAGCAGGAGATGATTCACATGCCATAAAGATGCTTCTTCGTCCTCCTGCCATCAGAAATTCAAGAGGTACACCTTTGAAAGCCACCACCAGCAGAAACAGAAGAAGAAGGAGCAGGAGATGATCCACATGCCATAAAGATGTCTCTTCGTCCTCCTGACATCAGAAATTCAAGAGGTATACCTTTGAAAGCCACCACCAGCAAGAAACAGAAGAAGAAGAAGCAGGAGATGATTCACATGCCATAAAGATGCCTCTTCGTCTTCCTGCCATCAGAAATTCAAGAGGTACACCTTTGAAAGCCACCACCAGCAGAAGCAGAAGAAGAAGAAGAAGCAGGAGAAGATCCACATGCCATAAAGATGTCTCTTCGTCCTCCTGACATCAGAAATTCAAGAGGTACACCTTTGCAAGCCACCACCAGCAGAAACAAAAGAAGAAGAAGAAGCAGGAGAGGATCCACATGCCATAAAGATGTCTCTTCGTCCTCCTGACATCAGAAATTCAAGAGGTACACCTTTGAAAGCCACCACCAGCAGAAGCAGAAGAAGAAGGAACAGGAGATGATTCACATGCCATAAAGATGCTTCTTCGTCCTCCTGCCATCAGAAATTCAAGAGGTACACCTTTGAAAGCCACCACCAGCAGAAGGAGAAGAAGAAGAAGAAGAAGCAGGAGAAGATCCACATGCTATAAAGATTCCTCTTCGTCCTCTTGCCATCAGAAATTCAAGAGGTACGCCTTTCAAAGTCACCCCCATAAGAAGAAGGAGAAGATCACATGCCATAAAGATGTCTCTTCGTCCTCCTGCCATCAGAAGTTCGTGAGGTTTGCTTTTGAAAGCCACCACCAGCAGAAGCAGAAGAGAAGAAGAAGAAGATCCACATTTGAAAGCCACCACCTGCAGAAAGAAGAAGTCTTTCAAAGAAGAAGAAGAAGAAGATCCAATGCTATAAAGAGAAGAGGACGCTCTTTGAAAGCCACCACCAAGAAGGAGAAGAAGAAGAAGAAGAAAAGCAGGAGAAGATCCACATGCTATAAAGATGCCTCTTCGTCCTCCTGCCATCAGAAACGCCTTTCACCACCATAAAAGATCCACAGGTACGCCTTTGAAAGCCACCACCAGCAGAAGAAGAAAGAAGAAGAAGAAGAAGAAGAAGAAGAAGAAGAGCACATGCTATAAAGATGCTTCTCTGTCCTCCTGCCATCAGAAATTCAAGAGTACAGTACCCTTTGAAAGCCACCACCAGCAAAAGCAGAAGAAGAAGAAAAAGCAGGAGAAGATCCACATGCCAAAAGATGCTTCTTCGTCCTCCTGCCATCAGAAATTCAAGAGGTTTGCCTTTGAAAGCCACCACCAGCAAAAGCAGAAGATGAAGAAGAAGAAGAAGAAGAAGCAGGAGAAGATCCAAGCTATAAAGATTCCTCTTCGTCCTCTTGCCATCAGAAATTCAAGAATACGCCTTTGAAAGTCACCACCAGCAAAAGCAGAAGAAAAGATCAAGAATGTCTCTTGGTCCTCCTGAAGAAGAAAGAAGATGAAGAAGAAGAGAAGAATCCACATGATACATGCTATAAAGATGCTTCTTCGTCCTCCTGCCATCAGAAATTCAAGAGGTAAGATCCTTTCATGCCGGTACTCCATTGAAAGCCACCACCAGCAAAAGCCATCAGAAGAAGAAGGAAGAAGCAGGAGAAGATCCACATGCCATAAAGATGCTTCTTCGTCCTCCTGCCATCAGAAATTCAAGAGGTTTGCCTTTGAAAGCCACCACCAGCAGAAGCAGAAGATGAAGAAGAAGAAGAAGAAGAAGCAGGAGAAGATCCACATGCTATAAAGATTCCTCTTCGTCCTCTTGCCATCAGAAATTCAAGAGGTACGCCTTTCAAAGTCACCTCCATAAGAAGCAGGAGAAGATCCACATGCCATAAAGATGTCTCTTGGTCCTCCTGCCGTCAGAAGTTCGTGAGGTACTCCTTTGAAAGCCACCACCTGCAGAGAAGAAGAAGAAGAAGAAGAAGAAGAAGAAGAAGAAGAAGAAGAAGAAGAAGAAGAAGAAGAAGCAGGAGAAGATCTACATACTATAAAGATGAAATTCAAAGTGCTTGAAGAACCAGCAGAAGCAGAAGAAGAAGAAAAAGCAGGAGAAGATCCATATGCTATAAAGATTTCGTCCTCCTGCCATCAGAAATTCAAGAGGTACGCCTTTGAAAGCCACCACCAGCAGAAACAGAAGAAGAAGAAGCAGGAGATGATCCACATGCCATAAAGATGCCTCTTCGTCCTCCTGCCAGAAATCAGAAATTCAAGAGAAGTCAGGAGAAGTTCCACATGCTATAAAGATGCCTCTTTGAAAGCCACCACCAGCAGAAAGCCACCACCAGCAAGAAGAAGAAGAAGCAGAGAAGATCCACATGCCATAAAGATCTTCCTCCTGCCATCAGAAATTCGTACTCCTTTGAAAGCCACCACCAGCAAAAGCAGAAGAAGAAAAAGCAGGAGAAGATCCACATGCTATAAAGATGCTTCTTCATCCTCCTGCCATCAGAAATTCAAGAGGTACGCCTTTGAAAGCCACCACCAGAAGCAAAAGAAGAAAGAAGAAGAAGAAGAAGCAGGAGAAGATCCACATGCTATAAAGATGCCTCTTCGTCCTCCTGCCATCAGAAATTCAAGAGGTACGCCTCGTCCTCTTGCCATCAGAAATTCAAAAGGTACCACACCCCAGAAGAAGAAGAGGAGAAGATCCACATGATAAAGAAGAAGAAGAAGAAGAAGAAGAAGAAGAAGCAGGAGAAGATCACATGCTATAAAGATTCCTCTTCGTCCTCTTGCCATCAGAAATTCAAGAGGTACGAACCTCAAAGTCAAGAAGAATAAGAAGCAGGAGAAGATCCACATGCCATAAAGATGTTCTTCGTCCTCCTGCCATCAAAATTCATGAGGTACTCCTTTGAAAGCCACCACCTGCAGAAACAGAAGAAGAAGAAGAAGAAGCAGGAGAAGATCCATGCCATATAAAGATGCTCTCTTCGTCCTCCTGCCATCAGAAATTCGCCTTTGAAATTCAGAAGAAGAAGAAGAAAAAGCAGGAGAAGATCCACATGCTATAAGATGCTTCTTCGTCCTCCTGCCATCAGAAATTCAAAACTTTGAAAGCCACCACCAGAAGAAACAGAAGAAGAAGAAGAAGAAGCAGGAGAAGATCCACATGCTATAAAGAATGCCTTTCGTCCTCCTGCCATCAGAAATTCAAGAGGTAACTTTCAAAGCCACCACCAGCAAAAACAGAAGAAGAAGAAGAAGCAGGAGAAGATCCACATGCTATAAAGATGTCCTCCTACCATCAGAAATTCTCCTTTGAAAGCCACCACCAGCAGAAACAGAATCCTGCCATCAGAAATTCAAGAGGTACTCCTTTGAAAGCCACCACTTGCAGAAGAAGAAGAAGAAGAAGAAGAAGCAGGAGAAGATCCACATACTATAAAGATGCCTCTTCGTCCTCCTGCCATCAGAAATTCAAGAGGTACGACTTTGAAAGCCACCACCAGCAGAAACAGAAGAAGAAGACAGGAGAAGATCACATGCTATAAAGATGCCTCTTCGTCCTCCTGCCATCAGAAATTCAAGAGGTACGCCTTTGAAAGCCACCACCAGCAGAAGCAGAAGAAGAAGAAGAAGCAGGAGAAGATCCACATGCTATAAAGATGCTCTTCGAAGCCATCAGAAATTCAAGAGGTGCTCCTTTGAAAGCCACCACCAGCAGAAGAAGAAGAAGAAGAAGCAGGAGAAGATCCACATGCTATAAAGATGCCTCTTCGTCCTCCTGCCATCAGAAATTCAAGAGGTACGCCTTTGAAAGCCACCACCAGCAGAAGCAGAAGAAGAAGAAGAAGCAGGAGAAGATCCATGCTATAAAGATGCTTCTTCGTCCTCCTGCCATCAAAGAGATCCACATGATGCCTTTCTGTCCTCCTGCCATCAGAAATTCTGCCTTTGAAAGCCACCACCAGCAGAAGCAGAAGAAGAAGAAAGCAGGAGAAGATCCCACATGCTCTTCGTCCTCCTGCCATCAGAAATTCAAGAGGTACACCTTTGAAAGCCACCACCAGCAGAAGAAGAAGAAGAAGCAGAAGAATGCTATAAAGATGTCTCTTCGTCCTCCTGCCATCAGAAATTCAAGAGGAGAAGATCCACATGAAGAATAAAGATGCCTCTTCGTCCTCCTGCCATCAGAAATTCAAAAGGTACGCCTTTGAAAGCCACCACCAGCAAAAGCAAAAAGAAGAAGAAGAAGAAGCAGGAGAAGATCCACATGCTATAAAGAAGCCACCAGAAATTCAAGAAGCATTGAAAGAAGAAGAGAAGAAGAAGCAGAGGAAAGATGCTTCTTAAAGATCCTCCTGCCATCAGAAATTCAAAGTACGCCTTTAAAGTCACCACCAGCAGAAACAGAAGAAAGAAGAAGAAGGAGCAGTACTTCTTGAAAGCCACCTCCTGCCCAGCAAAAGCAGAAAGAAGAAGAAGAAGAAGAAGCAGGAGAAGATCCACATGCCATAAAGATATCTTCTTCGTCCTCCTGCCATCAGAAATTGAAAGCCACCACCAGCAGAAGCAGAAGAAGAGAAGAAGCAGGAGAAGATCCACATGCTATAAAGATGCTTCTTCGTCCTCCTGCCATGCCTTTGAAAGCCACCACCAGCAGAAGCAGAAGAAGAAGAAGAAGAAGAAAGAAGAAGAAGAAAGCCACCACCAGAAACAAAAAGAAGAAGAAGAAGCAGGAGAAGATCCACATGCTATAAAATGCTTCTTCGTCCTCCTTCAGAAATTCTCTTCACCAGCAGAAACAGAAGAAGAAGAAAAAAGCAGGAGAAGATCCACATCTATTGCCATCAGAAATTCAAGAGGTACGCCTCTCAAAGTCACCATAAGAAGCAGGAGAAGATCCACATGCCATAAAGATGTCTCTTCGTCCTCCTGCCATCAGAAGTTCGTGAGGTACTCTCCTTTGAAAGCCACCACCTGCAGAAACAGAAGAAGAAGAAGAAGCAGGAGAAGATCACATACTATAAAGATGCCTTTCGTCCTCCTGCCATCAGAAATTCAAGAGGTACTCCTTTGAAAGCCACCGCCTGCAGAAACAGAAGAAGAAGA
This sequence comes from Macrobrachium rosenbergii, assembly GCF_040412425.1. NCBI lineage: Eukaryota > Metazoa > Arthropoda > Malacostraca > Decapoda > Palaemonidae > Macrobrachium > Macrobrachium rosenbergii. Next base: position 5,733,653 of record NC_089746.1, on the reverse strand, counting down.
AGAAGCAGAGAAGATCCACATACTATAAAGATGCCTTTCGTCCTCCTGCCATCAGAAATTCAAGAGGTACTCCTTTGAAAGCCACCACCTGCAGAAACACAGAAGAAGAAGAAGAAGCAGGAGAAGATCCACATACTATAAAGATGCCTTTCGTCCTCCTGCCATCAGAAATTCAAGAGGTACGCCTTTGAAAGCCACCACCAGCAGAAGCAGAAGAAGAAAAAGCAGGAGAAGATCCACATGCTATAATGATGCTTCTTCGTCCTCCTGCCATCAGAAATTCAAGAGGTACTCCTTTGAAAGCCACCACCAGCAGAAGCAGAAGAAGAAGCAGGAGAAGATCCACATGCTATAAAGATGTCTCTTCGTCCTCCTGCCATCAGAAATTCAAGAGGTACGCGTTTAAAAGCCACCACCAGCAGAAACAGAAGATGAAGAAGAAGCAGGAGAAGATCCACATGCTATAATGACGCTTCTTCGTCCTCCTGCCATCAGAAATTCAAGAGGTACTCCTTTGAAAGCCACCACCTGCAGAAACAGAAGAAGAAGAAGAAGAAGCAGGAGAAGATCCACATACTATAAAGATGCCTTTCGTCCTCCTGCCATCAGAAATTCAAGAGGTACGCCTTTGAAAGCCACCACCAGCAGAAGCAGAAGAAGAAGAAAAAGCAGGAGAAGATCCACATGCTATAATGATGCTTCTTCGTCCTCCTGCCATCAGAAATTCAAGAGGTACTCCTTTGAAAGCCACCACCAGCAGAAGAAGAAGAAGAAGAAGAAGAAGAAGAAGAAGAAGAAGAAGAAGAAGAAGAAGAAGAAGAAGAAGAAGAAGGAGAAGAGGAAGAAGAAGAAGAAGCAGGAGAAGATCCACATACTATAAAGATGCCTTTCGTCCTCCTGCCATATGAAATTCAAGAGGTACGCCTTTGAAAGCCACCACCAGCAGAAACAGAAGAAGGAGCAGGAGATGATCCACATGCCATAAAGATGCCTCTTCGTCTTCCTGCCATCAGAAATTCAAGAGGTACACCTTTGAAAGCCACCACCAGCAGAAGCAGAAGAAGAAGAAGAAGCAGGAGAAGATCCACATGCCATAAAGATGTCTCTTCGTCCTCCTGACATCAGAAATTCAAGAGGTACACCTTTGAAAGCCACCACCAGCAGAAGCAGAAGAAGAGGAAGCAGGAGAAGATCCACATGCTATAAAGATGCCTCTTCGTCCTCCTGCCATCAGAAATTCAAAAGGTACGCCTTTGAAAGCCACCACCAGCAAAAGCAGAAGAAGAAGAAGAAGCAGGAGAAGATCCACATGCTATGCTATAAAGATGCTTCTTCGTCCTCCTGCCATCAGAAATTCAAGAGGTACGGTACTTCATTGAAAGCCACCACCAGCAAAAGCAGAAGAAGAAGAAGCAGGAGAAGATCCACATGCCATAAAGATGCTTCTTCGTCCTCCTGCCATCAGAAATTCAAGAGGTTTGCCTTTGAAAGCCACCACCAGCAGAAGAAGAAGAAGAAGAAGAAGAAGAAGAAGAAGAAGAAGAAGAAGAAGAAGAAGAAGAAGATCCACATGCTATAAAGATTCCTCTTCGTCCTCTTGCCATCAGAAATTCAAGAGGTACGCCTTTCAAAGTCACCCCCATAAGAAGCAGGAGAAGATCCACATGCCATAAAGATGTCTCTTCGTCCTCCTGCCATCAGAAGTTCGTGAGGTACTCCTTTGAAAGCCACCACCTGCAGAAACAGAAGAAGAAGAAGAAGCAGGAGAAGATCCACATACTATAAAGATGCCTTTCGTCCTCCTGCCATCAGAAATTCAAGAGGTACTCCTTTGAAAGCCACCGCCTGCAGAAACAGAAGAAGAAGAAGAAGCAGGAGAAGATCCACATACTATAAAGATGCCTTTCGTCCTCCTGCCATCAGAAATTCAAGAGGTACTCCTTTGAAAGCCACCACCTGCAGAAACAGAAGAAGAAGAAGAAGCAGGAGAAGATCCACATACTATAAAGATGCCTTTCGTCCTCCTGCCATCAGAAATTCAAGAGGTACGCCTTTGAAAGCCACCACCAGCAGAAGCAGAAGAAGAAAAAGCAGGAGAAGATCCACATGCTATAATGATGCTTCTTCGTCCTCCTGCCATCAGAAATTCAAGAGGTACTCCTTTGAAAGCCACCACCAGCAGAAGCAGAAGAAGAAGCAGGAGAAGATCCACATGCTATAAAGATGTCTCTTCGTCCTCCTGCCATCAGAAATTCAAGAGGTACGTTTAAAGCCACCACCAGCAGAAACAGAAGATGAAGAAGAAGCAGGAGAAGATCCACATGCTATAATGACGCTTCTTCGTCCTCCTGCCATCAGAAATTCAAGAGGTACGCCTTTGAAAGCCACCACCTGCAGAAACAGAAGAAGAAGAAGAAGAAGCAGGAGAAGATCCACATACTATAAAGATGCCTTTCGTCCTCCTGCCATCAGAAATTCAAGAGGTACGCCTTTGAAAGCCACCACCAGCAGAAGCAGAAGAAGAAGAAAAAGCAGGAGAAGATCCACATGCTATAATGATGCTTCTTCGTCCTCCTGCCATCAGAAATTCAAGAGGTACTCCTTTGAAAGCCACCACCAGCAGAAGAAGAAGAAGAAGAAGAAGAAGAAGAAGAAGAAGAAGAAGGAGAAGAGGAAGAAGAAGAAGAAGCAGGAGAAGATCCACATACTATAAAGATGCCTTTCGTCCTCCTGCCATATGAAATTCAAGAGGTACGCGTTTGAAAGCCACCACCAGCAGAAACAGAAGAAGAAGAAGAAGAAGGAGAAGATCCATGCTATAATGATGCTTCTTCGTTCTACTGCCATCAGAAATTCAAGAGGTACGCGTTTGAAAGCCACCACCAGCTGAAACAGAAGATGAAGAAGAAGCAGGAGAAGATCCACATGTTATAAAGATGTCTCTTCGTCCTCCTGACATCAGAAATTCAAGAGGTATGCCTTTGAAAGCCACCACCAGCAGAAGAAGAAGAAGAAGAAGAAGAAGAAGAAGAAGAAGAAGAAGAAGAAGAAGAAGAAAGAAGAAGAAGCAGGAGAAGCTCCACATGCTATAATGATGTCTCTTCATCCTCCTGACATCAGAAATTCATGAGGTATGCCTTTGAAAGCCACCACGAGCAGTAGAAGAAGAAGAAGAAGAAGAAGAAGAAGAAGAAGAAGAAGAAGAAGAAAGAAGAAGAAGAAGAAGAAGAAGAGGAAGAAGAAGAAGAAGGAGGAGAAGATCCTCATGCTATAATGATGTCTTTTCGTCCTCCTGCCATTAGAAATTCAAGAGGTACGCCTTTGAAAGCCACCACCAGCAGAAGAAGAAGAAGAAGAAGAAGAAGAAGTAGGAGAAGATCCAAATACTATAAAGATGTCTCTTTTTCCTCCTGCAATCAGAAATTCAAGAGGTACGCCTTTGAAAACCACCAACAGCGAAAGCAGCAGAAGAAGAAGAAGATGAAGAAGCGGGAGAAGATCCACGTGCTATAAAGACGTCTCTTCGTCCTCCTGCCATCAGAGATTCAAGAGGTCTGCCTTTTAAAGCCACCACCAGCAAAAGCAGAAGAAGAAGAAGCAGCAGGAGAAGATCCACATGCTATAAAGATGCCTTTCGTCCTCCTGCCATCAGAAATTCAAGAGGTACGCCTTTGAAAGCCACCACCAGCAGAAGCAGAAGAAGAAGTAGGAGAAGATCCACATGCTATGAAGATGTCTCTTCGTCCTCCTGTCGTCAGAAATTCAAGAGATACGCCTTTGAAAGCCACCACCAGCAGAAACAGAAGAAGAAGAAGATCCATTTGCTATAAAGATGCTTCTTCGTCCTCCTGCCCTCAGAAATTCAAGAGGTACGCCTTTGAAAGCCACCACTAGTAAAAGCAGAAGAAGAAGCAGGAGAAGATCCACATGCTATAAAGGTGCCTCTTCGTCCTCCTGCCATCAGAAATTCTAGAGGTACGACTTTGAAAGCCACCACCAGCAGAAGCAGAAGAAGAAGAAGAATCGGGAGAAGATCCACATACTATAAAGATGTCTCTTCGTCCTCCTGCCATCAGAAATTCAAGAGGTGCACCTTTGAAAGCCAACACCAACAGAAGCAGCAGAAGATCCACATGCCATAAAGATGCCAGCAGCATCAGCATCTGAGCAGATTTCCCGAAGGAATTTAAATGGAAACTCAGACCGTGTGGCAAATCGCATTCATCACTTGGTGGGGGAAAAGCATTTGTCTTCTCTTTCGAGTGAGAGAGAACTCGAGTCTGCTCACGATTCCCGACGGGTTACCTCTTGACAAATCAGGAAGGAGGTTGTCGTCGTCGTCGCTTGGAGACTGGCAGCAGGTGTTGGATGGGTGCTTTTTCTGAGGGGGTCGGGGGTGCGGTTGCCGGATGGATTGTCTTCTAGCCTGATGTAGTAGGTGAGAGATCGTTCGTCATTCTTTTGACACGACAGAAGGTGAGAGGAAACTTTCACAAGAGGGATAAATTCTCCGTAGTTTTCTTGGTCTTAGGTGATCGAAATCGTTAACTTAAATAAGACGATAATTATACTATATATATATATATATATATGATATATGCTACATATATATATATATATATATATATATATATATATATATATATACATATATATATATATATATTATTAAGTTACATATATATATGACTATTTATCACATCACCGTGATTCATATATATAATCAGAAAGTATAAACGTCTTATCATTCAATCATTTTACTCGGAAGTAATATATTATAGCAATGAATGTATTATTGATATTTGTCTTGGAAGCTGAATTGCGACGGACGAGGAATCAGATTACAGTGACACACCAACGCAGTCGGCCACAAGATAGCGTTAGTGTACCGGTAGTCCTGATTCCTCGTCCGTCGCTGGTTCGACCCCACGGGACGCTGGACTTATTATCAACGAAAAATTCCTTCGGTAACATATATGAAAATATATTACTTCCGAGGTAGAGTGAATTGATATTAAAGGACGTTTGTAGCTTTCTGATTATATATATATATATATATATATATATATATATATATATATATATATATATATATATATATATATATTATTTATGTGTGCATGTATGCGTGCTTGTATATATGTATGCATATATGTATGTAAATATATATATATACAAACATATATATATATATATATATATATATATATATATATATATATATATATATATATATATATAGAGAGAGAGAGAGAGAGAGAGAGAGAGAGAGAGAGAGAGAGAGAGAGAGAGAGAGTATGTAGCCAGCAACTTCATCACAGAAAGAGGAAGCAGCATACGAAGACTTACTTCAAAAAACGAATGTCTGAACCTAAACATAAGCCTTGGATAACTGGGGTCAAAAAAACTTTCATTACAACTTTAAATCGGTCTTTTTATTGACTTTCTGGACCAAACTGTGACCTATTGTCACCTATTGTGATTCTTACCAGATTCCTAAGACTGTTGGAAGTTTAAGCAATGTCTTTTTTTTTTTTTTTATACAAAGCAGGAGCGTGAAACCTAGTGCTTGCGCTCTCTCTCTCTCTCTCTCTCTCTCTCTCTCTCAGAGGGGGAGCTTCTGCAGATGATACTCTTTACATCCTTACCACTGATTTTTGTAATGGTTGCTCCCACCCCATGTTCATTCCGGACAGCTGATTATAGAATTTTACTTTGCATCAAGAAAGGGCATTGGATTTACCTCTTGCGATAATTTACATTGTATAGGAGAAGTGAATGTGTATACACCGGCTGTTATGTAGTAGGAAGAAGGAGTCAAGATTGTATTACTGTACGTGAAAGGAAGTGAAAACAATATAATAAATAACATTCAGGCTAGCAACATTAAAAGAAAGGTCTTTAATGAAACTTGCAGTTCGAAAATAATGACTGCAATATACTATTATTTTCTCCACATGAAATATTCTCATTTTAATTGTTCTTCGTCTCAGTCTAATCAGCTTCGCATTTTTATTACCGTCTTCTTCTTTGCACCCAGGAGGGTACGAAAGAGAGAGAGAGAGAGAGAGAGAGAGAGAGAGAGAGAGAGAGAGAGAGCGGTTAATGGTCGGGAAGTTATGACGTGGACGAATGAACGAAATGGCGCAGCATCATGGATATTTATTGTCCACCTTCGGGGAACGCGCGACGCGAGGTGGAACGCCAGAAGGTGCTGAACCGAAGTGACGTATTGCTCCGTCCGTCTCTCAGGATACACTGACTAAGTCGGACTGAAGCTGAATCTTTTATTAAGATGGAAGGTTGAGATTATTATTAATATATATATATATATATATATATATATATATATATATATATATATATATATATATATATATATATATATATTTGTTATTCAGATGATGAACCTATTCATATGGAAGAAGCCCACCACAAGGCCATTGACTTGAAATTCAAACTTCCAAAGAATGTGGTGTTCATCAGAAATAAGTAACAGAAGGAAATGGGAACTACAGAAAAAAGAAATAACGTATTAAAAAGAAAGATCAACTAACAAATTAATAAATAAATAGAAAAAAAAGTAAGTTAGTAAAGTATAAGGAGAATCGTATTAGAGTAGTAATACATCACATCTTCACCTGAACTTCTGAAGTTCCAGGGAGGCTGTTCCACAGGAATAAAGGACCTCTGGAACTTTGGAGAAGTTCGACAGCGAGGCACATTTACTGCACATGGGTAGAAGAAGAATGAAAGGGAGAGAAAGGGGTGTGAGAAGAATAAAAGAAGGGTGAGACGTCACTACAAATGAATTCCAGGAGAAAGGTTCAAGTCAGAGCTGGTTTCAGAGGATTGATTTTTGATATTCTGTAGTCTGTCCAGATTTCTCATTATGAAATACAGTCAAGATCAAGTTTCATGGTATCAGAATTCATAATAAGCGTGTTCTAGACAGCTCTGATGTAGAACGTTTAGCATCATTTCTCTGCTAATACATAGTTAATTTGATACTTGATGTTACATGACTTACCATGAAAGATTAAATATATATATATATGTGTGTGTGTGTGCATTATTTATATATATATATATATATATATATATATATATATATATATATATATATATTATACCCTATTAACAAAGTCAGATAGGGTCATAACCTTCTTCTACATCTGTTTTAAGAACAGTGTCATATCATCAGTACTGGGTCAGCACATTTTCTCTCTCTCTCTCTCTCTCTCTCTCTCTCTCTCTCTCTCTCTCTCATTCAAATCACTATCTGAACTAAGGAAGAACAGCAAACACATGACTACCAAAAATATAATTTATTCAATAATCTAACATGGCAAGTGGTTTGAAATGAAATAAAAATGAAATGGGAATGAATATCAAATCCCAGAATTGGTACCCTCAAAATAACCAAGTAAGATATGGTACAATTAACTTCCACTAAGTAAGCCTCAGCATATAAGTTAAAATAAGTCAGTATGACCGAAGTCATGGTACGTCACATTCCCCTCCATTTATATTGGCCTCTATTCACAATACATCTGAAGAACAAAGTTGAAACAACTTTTAAGCATAGGCGCAGAGAAAAATACATGTGGGATGTTTTTCCCCCATTACCAACCCCAAAGGAAATGCACATAATTAAGCATGGTAAAATCATCAATAAAAATCAGAGACATAGCAGGTAAAAATAAATCAGTAAAATAAATCAGAAAATGTTAAACCAATTAAATCCATTCAGATTTTTTTGGAAATAAAGTTCCAGCTCACCCCACAGGCAGTACTCAGAATTCCTCCAACCAAGCGGATCCTGACACAAAGCCATCTAGGCCCTCAGTGTTTAGCCTGTTTTCAAAATGGAATATTGGCACTTCACATGGGACGCCCATCAGAGCGCACGAACGAACGCACTCGCCGGATCTAGACGACTTCCAGCGGCATAACCCACACATCGCCAGGGTACGATGCCCCCTTGTCTCCATGGGAAGCCATACTGACGCTAGGCCTCCGTCAGCACCGACTCCTGAATACCTAGGTGCTGTTTCCATTTACCTTTGCCCAGAATGTCTCCAAGCAAACGGCTTAACCCCAACAAAATCCAACAATATAATATATCAATATCCTTCAGCGTTTCATTTTATATATATATATATATATATATATATATATATATATATATATATATATATATATATATATATATATATATATATATATATATATATATATATATATATATATATATATATATATATATATATATATATATATATATATATATATATTATATATATAAATTTTTTAACATGTTTTATTTGTAATCGAAGGAAAATAAGAATATTCCTCTTTATGAACGCTCAGTTCTCTTGGAAAATGACTGCAGACTCCACTAGAGCCAAATGACAACAGCAACTCTCATCCCTTAACGTCGAAGTTCCCGTTTGTATCAATGCAAAAACGACCAAATCAACAGCTGTTGTATGTTATTTTTTCCCCATCAGATCCTCTTGAGAAACAAAGCCCACCCGGATTCAAAAATTTAATTCGTCAGAACACATTCGTCATAAAGGCCGTTTTGTGTTTGGGAAATACAGGAAATTCGCCCTTGTAAGCGTATGCTAATCCTGTTGGTATGCCTGCTCACTTCCCCTCCCCGCCCCAGGCCTACCAACCCTAAACACTGCTTAATATATACGTAATATTGTGTGGGGCGAGTGATCCATGGGGTGTTGGGGGGAGGGGTGGGGTTACTCAGTATCAAATGAAATAATATCGGCTTCTCTGTGATGGACATCTCCTTTTATCAATGCGACATTAGAGAATTTATTCCTAAGTAAATTAAAAAATCACAAAAATTAATTATGGCGTGATCCAGTCATTCTCTAAACAAACAAACAAACAAACTAATTAAAGAAATTGAAAGTTAAACGTTGCTTATACAAATGTTTTCATTTTTTGTTTCTTTTGTTTGCGTGTTGTTTACTTAGTTCAGTGGTTCTCAATCTATTTTTTTTATCTTTTTTTCTCAGTCTTTTTAATAAATAAAATTATTAGACATTCAAACCAAAATCATAACACCGCACATGCAGAAATTTACTGCACAAACAAAGAGCATATCAGAAGAATTAGAGTAGACACACTGATAATAATTATATGAAGACTTCTGCAAACTTTTTTTTTTCAAATGTTCATTGAGATCATCTAGCCAAGACAAAATTCATGACAATCTTGCGCCACCCCTAGGAACTGTCTGTGGCACCCCAGGGTGCCACGGCACCCAGTTTAATAATCACTGATTATAGTTACATTCTGGTCTTGCAACTGCAACGAAGAAATCAAATAATTTTCAATATTGTGAAACTTGAAGCCATTTTTATAATGTCAAATTTCATCAAACCTAATTTACCGGGAAAATTGATTCACGTAAAATACGTATTGTTTTTTCAGCGTTCTTTTGTTTGCGTGTTGTTTAAATGGTTTCATTGTAGTGTTCCGACTGCAACGTGGAAATATAATAATTTCACTTATTGTGAAACTTGAAGTCATTTTTGTAATGTCGAATTCCTTCAAACAATATATATCGTGAAAATTTTTACACGCTGAATGTGATGCAAATTAGAGCGCATTTCAACGTCAAAATAAAATAATTTCATGTAAGTTTTTGCTCCAACATTAAAAATTATTAGTAATTATTACAATTGTTATCGACTGCGCTTTCAAACAGTTACCTTCAGTCTTCGTTCAGTCAATAACTTTAAAGATATTTGAATATCTTCGATACTCTTTGCACCGTAAATCTCGATCAGATATCAGCTCCACGGTGTTTTAATTGTGTTGCTTGTGTTTTCGTGTTGTTTAAATGGTTTCATTCTGGTGTTCTGGTTGCAACGTAGAAATAAAATCATATCAGTTATTGTGAATATTGAAGCCATTTTTATAATATTGTAAAAGTCCTTCAAACCGTATATTTTCTGAACAGTTTATACACGCAAAATTTGATGAAACTTAGAGATTATTAACACACAGCAGTTGTCATTAAATTCCTTCATTGCATAGGCTATTTGCTGGGAAAGTTTCATGAAACTTAAAGTGCAGTTAACATACAGTAAACAGTTTTTCATTCCTTCATTGCATATTTGCTGGGAAAGTGTCATGAAACAAAGAGTTCAGTTAACATACAGTAAAAAGTTTTTAATTCCTTCATTGCATATTTGCTGCGAAAGTTTCATGAAACTTAGAGTTCAGTTAACATACAGAAAGCAGTTTTTAATTCCTTCATTACATATTGCTCGGAAAGTTTCATGAAACTTAAAGTTCAGTTAACACACAGTAAGCAGTTTTTAATTCCTTCTTGGCATATTTGCTGGGAAAGTTTTATGAAACTTGGAGTTCAGTTAACTCACAGTAAACAGTTTTTAGTTCCTTCATTGCATATTTGCTGGGAAAGTTTCATGAAACTTAGAGTTCAGTTAACAAACTGTAAATAGGTTTTAATTCCTTCATTGCATATTTGCTGGGAAAGTTTCATGAAACTTAGAGTTCAGTTAACATACAATAAACAGTTTTTAATTCCTTCTTTGCATATTTGCAGGGAAAGTTTCATGAAACTTCGAGTTCAGTTAACACACAGTAAACGGTTTTTCATTCCTTCTTTGCATATTTGCTGGGAAAGTTTCATGAAACTTCGAGTTCAGTTAACACACAGTAAACAGTTTTTAATTCCTTCATTGCATTTGTGCTGGGAAAGTTTCATGAAACTTAGTTCAGTTATCATACAGTATATAAACAGTTTTTAATTCCTTCATTGCATATTTGCTGGGAAAGTTTCATGAAACTTAGAGTTCAGTTAACATTCAGTAAATAGTTTTTAATTCCTTCGTTGCATATTTACTGGAAAGTTTCATGAAAATTAGATCAGTTAACATATCTTCAAGTTTAGTCAAAATATCTTTCAATTCCTTCGATGAATATTTACAGGGAAAGTTTCGTGGCACTTGAAGTTAAGTTCCTATTCAGCAAATATCTTCAATGATATTTAAGCGCCTGAAATACCTTTAGCACCGTAATTCTCGCTGAAATCTCAGCGCAGTGATTACCCAGCGACGCTCATTCTAGCGAGACGTAATGGCCCTTGATAAGCAAGTTACGATTCCGAGGCGAATGAATGCGTTGTCACACGGCCCATTGAATTTGCCGACTGCAAATTATCCTTCTCGGGGAAGGATGAAGCATGGGAGGGGAAGGAGGGAGGGAAGGCCTTTGTGTACAAATGTCACGATACCCACTCTGCCTTCGGCTTTATGACTTCCAAGCACGGACTGTGAGCGTGAATGATATGCTCAAATTAGTGGAGTTTCTGGAGGCGCCAAGTAACATGCATAGCAGGCGGTAATTCTGTTTTGTACTTCATGATAAACGTGTGAATTGGAATAATGCAAATTTTACTTCAGTTTAACATTCTTTGAGACAGTAGGTTGCGATTCTTTTTTTGTACTTCATGATAAAGGCGTTTATTGGAATTATGCAAATTTTACATCAGTTTAGCATTCTTTGAGAAAGTACAGTGATTAAATAGGGAGTTTGGAGACCTGTAAAGTGCAAGAAATTTCTGTAATTCTGTTTTGTGTTTCATGATAACGCGTGAATTGGGAATGTACTTATTTAACATCAATTTAACATTCTTTGAGTAAGGACAGTGGTTAAACAGGGAATTTGGAGATCTGCATAGTACAAGAACTTTAGGGAAGATAATTCAGGCAAGGGCTAGCCTGCAGAGTGTGTGTAAGGAGGCTGATACCTTGCAATGTTATTAAAGTTTTTTGCATTGGGAGTAAATCCTTGAATCAGTTGATAAAGAATGAACATTAAAATCACTGTTGCCTTTCTTTGGAGTCAACCCTAGAAATATGAATTAGATTATTAGTGTGTATATATATATATATATATATATATATATATATATATATATATATATATATATATATATATATATATATATATTTATATATTTATATATATTATATATATATATATATATATATATATATATATATATATATATATATATATATATATATATATATATATATATATATATAAGCTGATCACTTGCACAATTGTACTGTGCATTCACACAAAGAATAAAAGGAGCACATTTAAATAGGATGGTATCTGACTGGGATTTTATTCACAAAAGTTGTGTGTGTGTGTGTGTGTGTTAAAGTGTGTCTCTTTACAATATATTTCCTGGCAAAAATGCATCCTCAGGTTGCTTTTGCTGGGGACCTAACATCCTATCTCAGGAGATATGCATCCTCTCTAAAGCTATTGTTCCACCAGCCTTTGATATGCTTGTCGTGAACTCCCGAATAATAATGAACAAACATTTCCTCCAATATTTCCCACCCAACATTAACCCCCCGCCCCCAACCCACGGCTCCGCAGATTTTTTTTTCTTTTTTATCTCAGCCAACAGCTTATGAAAGCTACGCAAGAAGGCTTTGTTGATGGAAGCAGGATTTCAGGTCGCTGTGTATATTGTTCATGTTTGCGTTTGTGGGGCTTAATTTAGAAAATATGAATAGTTGCGTCTTTCAGGGATATTAAAATATTGTTGAGACCTAGTAATATTGAGTCATAAGGTGGAAGTTGAGAGAAAACCTTTTTTTACTTTTTTTTATCCTGACGAGTTCAGACACACGTAGTTGACAGTTAGACGTCAAAAAAAGAATTCTGCCGTAGTTTCATTGCAGCGAAAGACGCATGTTATCCCAATCAGTTTAAACACTTTACATAATGCTTCACTGACTACTCTCTCTCTCTCTCTCTCTCTCTCTCTCTCTCTCTCTCTCTCTCTCTCTCTCTACATAATACTTCACTGACTACTCTCTCTCTCTCTCTCTCTCTCTCTCTCTCTCTCTCTCTCTGTCTATATATATATATATATATATATATATATATATATATATATATATATATATATGCATACGTATGTATATAAAACAGTATATACTGTATGCATAATATTCATCTATATATATATATATATATATATATATATATATATATATATATATATATATATATATAGTATATATATATATATATATATATATATATATATATATAGAGAGAGAGAGAGAGAGAGAGAGAGAGAGAGAGAGATAGATAGATAGATAGATAGATAGATAGATAATAGATAATGAAAGCTCTCTCGCTATTTTAATTTTCCTATCTGCTTCCAATTTTAACATTTAATTCAATTTCCCAATTCCACTTATTCCTTCGTCTCTTGTCTCTTCCCATTCGATCATCCAGATCTGAAATTCCATCTTTATCCTATTGTATTAATTCCTCTAATTAAATATACTTCACTTCCCTTACTATTTTGAATTAGATTACTGTATGACAGATTCAATTATTCTTTTCTTTCCCCTGTCAGCATGACTTATATGAGTTTGTGCATTTGGTCGAAATTTAATCCTTCATCAGGGAGAATTCTCGGTCATTCCGTTTAGTTTGCTTAAATAAAAGTATTCAAAAGTAATTAAGTATTATTCCCCATTCATTTGATAACCAGTTTATCTCTGGCTGCTAGTTCGTGACAATAGAACTTAACATGTTCGCTACGGAACGTTAAGATTCTAAACTTGAGAATAATCATTGTTTATGCTGTACTGCTGTAGTTTTCATTATTATTATTATTATTATTATTATTATTATTATTATTATTATTATTATTATTATTATTATTATTATTATTATTAGGAATAGAATTAGTGGTAGTAGAAGTTTATAATGTATCAAATTCTTAATCCATGGAAATGTTTTTTCCAGGCGAAGTATTTGTATCCTTGTAGCACATCCTCTCCCAAATTCGAAAGAACTTTTGATTAACGATTCCCGCTGCGAGCGAAAGTTTGCAGACTTCAGTAACTTTCGCGAGACAATCGCTTGTTTGGCTCTAAAATAGATTAACTGTCGACTGAAATATCGTCAGAACGATTCAGAAACCCCTTTTAGTTCTCTGTAAAAGAAAACTGTTGTGCCGGCTTTGTCTGTCCGTCCGCGCTTTTTCTGTTCGCCCTCAGATCTTAAAAACTACTAAGGCTAGAGGGCTGTAAATTGGTTTGTTGATCATCCACCCTCCAGTCATCAAACATACCAAATTGCAGCCCTCTACCCTTAGTAGTTTTTATTTTAGTTAAGGCTAAATTTAGCCATGATCGTGCTTCTGGCAACGATTTTGGATAGGCCACCACCGGGCCATGGTTAAAGTTTCATGGGCCGCGGCTCATACAGCATTATACCTTGATTATACGCTGTATAGAAAACTCGATTGCGCCAAAGAAACTTCTGCTCATATTTTACTTGTTATATATGTTACTTATAAAATACTTTCACCGAACCCTGCGCTCTTTCTCGGTCTCAGGGATCTTAGTAAAAGGATAATGCTGAAGAGGTGGGGCAACTAAATGGGATTCTTGGGGAACTTTGCTTTGAATACATCTTCCCAATATGAATTCAAACTTCTTATTCGGATTTAGAGGATCGAAGGCTCTCTCTCTCTCTCTCTCTCTCTCTCTCTCTCTCTCTCTCTCTCTCTCTCTCTAGAAGAAGAAGAAAAAGAAGAAGAAGAAGAAGGAGGAGGAGGAGGAGGAGAGAAGAAGTAGACAGTATTAAAAATATATGTTTTTCATGAGTTGATTATCGATCTCAATCTTAAAATATTTCTTCTTAATTTTAACTTAAAACGTAGAAGAAATTAACATAAGCAGAAATTAATATAAGCTTCAAATACAATCAAACCAACCTATAACTTAGCATATGAAAGCGTACGAGAGAGAAACAATAATAATAGAGATTCACATAATCCTCTCAAAAGGAAGTGTTCTTTTATGTAAACCGGGGGAAAGACTACAAAGGCTACATATATAAATCTGGGTTCGATGGAAAGAGAGAAGAATCAGAGTTTTTTCTTACCCTTGGGAGTGGGTAGTGGATGAAACCGGGGGGGAAGGGGGGACGGTTTGGACCGAGAGGGTGTTGGAGATATGGGGGAGGAGGAGAGGGAGGGGGAGGGGAGGGGAGGGGGGAGGCATGTGGCTAAGACTCTCAGCCAATCGAGTGGCCTTGGAAGTATTGGAGCCGGGAAAAAGATGTATGTTGTGCCTCTCTCTCTCTCTCTCTCTCTCTCTCTCTCTCTCTCTCTCTCTCTCTCTCTCTCGAAGCGATCAAAGGCCTTTAGAGAAGAGACTAGACTCTCTCCCTCGGTCTGGTCAATGCAAAAGGTGAGCGACTTCAAAAGAATATTTTTGTTTTATTTGTCGTCTGCGGTGGCTATAACGTGGGCGATTCCACGGTGCAGTATCAATGCTCTGTGTTGTTGTGTTGACTTAATTCCTTGCGTTCTGTACACTAGATATAGCTTCCTTCTATCATCGTTCCTTGAATTCCAGAACTATTTCGTTTATGTTATTGGCAGTTTAATATTTATACCATGTATTCCCTGCTTTGACTTTGCGAAGTTTCTTTTTTTCTCTGACTTTGTGAAGTTTCTTTTTTTCTCGCCTTTTTTTGTTCCAAGACGAGAATTATTTTCGTGTGAAATCATTTATTTTCTGATCGCTCTTTTCTGTATCCCCTTGCCTTCTGTCACTTCTTTCTAATGAACGCCATAATATTCTTTGGAAGCTTGAATTTCAGGTCAGTGGCCCCTCTGGTGGGCTTGTTCCATATGAATAGGGCTCATCTTCTGAATAATAATAATAATAATAATAATAATAATAATAATAATAATAATAATAATAATAATAATAATAATAATAATAATGATAGAAGGAAGAAGACTCTCTTTGAGGCAAGTTTTGTTGAATAATATGGCTGCATTATGCGAATTGATGTTATACTGACGTGCAAGGAAAGAGAATTATAAGAAAATTGAGAAAACTCAGTATAAAACCAATTCGTATAATGCAGCCATATTATTCAACAAAATAATAATAATAATAATAATAATAATAATAATAATAATAATAATAATAATAATAGGGGGTCTTGATCGGTGCTGAATTATGATTGGCTGCCCGGGGCATGTACCCGGGCGGAGCCTACTCATCCAAGTCGATGTTCGGTTTCAACGAGCGGCATTGTAGTGCTGGGGATGAAGAGAAGAATTTCGATCCTCGGATGCCGAATAAATAATAATAATAATAATAATAATAATAATAATAATAATAATAATAATAATAATAAAGTCTTTTAACAAACTCAAAGCAGGATACACTTTAAATGTTATAATATCAAACTACCAATAACAATAATGAAATTGTGTTTAAATTCAATAAACAATGAAAGAAGAGGGAAGCTATATTAACACAACACATGAAATTAAGTTAACGAAGTCACTATAGATCATTACGATGAAGGTCATAAGGGTACAAGACGTGGCAGTATTTTGTTTCTCCCATAATACAACACTTCACAGATTAGTAGCACCAGTTAAGAAACAGTTAAGGTCGGATAATTTGGAAGAGAGAGAGAGAGAGAGAGAGAGAGAGAGAGAGAGAGAGAGAGAGAGAGAGAGACTTCAGTATTACCTATAGAAAGCCTGGTTGAACCAATATACAGGCATGGTACAAGAAGAAACCTATCACAAGTAAAATTGAAACTAGGAACTACTGTATTCCCAGTATTCCCACCACCCTCAAATTGCATCCCATTAATTCTCAAAAATGAGATCGAGAGGTAAAATGCAGATAACCCGCATCACTCGGTCCATTGAACTTCTCATTATCAGTAATGAAATAAAAAGAGATAACGAGAATTGAAGACGATCAGAGCAAGGTACTAATTCGAAGGACTTTTATATAACGGAGAAATATTCGACAGTGAGAGTGGGTATAAAATGGAGAGAGAGAGAGAGAGAGAGAGAGAGAGAGAGAGAGAGAGAGAGAGAGAGAGAGAGAGAGAAAGAGTATTTTTCAGAATTATTTCATCAGTGAATAACAATCATCATATACTATATATATATATATATATATATATATATATATATATATATATATATATATATATATATATATATATATGAATATATATATATATATATATATATATATATATATATATATATATATATATATATATATATATATATATATATATATATATATATATATATATATAGAGAGAGAGAGAGAGAGAGAGAGTAATTAGTAATTTAAACAGACAATAAAAATCGACGACGTTTTTTCAGAAATATTTCATCATGGAATAACGGATCTTTTATAAAGTTTTCTTAATTGTTTTGATAAGCTGAAACCCAAACGTAGCAAATGTACCATCGTCATCTTTTCCATTCCCAGAAAACTGTCATGAACTACGGAATGGATTTCAAGAGACAGCACACAGAGAATTAATTACAAAATATAAACCCCCCCCCTTTAGATTCTTCCATTTAGTTTTCCTGGAAAGTCTCGTATGCATGCAAATTGTCACATGAATATTTTGCACTTTATTCTCCACAGGAGGAAAAATTCTCAATCCGCAGTGAATTCTATCTTAATTAAAGCCAGAGGTCTTTTGTTAAGGGAAAAGGGGAAACGAGGTTGGTTGGACGTCGGCCTTATGTCAGATAATTAGGAGTATTATGAGAGGCAGAAGCGCTTAGACAGACAAAGGGAATGTGTTACTGTTTTTGGTATGAATTCCCGGATTTTATATTTAATATTTTCTAATCCAACATTTCGGATTTTTTTAATATCTCTGAATTCATCGTCGAATGTTTGTCTTCAAGATACAGTAAGTATTTTAGGATATAGTAAGTATTTTAAGATACAGTAAGTATTTCAAGATACAGTAAATATTTTAAGATACAGTAATAAGATACAGTAAGTATTTTAAGATACAGTCAATATTTTACGATACAGTTAATATTTTAAGATACAGTAAATATTTTAAGATACAGTAAATATTTTGAGATAAAGTTTATTTTAAGCTACAGTAAGTATTTTTACGATACAGTAAGTATTTTAATAAATTTCTAGTGGGAAATCTGTTTAAAAGGCAATTCATTTGAATATCAGAGAAAATGTATAAGCTTGGTACAGAGAGAGAGAGAGAGAGAGAGAGAGAGAGAGAGAGAGAGAGATCATAAACAAGGAACATCTGACAGAACCCTTGTCCTCAACAAAGATAACGGTTGCAGACAAACACAAAACAAACAAACTGATAACCTATTGTTACAAAAAACGGTGCTAACTGATTAAACTGCATGAATTATGGCCATTTGTTTATTCGCCCATAAATTGAATGTGCTGTATTTTATCCTTTAATTCAAACTTACTTTAACGAACAAACCAAATTATAGTTCCCTGGGGAACTTTTTGTTTCCCTGGGGAACTGTTTGTTTCCTTGGGCAACTTTTTGTTTCCCTGGGGAACTTTTTGCTTCCCTGGGGAACTTTTTGTTTCCCTGGGGAACTTTTTGGTTCCCTGGGGAACTTTTTCTCTCATGTTCTTTCATCTCTCTTCTTCGTTCGCCTTTCAGTATATTATACTTTATTACTTGACGCTCTGCCAAAGCTTGGTTTGAATGCCAGTGCAGTAAATTGATGAAGAAACCGATTTTTAAAATTCCACTTCAGTAAATTAACACAGAAACTGCTTTTTAAAATTCTCCTTCAGTAAATTAGTATGGAAACTGCTGGTTTGAATTTCACTTCAGTAAATTATTAAAGAAGCGGCTTTTTAAAATTCTACTTCAGTTAATTAACACGGAAACTGCTGGTTTGAATTCCAGTTCAGTAAATTAATAAAGAAATCGCTGATATGAATTCCACTTCAGTAAAGTAATGCAGAAATTGTTGATATGGATTCCACTTCAGTAAATTAATTCGAAACTGCTGGTATGAATTCCACTTCAGTAAATTAATACAGAAACTGTTGGTATGAATTCCACTTCAGTAAATTAATAAAGAAACTACTGGTATGAATTCCACATCACTAAATTAATAAAGAAACAGCTGGTATGAATTCCACTTCAGTAAATTAATAAAGTAAATGCTGGTATGAATTCCACTTCAGCAAATTAATACCGAAACTGCTGGTATGAATTTCACTTCATTAAATTAATACAGAAACTGGTGGTTTGAATTCCACTTCAGTAAATTAATAAAGAAACGGCTTTTTAAAATTCCACTTCAGTAAATTAATAAAGAAACGGCTTTTTAAAATTCCTCTTTAGTAAATTAATAAAGAAACAGCTTTTTAAAATTCCTCTTCAGTAAATTAATACAGAAAAGGCTTTTTAAAATTCAGCTTCAGTAAATTAATACAGAAACAGCTTCTTAAATTCCACTTCAGTAAATTAATACAAAAATGGCGTTTTAAAATTCCACTTCAGTAAATTAATACGGAAATGGCTTCTTGAAATTCCACTTCAGTAAATTAATACAGAAACGGCTTTTTAAAATTCCACTTATGTAAATTAATACAGAAACCGCTGGAATGAATTCCACTTCAATAAATTAATACAGAAACTGCTGGCATGAATTCCACTTCAGTAAATACTCTGGTTTAAATTCTGCTTCGTTAAATTAATACAGAAACTGTTGATATGAATTCCACTTCATTAAATTGATACAGAAACTGCTGGTATGACTTCCACTTCAGAAAATTAATACAGAAACTGCTGGTATGACTTCCACTTCAGAAAATTAATACAGAAATTGCTGGTATGAATTCCACTTCAGTAAATTAATAAAGAAACTGCTGGAATGAATTCCACTTCAATAAATTAATACAGAAACTGCTGGTATGAATTCCACTTCAGTAAATTAATACAGAAACTGCTGGTATGAATTCCACTTCAGTAAATTAACACAGAAACTGCTGGTATGAATTCCACTTCTGTAAAATACTACAGAAACTGCTGGTATGAATTTCGCTTCAGTAAATTAATACAGAAACTGCTGGTAATAATTCCACTTCAGTAAATTAATACCGAAACTGCTGGTATGAATTCCACTTCAGTAAATTAACACAGAAACTGCTGGTATGAATTCCACTTCTGTAAAATACTACAGAAACTGCTGGTATGAATTTCGCTTCAGTAAATTAATACAGAAACTGCTGGTAATAATTCCACTTCAGTAAATTAGTAAAGAAACTGCTGGTATGAATTCCACTTCAGTAAATTAATACCGAAACTGCTGGTATGAATTTCACTTCAGTAAATTAATACAGAAACTGCTGGTATGAATTCCACTTCCGTAAATTAACACAGAAACTGCTGGTATGAATTCTACTTCAGTAAATTAATACCGAAATTGCTGGTATGAATTCCACTTCAGTAAATTAATAAAGAATCTGTTGGTATGAATTCCACTTCAGTAAATTAATAAAGAATCTGCTGATATGAATTCCACTTCAGTAAATTAATAAAGAAACTGCTGGTATGAATTCCACTTCAGTGAATTAATGAAGAAACGTCTTCAACGTCAATTTGCAGAGAGGCATTATTTTCAGCATTCTTAACCGTTACTCGCCAGAGATCAAGTGTTTCGTCATAAGTTAATTGAAAAGATGACGAATGCTATTTTTATTAACGGAATATAAGATATTCAGAACGGTATTTGTTCTTTGATATTTTGAATATGTATTTATTAATTTTATTATCATCGTAATTCCCCGGTTATTGCATTGAACGTCATTTTTTGCACATACGTTTTTTTTGTCGCTTTCGGAATTACGTGTAGTAAGTGTGAATGAAAAGAGCAAAAAAAAAAATAAAAAAATAAATAAATAAATAAAAAATAAGTGAAATGTCAGTTCTGAAATGTCAGTTCTGCAACAAAACGCATAATTGGACTCGCAATCGAGTTCAAAGGAAGTTCACATAACGAAGAGATTTTCCATCTCCAGAATCCAGGTGTTCTATTTCCAACTTTAATGTATCTTCCGGAAGAGGACGAAAAGACGGTCCTTCAATTCCCAACAGTCCTCGGGTATTAACTATAAAGGATTCTCGGCGAGTTTTAAAGGACCCCCCCCCCAAACAGGTTAAGTGCCTCCTCGGTGGCTTTCCATCCTACTTGAACACCTAAAGTGTCCTTTGGTCGGACTTCAAGGGCTCTGGATGCTCTCTCCTGAAGGGATGGTAGGCTTTTGTGACGAGGGAGAGGTGCCCTTCGGCATTGCGGACCGAAAGACATCTGTCACGGGTAAAATGTGAAACAGGTTGTCGTCAGTCTTAAACGTCTTCCATGATTGAATTCACCGTTGAGGGGGTGGGGTTGCCATCAGTGCACCTCATGCGGTGCACTGTAAGCATTACTAAAGGTTATTTCCAGCGTCCCTTCGGCCCCTAGCTGCTACCCCTCTCATTCCTTTTACTGTACCTCGTTCATATTCTCTTTCTTCCATCTTGCTTTCCTCCCTCTCCTAACAATTGATTCATAGTGCAACTGCTTTGAGGTTTTCCTCCTGTTAAACCTTTCTACTGTCAATTTTCCTTTCAGCGCTGAATGACGTCATAGATCCCAGCGCTTGGCGTTTGGCCTAAATCCTATATTCTATCTATCTATCTATATCCATGACTGAATTAGGTGGATGTATCGGTTCTTAAAACGATCGTAATAGTGAGCTATGAATCCAGAATTTTAGATTTCCTAACAAGAGGTCACAAGATCTAAATATAAAACAGGTTGTTGTTAGTGTTAGACTTCACCCATTAATAAAAGTGGTGACTACCAGTTCTTAAAACAGAATATAACAGCGGTTTAAGGAACAGATGTTTTACATCTTTTCACAGGAGGTCGAAGGAGATATACTTATGAAAAATAGAGCACCAAGTTACTTTCTTATCTCAGAAGATAAACTTACATTTAATGCCTCACAGAGGTGAAAATGTAAAACAGGTTGTTGTCAGTGTTACAGTCTTCCACGACTGAATTCGGTGACTCGTCCTGTCCCTAAAACCGAATATAACATTGGGCTAAGACTCAGAATTTGATATCTTCACACAGGAGGTCACAGGATCAAAATATGAAACAGGTTGATGTCAGTGTTAAATGTCTTCCATGACTGAAATAGGTGACTTAACCTGTTCTTGTAACCAAGTATAAGGGTGGGCTGAGAACAAGAAATTTTCTATCTTCACAGAAGGCCGTTGGAAATAAGCTTCTTGAAAGCAAAGCAGCAAGTTACTTTCTTATCTCAAAAGATGTAGTTACGTTTAATGCTTGCAAGTTGATTGTTTTAGCCATAATGGGCTTCATCAAATATTCAATAGGTGTACTGTACACAAGAAATTCCAGAATGTTTGTGATTTTAGTCATAGCTTTGATGTTCACAGTAGTAGGCTGAGAATTGGGAAAATGCTGAGTATTGGGAATATACCAATAAAGCAAACTAAAAAATCCCTTTGATTTTACCAATCGAATTGTCGTATTTCTCTGAAAGTTACGGAAGGATCCGTAATTAGCTTCAGTTGAGTGATGAATCATTTATATCCAATTCCCAACACAGCTAAACATCAAACCTGGCAGATTCGTCTCAGAAACACAATCACCCTTCAAAGAACTATTTCCAAACCTCGTACCATAAATTCCTGCGTAACCCTAAGACTGATTCACATTATACCATCACGTCACCGACACATCACGTCACGTCACCGTCCCATCAGCCGTGCCTTGTATTCACACTGTCCATCACGATCCCGTTCAGTTCGCGCCCAACCTCAGCGACTCAAAGAAACTTGCATAAGCACCGTCACGTCACTTCTCGTCAAAATATTTTTTCCAAGAAAACGTGTCGTGATGGACGCCGTGTGCTTGAGGGTGACGTGACGTGATGGTATGAACAAGTCCATATGATTACACGTAAGAAATTCTCACGTACTTTGACGTGACGTGATGTGTCGGCGACGTGATGTTATAATGTGAATCAGCCTTAAGAAGACAAGGGCAACCAACAAACGAACGAACAAACAAAGCGTGATAGAAGCACATCCCCTCAAGGAAAAAGACGAAAGAAATAAAAAAGTAACAAAAATCCTACTTCATTAGAAAAGGCAGTCTTTCTGTCTGCTCACAGGGTCGTAAAGTATTGTTTAGTCTTCATAACACAAAAGACTGAGAGGCTATTCCGGGAGAAAACATGGGACGTAAACAAATGACAGCATATACGGCTTTCGGACATGAAATGCCGAGAGAGAGAGAGAGAGAGAGAGAGAGAGAGAGAGAGAGAGAGAGAGAGAGAGAGAGAAGAGAAATCTAGTTTTGTTTCCTTCAGTATAATTTCTCTCAGTTATCAGCATGTATTAAATTTTTTTATAGTTCTTATGTCGATAAAATGATAACTCTGTCCAGGAGAGAGAGAGAGAGAGAGAGAGAGAGAGAGAGAAGAGAGAGAGAGAGAGAGAGAGAGAGAGAGAAGAGAAATCTAGTTTTGTTTCCCTCAGTATAATTTCTGTCAGTTATCAGCATGTATTAAATTTTTTTTTAGGTAGTTCTTATGTCGATAAGATGATAAGTCTGTCCAGGAGAGAGAGAGAGAGAGAGAGAGAGAGAGAGAGAGAGAGAGAGAGAGAGAGAGAGAGAGAGAGAGAGAGAGAGCAAAATCTAGTTTTGTTTTCTTCAGCATAATTTCTCCTAGGCTAGCTGCATATAGTAGAGTTTGTGTATAGATAATTCATATGTCGATAAGATGATAACTCTGTCCAGGAGAGAGAGAGAGAGAGAGAGAGAGAGAGAGAGGAGAACATATAGTTGGAGCATTTTTTTAAATACTTCTTATGCCTATAAGATGATAACTGCCTCAGAGATAGCCTCTAAGAGAGAGAGAGAGAGAGAGAGAGAGAGAGAGAGAGAGAGAGAGAGAGAGAGAGATGTATGATAGCTTGAACAAAATCTAGGTTTAGTTCCATAAACTTAATTTCCCTCAGGCTATCAACTTTAATGCACAATTTTTTAAGAGAGTTCCCAAGTCGATTAGATGATAACCTATTGTAGTGCCACAGGGTGCCAAGTATTTCTCATCATTCCAGACATAATCTTTTGATATTTATAAATAAAAAAAGTGTGGTGAACAACACTTAATAAAATAAGAACAAGAATTAATCACAATAAGAGTATACAAATAATTCCGTAACAAAACATACGCACAGCACTTCATATAAATTGCGTGAAACTGAATGAAGCTGCATGAAACACGCGGGATGTCAGGCCAGCAATACAAAAACAACTTCTGGAACGAGGTTGCTCTCACGTCAACAAAAATGCCATTAGAGCCGTAAGTGCTGGCTTTCAACTCTCCAAACCGACTTTTGCTGTCGAATGCATGTTTCATAAGGCCCAAATACCTAAAAGCCTTTATCAGACGCCCTCCTCCTCCTCCTCCTCCTCCTCCTCCTCCTCCTCCCCCCTCCTCCTCCTCCTCCTCCTCCTCCTCCTCCTCCTCCTCCTCCTCCTCCTCCTCCTCCTCCTCCTCCTCCTCCTCCTCCTCCTCCTCCCCTTTGTTGGGGAACATTTCACAAGAATGAATTTCGAAGGGAAGCACCAAAAGGGGACTTTGACATCAAATAGGAGAGCAGGGCGCAGTTCCATCTAAAAGTGAGAGAGTATATGAGTGTAAAATATTAGGATGGGGTTATAAGAGTCAGCAGGAACCAGGAAGCGTTTTTGGCTATGAAAGGGTAGGAAGAAATATTTAAAGTTTGAGAAGGGGTAAAAATGAGGTTGTGAAAGTAATTAAGACAACTGGCTTTAATAAAAATGGAGTTACTGCTGCAGAAAATGTTTTTGGCTATAAAAGGGAGGTAGTAGGATAAATATGTTGAAGAAGGGGTAAAAACTAGATTGTAAAAGTAATTAAGAAAAAATGACTTTCTTAAGCAAGCAGTTATATACAGCGATGGATGGAGTAGAGGAAGAACTCATTTCAATTATGGGGTTATAGGGATAGCCGGGAGTGCTTATGGGTATAGGAGGTTAATAAGAGCTCATTAAAATAATAAGTGGTATGATGAGGAAAAAAGAAGTTTAGTAAATTAGGAAAAAGGGTTATTTAATATGCAGTTGCATGTCAGTATGGTAGAATATTTAAATGAATGCGAGAATATAGATAAGATATTCCAGAGGAAAATGAGAGAAAAAGACGGCATATAGCAAATAATGAAATGAGAGAGAGAGAGAGAGAGAGAGAGAGAGAGAGAGAGAGAGAGAGAGAGAGAGAGAATGGAATCTTAGAAACAGAAGAGCAGCAATGCAGAATGAGGCGAGAAAACAGGAAGTTAGTGTAAGTTTAAGAATGTTTGTGGTAATAAAACGGTAGAAGAATAGAAAGCTCCAAAAACTGGAGATAAATTGTGAATTTAGAGTTTGCTATGGAAGAGTTAAGTAAGAAGTTTAAAAGGTAAGAGTGGCACTTGGATAGGCACACATGAATCTAGATAAAACGCCATATTAATATAGACTGGAGAACTGATTGAGATGAAGTGTTGTTTAAAAAAAAAAAAAAAAAGAGATAGATTATAGGTTAAGTCTTTGCTATGAAAAGGTGAGGCTAGAAGAAAAAACTGATAGGGAATACTGTGGAGTCTTCTGCAACGAGAATATGGTACAGAAGGAGAGAGAGAGAGAGAGAGAGAGAGAGAGAGAGAGAGAGAGAGAGAGAGATGCAAATGACCCCTTCCACACCGTCTAAATTTAGTGGACCGTTCTTTCTCTCTCTCTCTCTCTCTCTCTCTCTCTCTCTCTCTCTCTCTCTCTCTCTCTCTCTCTCTCTCCGGGGGTGATAAATGACCAGATTTCGAAGCTAATTCATTTGTAATTGGATTTGTCTTGTTAAGAGATGGACGCCGGAGGCGATAAAGTCGACAGGAGTGCGGGAGCAAATTTAAACAGGCCCTCACGAAAAACGGCAAGTGCCATTCATCCTCGAAAGGAAACCAATTACGCTTTGCAGGATTTTTTTAATTTTATTTTAGTTTATTTTATTTTATGTTTTTTTTTTTGAGTGAAGGATGGCGTGGCGGAAGAAAAGTCCGCATAATTGACTTTAGTAAAAGTTTGAGGAGAAAAAAAGGTTAAAACGATAATAAGGTTAATATTAGTCTTGCTTTCTTAGTAAATTATGTATGTATATATATATATATATATATATATATATATATATATATATATATATATATATATATACATATGCTGTATATGTATATATATATTTTTATCTATATATATAATTTATATATATATGTATATACATATACTTATATATATATATATATATATATATATATATATATATATATATATATATATATATATATATCGTGTATATATATTTATATATATACATATACACACACAAACACACACATATATATACATATATATATATATATATATATATATATATATATATATATATATATATATATATATATATATACATACATATATATATATATATATATATATATATATATATATATATATATCATCACATATATATTTATATATATACATATACACACACAAACACACACATATACATATAGATATATATATATATATATATATATATATATATATATATATATATATATATTAAATATATTAGAAATAATGTATACACAAATATTACAGAAAGATGTAAAAACTGTCGAATCTTGAAAAATTCATAAGAACAATTTAAACTTTGCAAACACGCCACTGTAGAGAATTATCAAAAAGAAACAAAAAAATTCGAGGGAAATAAAAAATCTCTTGGCCTTTTTTCAAGATTAATGAGGCAGTAGAAGGAGCACTATTAGGCATTATAGGCTTTTAGGATATTGGTGATCCTTCAACCAAGATCCTTTATTGGGAGAGGGTAAAAAGGGCTAAGCCATAACTCACGCCCTACCGAAAAACAGCCTGCTCTCTCTCTCTCTCTCTCTCTCTCTCTCTCTCTCTCTCTCTCTCTCTCTCTCTCTCTCTCTCTCTCTCGCGTATTCGTTTTTTGTTTGGTTGGACCTCGGTTCAGAATGAAAGTCAAGTTCTGTTTCATTCCCAATCAAAAATTAACCTCTCTCTCTCTCTCTCTCTCTCTCTCTCTCTCTCTCTCTCTCTCTCTCTCTCTCTCTCTCTCTCACGTCTCTCTCTCTCTGTCACGTATTCGCTTTTTGTTTGGTTGGCTCTATGTTCAGAATGGGAGTGAGGTTTTAGGGTCATTCCCAAGATTGCTTTGTAAGTTTAGGATGGAAAAAAGTTTATTTAATAAAAAAAAAAAATAATGGTAAATTCTGTGGGAACAAAGATATAAACTAAATTACATTGGTGAATTAATGCAAATATGAAAATACTTGGAGAAGCTCACCTCTTTTTTTTTTTTTTTTTTTTTTGAGAGAGAGAGAGAGAGAGAGAGAGAGAGAGAGAGAGAGAGAGAGAGAGAGAGAGAGAGAAGAAGGACACTTTTTAAGGAACCCATTTTGACTATTAAAGTCTATTAGCACCGGGAGATATTCTATATATTCTATGCGCGTTTCTTTTTTTTTTTTTTTTTTTTTTTAGTGTAAACTTACGTGTTGATGAGGAATCCGTTTTCGAATTTCATTTTAAACAAGATGTTTAAAATGAAACTTTTATCCTTTGCAGCAACAAGATTCAAGAAGTAACCAAAAGAGTACTTCTTACAAAACAAGTAACAAATACGCCGAAGTTTCTTCGGCGCAATCGAGTTTTCTGTACAACGCATATTGAAGGCCACCGAAAATAGATCCATCTTTCGGTGGTCTCGGTATAATGCTGTATGAGCCGCGGCCCATGTAACTTTAACCACGGCCCGGTGGTGGCCTCTCCTATATAGTTGTCAGAAGCACGATCATGGCTAACTTTAACCCTAAATAAAATAAAAACTACTCAGGCTAGAGGGCTGCAATTTGGTATTTTTGATGATGGTAGTGTGGATGATCAACATATCAATTTGCAGCCCTCTAGCATGAGTAGTTTTTGAGATCTGAGGGCGGACGAAAAAAAAGTGTGGACGGACAGTCAAAGCGGGCACAGTACTTTGCTTTTCAGAAAACGAAAAATGAGGAGAACTGGAGCCACCAACAAAATCTAATGTAGGTCATGTCACTTCTGGTATAACTAAGAAGTTAGTGAGTTGAGGAAGGATATTAGCATTCCGAAACGGGAAAAAAAATTAAGAGTGAATATCTGATTCACAAATGTCATTTCCGTCGCTTTATTCAACATTCAACCACAAATCGAAAAATTTAAAATTCCAAAAACAATTTGCTTTGTAATTTTTTTTTTTACTTCGAGAGATACGTTCAAAAGCATTATGATGAAAACATTTCAAGTCTGCAAGTTTTCTCGTGCTTCTTTGCTTCAGAATATAATCAGGAAATAGAGAGAATAGGAAAATAATGGTAATGCCCGTCTCCTAAGATGATGCAGTAAGCAGGAATAAAACAATACCTTCCAGCAATGCGAAGTTTTGCAAGAGAGATTTTATGAAACTGAATGAAATCCTGGCCACAAGGTCATCAAAAGTAGTTCTTGTAGTCACATACCAAACAGTAACATTCGGCACGGAAGTGAGAAAACAGTATATAAAAGACTGATTAATATGCATAACAGTTGCAGTGACAGGTCAAATCATGTATTACAACAATTCTAAAATAAATTATGACGATATTTTAGGCAAACAGAAAAGGAAATGCATTGGTCACTAATCCAATATAATTTACAGTTTTAAACAAGGAAACATCTTCACAAACAAAAACAATTCCCGTTGGGGGGGGGGCGGCGTCGGTTTGTCCCGTCAGTGCACCTCACGTTATGCACTGTAGACATTACTTAATGGTCTCTGCAGCGTCCCTTCGGCCCCTAGCTGCAACCTCTTTCATTCATTTTACTGTACCTCCACTCATATTCTCGTTCTTCCATCTGACTTTCCACCCTCTCTAACAATTGTTTCATAGTGCAACTGCGAGGTTTTCTTCCTGCTACTCCTTTCAAACCTTCTTACTGTCAATTTCCCTTTCAGCGATGAATGACCTCATAGGTCCCAGCGCTTGGCCTTTGGCCTAAATTCTGCATTCTCTCTTATTCATAAACAGAAAAGGAAACTCAGTCATTTATGAGCTGATGAGATGAATCCCCGGAACCAGAGGAACTAAGAGGCTTTTAACTGTCTTGACCTCAATTCTCGTATCGGGAGAGTAAAGCGATTATGTGCGGGCGCGCGTGACCGCCGGGAGTGTGGCTTTCGTCGTAAACGGAATTAGGCTTGTTAGGTATAGTTCGTAGTTTCGTTTACGTGGTACTATGAGAGAATTTCCACTCAATTTTAAATGGCATAACCAGTTTATTTTTCAATGTAGCTTACTGACGGAGCCAAAAACTACTTGACGTATTTACTGTTACCTTATTCTGATTCAAGGCTGATGTTTTTCAAGTTTTATTAAGTGTTTGTGTTTTATTATTATTATTATTATTATTATTATTATTATTATTATTATTATTATTATTACTGAGAAGATGAACACTATCATATGGAACCAGCCCACCACAGGGACCAATGACTTGAAATTCAAGCTTCCAAAGAATATTATAGTGCTCATTTGGAATAGGAAATAGAGAAAGAAGAGATCAGTTATTAGAAAACAAAGATAAATTTACAAATTACTAAATGCAGCCTATGAAAATAATTATGAACATTTCAAAACTTCCATTATTAAAAAAAACAGGAATATTTTAAGGACAATTTCGGTTCACACAAGAAAACTGATAAACACGGAAAAATAGTTGTCGAAGATTCAAACTATGAATAGCCTACTCCTCTCTCTCTCTCTCTCTCTCTCTCTCTCTCTCTCTCTCTCTCTCTCTCTCTCTCTCTCTCTCTCACACACAAGAAAACTGATAAACATAGAATAACAATTGTTCGAAGATTCAAACTATGAGAAATTATCCAGAGAAACAGTAGCCTCCTCTCTCTCTCTCTCTCTCTCTCTCTCTCTCTTGCATAAGTTCCCCCCTCCCCTCCCCTAAATGTAGTGCCATTACCTCTCTCTCTCTCTCTCTCTCTCTCTTTTGCACAAGTTCCCCCCTCCCCTCCCCTAAACGTAGTGCCATTACTCTCTCTCTCTCTCTCTCTCTCTCTCTCTCTCTCTCTCTCTCTCTCTCTCTCTCACTAGTTCCTCCCTCCTCTCCCCTCCCCCAAAACATAGTGCCATTACTCACTCGGGGTCAGTTCATTCGTCTTCCAGTTAATTTCCGCAAGCGTCTTTCATATCTCAACCGTGACATTGACTCATAAGTTCAACATTGGTATTCGTGTGACTGACAATCGACCTTAGGCAGTAGTCTCAGGAGGATGGAGAATTTCGGTTGTTAGCGAATGGAAGGGTGAAAGAAGAATGGGATTGTGAAAGCGAATGGAAGGGTGAAAAAAGAATGGGATTGTGAGCAATTATGTTCATGGATGTTAGTATATAAAACTCTTGATTTGATGTATATTCATGTGTGTAATATATATATATATATATATATATATATATATATATATATATATATATATATATATATATATATATATATATATATATATATATGTAGAATCTACTGGTCACTTTTACCAGACACATATGTAATTCTAATAGCCACAATGCCCTCTTAACTTCTCCCGAATTCTTCGTGCTTTTTGGATATGCTTGTAACTACAGAAGCCGAAAATATCAGACGGAAGAATTGAAGAGCCTGTGAATGGTCGCGAGAATCGAACCGGTCGTGAGAATCGAACCCGCGTTACCATATTCACAAGGAGGTCGCGTTGCCAGGTCGGCAACGCGACCTCCTTTGTGAATATGGTAACGCGGGTTCGATTCTCGCGACCGCCATTCACAGGCTCTTCAATTTCTTCCGTCTGGATATTTTCTTGCAGCTTCGTAGTTAAAAGCATATCCAAAAAGCACGAAGAATTCGAGAAGTTAAGAGGGCATTGTGGCTATTAGAATTACATATATATATATATATATTGTCAAGAATAAACATCCCCCCTCCTGTATATTTGCTTCCGTCATGTAATTTAGAATTAATCTGTTATTCCT
This sequence comes from Macrobrachium rosenbergii, assembly GCF_040412425.1. Classification (NCBI taxonomy): domain Eukaryota; kingdom Metazoa; phylum Arthropoda; class Malacostraca; order Decapoda; family Palaemonidae; genus Macrobrachium; species Macrobrachium rosenbergii. Next base: position 5,702,540 of record NC_089746.1, on the reverse strand, counting down.
CTGCCTCTCGAGTCGGGCGTCGCAGGGAAACCGCGCTTACTTGAACCAGGCAACAGCTGTTAGCAGGCCTCCTTACCTCTCCCAACATCGCGCGATCCAGTAAACAATACAAAACCCCTTCCCCCCCATCACGCGATGGGAAGACATGTAGGGATAGGGAAGGCCAAAAAGCGCTGTCTAGCGCTAGGGAACAGGTAGCATTTTGATCTGTAGGCATATAATGATAAGTGCGTTTTCCCTATGCCCTCCTTGCTGGTCTTTTTGACATGCTTGCAAGTACGGTTGGCCCCGCAAGATGCTCGAAGAAGCCCTGCTTTTGAAAAGCAGGAGAGAGACGCTCTTCTGATTTCATCTGTGGCGGACGCGCTACATTTTTCTCCAGCTCCGCTGGTTGGGCTGACTCCAAAGAACACCTGGAATGGTTGTAGGCGCCAATAACAGTCATAAAAGGTTCATACATTGCAAGTAGTCAAGACCAGCCCTCTCCCCTTTTACTTAAACTCCTTAAAATTCCATTTCTTTAAACTTTTAACCTCTTCCTCCACAAAGCAATCCTCCCTTTGTTAGAATCCTACCTGTATCCCATGCCTTGCCATTTACGTACTTTGAATTCAAGTAAAGACCCCGTGATAACCATCAATTATCCCTCCACCAGTGCAATTTAAGGGCTATTTAGGTTAAGCCATATCAGTGTTAATTTTATCTTTGTGTGAGTGCAATCACGTGTTCATTGTTAAAGCCTACGCTGCTCTGATTCTCAGATCATATTTACGTGATTTCATTAAAATCATCTTCTAGGCTACATTATGTTTTTGTATTTAAGAACTGTATTGGGTGATATTTCATAGGGGAATTCCATCTCCTTCAGTGTACACCGCCATTCCTACCTGAGACGTCTCTTTCAGGGATGCACACGCGGAACGATCGCTATCCATGCTTCAGTATCTCGTCTGCCACCAAAATCCTGATAATTCCTGGTCGCAGTCAGTAACGATTTCCGTTGTGGCCCAAATGTTCATATGAATTATTCTCCCATCATGGAGTTCCATCATTTGCATTACCTGAGACTATTTCATGAAATCAGGGCAAGACTGAATTTTATTATAATCATTGAACTGATTGTATTGCAGATTGGCCCCATTTTAATCCACTTGCTTGTTGCCAACTCATTGCATTATTGTTCCCTGTGTCCTATTCTGAATCTGCCCCTTAGTGATTATGTTGTGTCGTGTCTCATTGTTGATTTGCTAAGTTTCTGTAAATAAATCTCTGTAAATTTGTAAAAGAATTTTAAATTCCCATATGGTGACCTTCCCCATTCAATTGTAAATCCAGGAAATTCTAAGGTAAGTTTTCAAATAATTTCTCCCTTTGCTCATTAACTGGACTTTCTTGGGTTAGTGGCAGCATCAATTATAATTTTATTTCAATTTCTCATCAAGCTGAGGTCCAGTTTATGAATATATATATATATATATATATATATATATATATATATATATATATATATATATATATACATACATACATGCATACATACATACATATATTTGTGTGTGTATGTATGTGTATAATATATGTATATATACATGTATATATTTTTTCCATAAATAAATATATAGATATGTATGTTTATAAATATATAAACATTCATATATTTTATTATATATATATTATATAATATATATATATATATATATATATATATATATATATATATATATATATTTATATATATGCATATACTGTATATATATATATATATATATATATATATATATATATATATATATATATCTATATCTATATATATATATATCTATATATATATATATATATATATCTATATATATATGTATATGTGTATGTATATATATATATATATATATATATATATATATATATATATATATATATATATAGAGAGAGAGAGAGAGAGAGAGAGAGAGAGAGAGCTTGTGGTAGTAAAGATATTCATTTATCTGCGTGATATTACTTATCAAATCTGTTTTCAAAATATCAAGAAGATTAACAAGAACAGCAAATAGAAGAATTAAAACAAAACTTAATTAAAACAAAACTTACTGTCGTAAAGTTTTTAACAGACACACACACACAAAAAAAGCTTCCAATTCTCGAAGCGACCAGTTCACGCCAAACGAGAGATTCCGTCTCTGTATCTCATCCGGGTTACGACTTCTGAAATGAAACTGATCTCGGGGGAAATGAAGAAGAAGGGTTCAGGGCGTCGACTCTGGAAGTGTCGTAAAAGGCGCTACGACAGACGTATATAATGGGCAGTGAAGAGTTCTTCTGACGGGGTCGAGTTCTCAGATGCAATGGCGTAAAGACTGATGAAATTTGACTGGAAGTAATGTGACAAGAGGGGAATCATTGTTAGGTACTCTCAAGAGGCCATCTTGGCTGTTACTTTCACGAGATTTATTGATTCATTGATACTATAAAGAGGCTTTTCTGTTATAGCCTATATATATGTATATATACAATCATGAAGCTACAAATGTCGCTTAATGTCAAATTCACGCTACCTCGGGAGTATCCCGATAGGGAATTATCAGCGAAGGGGAATTTATAAGTGATAAATGGATTGGTACTGCCGGGTCGTACCAATCCATTTATCACTTATAAATTCCCCTTCGGTGATAATTCCCTATCGGGATACTCCCGAGGTAGCGTGAATCTGATATTAAGCGACATTTGTAGCTTCATGATTGTATATAAATCACGGTGTGATAAAAAATTTCATGTAAATTTATATATACATATATATATATATGTATGTATATATACATACATATGTATACGTATATATAATGTATATTATGTAGGCTATAGTATATATATACATACATCTATACATATATATAGCCATATACATGTATATGTGCGTTAATAATACCGTATATATGTGCATTAAGAGAAAGATAACTCATTTCCCTTTTACGCAAATCCAAAAGCTATAAAAATAAATAATTACATAAAGAATGATCACATTGGCGGGAGATTGAATGTAAATCATTCCTATTTACAAATAGAACTCATTATTCCATATAACTGATAAGTTCATCTTAATTATCTAACCATGGCACGTAATTCTTTTCCTAATTCCCCTTCAGTTTTGATTGCCACAGCTTTTTATCATCGTCGTTTCCCTTTGCATCGGAAGGAGAGAGAGAGAGAGAGAGAGAGAGAGAGAGAGAGAGAGAGAGAGAGAGTGTGTAACGATAAAAAGGAAATGGAGTAATATCCATGACATTTATTTGTCCACCTCAGAAGGACAGGCAACGCAAAATGGAACGTGGAAAAGTGGTCATCTCTCTCTCTCTCTCTCTCTCTCTCTCTCTCTCTCTCTCTCTCTCTCTCTCTCTATATATATATATATATATATATATATATATATATATATATATATATATATATATATATATATATATATGTATATACATCTGTGTGTTTGTATGTGTGTGCGTGCGTACTTATGTATGTATTGAATCAAATGATCACTCTTATACCATATGCACACACATTTATATATATATATTATATATATATATATATATATATATATATATATATATATATATATATATATATATATATATATATATTCTTAAGAATTTATCCCTCCCTCGTCTAGCAGCCAGTGAGTAATTTATTCAGGGAAGCATTTTCACCTTTCATTTGACTGTAGGGCCAAGAAAACATGGCGGGCGAGGTAGGACCAAGCGTATTTTGAACTAGAGAAAAAGCGGTTAGCGCCTGTTTTTCACTCATGTAGAGATAGCCTCCCACCTCAGTTGACCTGGGGTGGACAATAGTGACTCCCCCTCACCCCCATCACGCTATATGGGAGTAGCTAGGCCGTTATGGGCATGGGAACGTAGCCAGGCTGTGATAGAGATAGGAACTTAACCTCCAAGTACTTAATCTTAAGACCTTTTTGTTTTCTTCATTCTTTTGCTGGCTGTATGACTCTTTGCAGCTAAGGCGTAGGCTGAGACTTTGAAGCAAACAACTGGGGAAGACGTGCTCAGTTTTCCCGGAAAGCACTCCACAGCTAACGCAGGTTCGAGCAACACGCTCGGCGATTCCTTTACGCTGGTGAAACTAACTCCGGTACACGGCCATGTCGTACATGTTTAGTGCACCTATCTGCAGACCAGGAGCCATCCTATCCTGTCCAGTCTGCAAATCTATGCCCCACTAGTTCTAACTGCCATCCAAATTTCGCAACCATTCCTGGTCGCAGCCTGATCACAAGAATCCGTTGCCCACACAGAAATCATCTCAATTAACTGATTACCATTTCCCTGGAATTCACCCCTTCCAATGTGTTATTGTCTGTGAATTGATGCATTTTTAACATAACAGAGTCATTTGTTATAACGGGGATTGTTGTATCTGTGGCCCCTCATATTTACGTTGCTTATTTGCAAATTACTGTATTATTGATTTGTTGTATGTAATTTATGTGTCTGTAAATTGTTGCATTTTTGCTTTGGTCTCGCATATTTGCCCATTCTCTTCAAATAAACCCCTTTTTAATTGTAAAAGAATTCTAATTCCAAATGGCGACCTTCATTATTTACATAAATCCAGGAGGATTCTAAGGTGAGTTTCAGTAGTTTTTCCTGTTATTTATAAACTGGGAACCCCCCCTTGGTTCAAAGGCAGTCTATAATAATAAATTGTTCCAATTTCCCCAACACCGAGGACCCAGTTTATGACAATATATATATATATATATATATATATATATATATATATATATATATATATATATATATATATATATATATATATATATATATATATATATATATATATATATATATATATATATATATATATTATATTGAGCAACATTAACCTCTTACCTCATCGACTTCCTCGCACTCTCTTGGATAAGCTTATCTCTAGAAGCCTAAATCAAAACGAGAAATAAATAAATACACGTGGAAGGATTCGAACCAACACAAAAAGTCCGCTTATTTCTGAAAAACAAAAAATAATAATAAAATGGAACATTTCTCAGGAGTAAAGTTCTCGATTTTTAACGCTCAGTTCGCTTGGAAAATGACCGGATTTCACTAACGCAAGGGATGACATCTACTCCTGTTCATTTAGGGGTGAAATTCCAGCTTTATTCAAACGGATTAGCGACCTAATCGTTTGCTGTGGTATGACAGCCTTTCTCCCCCATATCTCCCCTGAGGAACAAAAGCCATCCGGATCTAGATATGTAATTCGTCAGAACATATTCACTCTGAAGGCCATTTTGTATTCTGGAATACAGGATATATTTGCTTAGGAAAGAGCGGTTACCCATTGCTATTTGAGATCCCATTCCATAAACCTTTACCCCCTTGCATAATGCGAAATATATGTAGTTAGGGTGAGGGGGAGGAACAGTTAGTGGAGGGGGCCCAAATATCAAATTAATTATTTAATTATAATTTCAAATATTTCCACACGCGGTGCACTGTAGGCATTGCTTGAAGGTTCTTTGCAGCGTCCCTTCTTTGGCTTCTAGTTGCATCCCCTTTCATTCCTTTTGCTGTAACTCTTCCGTTCATTTTTTTTCTTTCTTCCATCTTACTTTCCTCAACCCTCTCCTAACAGTTGTTTCATAGTGCAACCGCTTTGAGGTTTTCCTCCTGTTACACCTTAAAAGCTTTTTGCTCAAAATTTCCCTCTGAGCGCTGAATGACCTCATCGTAGGTCCCAGCGCTTGGCCTTTGGCCTAAATCTTATATTCCATTCGATTTCATGTCGTATTGTAATGGGACAGGAAATGAGATAATTCCGTAAAAAATAAAAATAAAATTATTGTCCGAAGATTTTCACCTTT
>NC_089746.1:5634168-5679168 GCF_040412425.1 Macrobrachium rosenbergii | reverse complement strand
TTGTTATGTTTGATGATTGGAGGGTGGATGATCAACATATCAATTTGCAGGCCTCTAGCCTCAGTAATTTCTGAGATCTGAGGGGGGCCAAATAAAGTGTGGACGGACAGACAAAGCCGGCACAAAAGTTTTCATTTACAGAAAACTAGAAAACAGAGAAGGAAAATAAACTGCCATTATATGCATGCAGGAATTTAAAAGCTCAAGCTCTAATACTTTTGGAAACGCATTTGGCAGTTTGATAAACTGGACCCATTTCATCACAAATAAAAAGAGCATTAAGAAGGTGAAATTTACATACGATTGAGATGCGAAACTCTCTCTCTCTCCTCCTTCATCCAGTCCTGGTGCCAAGTGAAGTAGTTCCGTTTCTTTTCTCCTCTGGGCATCGCTTCCTTTTCTCTTTAGGGAAATGGAGCTGCGAGATGGCTGACTCTTCCTGGAACTAATCTTTTCCTCCCTCGGAGGCCATTAGTCCAGGGGGAGGGGGAGAGATGGGATGGGGGGGAAGGGGAGAAAGAGCACTTTCAGCAGTTCAGAACCCTCTACATTTCTTTCTCTTCGCCTCGCTTTCTTTTACTCATTGTGCATAAATGAATTATTGTTCATTTCTGTGTAAGATTTTCTTTTGGATGAGGGTACAATGATGCACACTTTAGTCGAAACTGACCCTGGTAGTTGTAACGTCACACAGGTTAATCTATCAGCTAGTCATTATTTTTCTATTTCCAAAAAAGGCCACATTAATTTCTGAGCAGTATAACCTATTTATAGTTCCCAAACCAAACTAATTCCTTGCAACAAGAAGTAGACTACTTTTGCAATTGGAACTTGAAAAGTTCAAGCGAAGGTGCATTGCATTGCTACCATAATACTCTTCTCCTTGCATTTCAATACATTTTTTATCTATTTGTTAATTTATTAATTCATTTTTTTATAAGTGAGTGGGATCTTTTCTTCTTTGTATTTTCCTTGACCTCCTCTTACTTCTTCCTAATGAACACCATATTCTTTGGAAGCTTGAATTTCAAATCAATGGCCCATGTGGGCTTGTTCCATATGAATAGGTTTTATCTTCTGAATAATAATAATAATAATAATAATAATAATAATAATAATAATAATAATAATAATAATAATAATAATAATTTAGAACAGTAACTTTCAAGCAACTGAGTGAGGCTAATGTCGAACCTATTTTAAACGACACTTTGATTATAAAAATGGTTGTATGATTCACTCCAGTTTATTTTGATGTTTTTACTTGTTTTAGCATATAAACATTGAAGAGGGTCACCTCTCTCCAAAAAGCTCAAGTCACTCTCTCTCTCTCTCTCTCTCTCTCTCTCTCTCTCTCTCTCTCTCTCTCTCTCTCTCTCTCTCGTGGATCATGAACTATGTGGCAATATAATCACTCTCTCTCGGCAAAATAGTCATTACATAGACATTACAAATTACTAGTTCTTATGCTCTCTCTCTCTCTCTCTCTCTCTCTCTCTCTCTCTCTCTCTCTCTCTCTCTCTCTCTCTCTATTCTCCATATTTACAGAACTGGATCACGAACTCTTTGTGTCAATATAATTATTCTCTGTTAGCAAAATAGTGATTAACTCTGCATTATAAACTACAAATCCTTACGTCGTAGGCGTCCGGAAACTTTATGATGATACAATGTATACGTCATTTTTACATTATGTTAGATCTCTCTCTCTCTCTCTCTCTCTCTCTCTCTCTCTCTCTCTCTCTCTCTCTCTCTATCTAAAACTCATGTCCAGCCGGATTAGAGCTGTCATGCTGAAATATTAGTGCGCTGGTTTGTATCAGTCATCTGTAACTAATTGGACTAAAAAAACTAGTGGGAGGTCAGCAGTTATGATTTAATGCAAATTATAACTGAACAGGATGCTTTCTCTCTTTCTCTCTCTCTCTAAAACACACAGACACACACACACATCCTAAAGATTAGAGGTCAAGCAATATGATTTTAATGAAAATTGTAACTGATCAGGATTCTCTCTCTCTCTCTCTCTCTCTCTCTCTCTCTCTCTCTCTCTCTCTCTCACACACACACACACACATCGTAAAGATTAGAGGGAGTTCAAGCAAAATGATCTTAATGAAAATTGTAACTGATCAGGATTCTTCTCTCTCTCTCTCTCTCTCTCTCTCTCTCTCTCTCTCTCTCTCGCTTTAGTCCCAGTGAACTAGAGCAACGCCTCAAAGTAATTATTTTCTGGTGACATAATTGATGAAAAAATAACTCATATAAAATTATATAGGGTATGACGCTCCTGATCGAATACAGTGTTATATATATATCTGAGCAGAGAGAGAGAGAGAGAGAGAGAGAGAGAGTAATGGGTTGGTGTTAGACGTGAGTTATGGGCTTAGCGTTTCTGTATACCAATAAAGGAAGTTTGGGTGACGGATCACCAATAACCGCCAAGGCTATATTGTGCCGTGCTGATGCACTATGGTCCTGCCTCTCAGGAACCAGGGTTTTTTTTTTGTCATACTTCATATATTTAGCGTTATTAGTTTGATTATTTATATATATATATATATATATATATATATATATATATATATATATATATATATATATATATATGTTTATTATATTAAACAGGTAAAAAGTATATGTATATATATATATATATATATATATATATATATATATATATATATATATATATATATATATATATATACACATACACACAGTATATACTGTATATATTATGATATTTTTAAACATTTTTATCAAATGAAATATGACAAAAAAAAATACTGTGTATTACCAGTTAGTAAAACATAAAAATATATATATATATATATATATATATATATATATATATATATATATATATATATATATATATATATATATATATATATATATATATACTGATATTTTATACATTTTCATCTGTTTTACTGATAATACAGAGGATTTTGTTTGCCATATTTCATTTATTTAGTCTTGTAGACACCCCGGGATTATGTATGTAATCAACGGATAGGTTTGCTTAAAAGCAAATGGGTGGTACAGACTAATACACACACAAAACAAAGCCACTCCAACATCTAAAATATTACAGACACCTCACATGTCTCGAACTGTCCAGCTAACCGCGCAACAACTCGCTGCTGGGAGAAAGGGCGCTGGGGACTAGTATGATACATGTACATACGCTACCGGGGTCTAAGCGATGTCAGGCAGGGCAGCCGATCGAGATTACGGTCTACCCCCAAAGCCAAATCAAAGTCCTTCAAAAGAGGGCATCGTGCTTTCCCCATACAAAATGGGAAGAAAGCACGTTAAAGAAGAATTTATATAGTCTTTTTTCTTTCACTAATGTTAGTTATGTAATTTATAGTTATTCTGATGTTTTTAAAATTTTTATCTGTTTTGATAACTTTTAATAAACATAGCTTTGCCTTTTACCATTACCTAAAAGGTTGATTGACCAGGTATATTTTCTTTCGTATTATATAATTATTTTCAATGGCTGACTCATTTTAGTTATTTATTTTATACACATTCTGATATATTTTTACTTTTTTATCGGTTTACGAATTGTTATTCACATACTTTTACATTTACCATTGCCAAATGTTTTTTTTAACAAGCATATTATCTTTTTAGTTTTCTATAAAAGAAAACTATTGTGTCGGCTTTGTCTGTCCGTCCGCAACTTTTTCTGACTGCCCTCAGGTCGCTACTGAGGCAGAGGCTGTCTATGTTGATCAAATCCAATCATCTGACATACCAGATTGCAGCCTTCTAGCCTCAGTAGTTTTTATTTTATTTATAAGGTTAAAGTTAGCCATAATCGTGCTTCTGGCAACGATATAGGGTTGGCCACCACCGGGCCGTGGTATATACAGCATTAAACCGAGACCACCGAAAGATGGATCTATTTTCGGTGATCTTGATTATACGCTGTAGCGGCTGTACAGAAAACTCGATTGCGCCGATTAAACTACGGCGCGTTTTTACCTGTATATATTTGATATACTTGTTCTTATTAGTTCGACTCATTTTGGTTATATATTTTGTATTTATCCGGATTTTTTTTTTTAATTTCTATCTGTTTATCAGATTACCAGCTGATGAACACATAACTATGGCCTCTTGTTTATCGTTGTAAAGGCTTTAATTTCTATACCTCTCTCTCTCTCTCTCTCTCTCTCTCTCTCTCTCTCTCTCTCTCTCTCTCTCTCTCTCCAGAAAAAAAACATACGGAATTCTACGACAGCGAGAAAGTTCCGCTTGATCGCTGTCACTGACGCGTAGATTCTTTTTCTCAGTATTTTTTTTTCCTCCCGGTCATGTTTCTCTAGATTTTTTGACAAAAAACCAGGACATGGAGATCGAGTTTACTTTTTCTCTAACTAGTTTTTTTATTGGGACTAAAAAACAAACGATAAATCAACCTTTTTTGTTTTTGTTTTTTTGTGTTGCCTTTTTGTTCCATGTACGTTGAATTGTTTTTATTATAATGATGGTAAATGTTATAGTGTGTTAATTTGTATAAAGTGTTTTTCTTACACTGATTAATGTTATTGATGGTTATTTTTTGTAAATGCAAAGGAAATTGAAAATTATTTCCCTTTTTGGGAAAATAATGGAAAAATATTGGTAGATAATCGTCTTGAAATTATATATATTGTAGGTCTGACCACAGTCAGTAAACATTAAGAAATAGAGGGTAACTGTCTTGAAATAATATATGCTGTAGGTTTGACCACGGTCTGCAAAGTCTTACGAAAGAAGGTAATCGTCTTGAAATATAATATATATTGAAGGTCTGACCACAATCAGTAAATCATAAAAAGAGAAGATAATCGTCTTGAAATAATATATATTGTAGGTATTACCGCAATCAGTAAACCTTAAAAAAGATAAAATAATCGTTTTGAAATAATATTTATTATAAGTTATACCACAGTCAGTAAATTCTTAAGAATGAGAAAGAAAAAGGATATTTGACAGAGGCCCCAAACATTCTTAAATAATATCCTGGATACCTGATCACAGTGGCGCTTACTCCAACTACACATTCTCAGAGAGATTTCGTGAGAACTTTTCTCATTCAAATACTTTAACAGTTTTATGCATGTCTATGAATCTGACCAGTATTGTGGGAACAGAGCTTCTTATTATACGAGATTCCAACGTCTCTTCTTTAGATTTATTGCTGTTCATTTTGGCCACACTGGGGGGGCGGGGCGGTCCTTTTCGGTGGAGATGAAAGAAAGTGTTAGAGGACCAATCTTTTATGCTGGAGAGTTCTTCGAAAATTTTGATAAAGGTTTGCTGGAAAGGATATTGGGTATTGTAGTTGTGTGTGTGTGTGTGTGTGTGTGTATATATATATATATATATATATATATATATATATATATATATATATATATATATATATATATATATATATATATATATATATATATATATATAAGCTTGGATAGATAGAGCGAATTGGATAATAACGAAGTTTGTAGCATAATGTTTGTGGATATAAAAATGTCAAGTTGATGTGATAAAAATTCAATTATATATATATATATATATATATATGTATATATATATATTATATATTTATTTGTTTATTTATTTATTTATATTTATTTATACAGATAGATAGGCATCTGTATACACACACACACACACACATATATATATATATATATATATATATATATATATATATATATATATATATATATATATATATATATATATATATATATCTTCAATGCACTCTCTTGCTTTCTGAATATGAAGACGATTCCTTTCCAATACTTCATTTATCAACTTTGCAGAACTTCCTGGCTCGGCATATCCTCCTTCCTAACAGTTCTTAGTCATACAGGTTTTATTAGCCTATCGTCTTCCAGTCTTCCTATAAGACCAAACCAGTTTAAACTTTTGTACTACTTCTACGTATCTGGATATCTGCCGTCCTTTCAGTTCTTTTCATGCCACATATACTACGCAACACTGTTCATTGCTATAGCTTCATTCTTCTTTATTTTCTTTCACTTTCACCATCCACACTTCACTTCCATTAAGTAGAGTTGGTTCAACAGTTTATTCATACTTTGCCACCTCGGCTTCTATAGTTATATCAAGTTTCCTCCTGTGTTTTACACATATCCTGCCATCTGACTTGCTGGCATCCATCATTCTAGGTTATTTTCATACTATGTCAAATTTATGCACTTAGAAACTGACACAAAGAGCCTGCAGTATACTGGAACCTTCCATGAAATATACAAATGGATACATTGTTTGCCCTTTAAACATTAATGTTCGTTATTGTCAATTATATCCCTGAACCAGGCCATGCGATTCTAAAATCCTTGCATATTGCTCAACCACTCAAAGTAATCTGTGGGTGTTTGGCCTTATTATTTTCGTAGTGGCTGTCAGCTTTTCCGTTGCTGGAGGCTGTTAAATTCGGATTTGGCAGAGGATTGCGATGGATTTGTGCTTTCTCTTTTGAGCGAATGATTGCCCGGGTGAAATAAATGAACCATTGAAAACTGAAAGATGAGTGAATCCAACATTTTGATTGCAACAGCTCACACACACACACACACACACACACACACACACACACACACACACACACACACACACACACACACACACACACACACCATTTGGTTGGTAACAGTTTTAACTGTTATTGAAAGCCAACTTTTGATATTACAATCAAAGTACTTCTGTACCTCTCGTTACCTTTTTGTTAAACGTTGGTGATTCTCTGCTGATGTGGGATTTTGACTTTTGAGCTTACATACTGTACACTCTTGTAAGTGTGTTTTATTTGCTTAGTGCCTTCCTTCCAAAAGATATTAGCTGGGGTGATGGAAAAATATGTTTTGATGTTATAATCATGGTACTTTTGTATCTCCTGCTACTTCTTTTGCTAAACATTGGGCATCTGTATTTATGTAGAATTTCGAATTTTGAACATGCATACGAACATAGACTCTTGTGAGTGTGTTTATTTGTTTGGTGCCTTACTTCCAGAAAATATATACTGACGAGTGATGGGGAAGGTAAAGAAATTACTGTTCACGCACACAGATGCAAGCATTTTTATCTCTTTCTGTGCTCGAATGTTGTATGTTTACATGAACATATATGCATCTATACAATGAGAGGGATGGAAGCTCCAATTATAAAGCTTTCCGAGTAAACCGTAGCGTTGGACTTTTATTGTTTTGTTGTGTCAGTGATTATTTTGCCAACGCTGAAAGCCGCTGACCCCAGATTTGATGTGTTGTGATGAATTCCTGTTTTTTTCCCCCCCTCTGTACAAATGATTGTTTGAGTGGGGATAAACTGACCATTTCGCAAGGAATTATATCTAAATGTGAAAAGTTTCGGTGGACCCTTCTGTTTGGCAGTTCGCGATTTTGTGGATAACGAGAAATGTATATTCCCTCGCGTTTTAACTTTTGTGCATTATGGATGATAAATATTATGAGTGATAATGATTTAGATTTTTATAGAGAATAGATGTTATAAATATTTAGATATCTATAGAGAATAGATATTATCAATGTTTAGATATGGAGAATAGATATGATAAATATTAAGATATTTTAGAGAGTAGTTATTATAACTATTTAGGTATTTATGGAGGATATATATTATAAATATTGATATATTTTTAGAGTATAGTTATTATAAATCTTTATATGTATATGTAGAATATATATTATAAATATTTAAATATTTGTCAAGAATAAATAACATGGAGAATTAATGAAACATTTACGTATTACAGCTAATTTCAGAGCAGTGTGACATGGCTTTATCCCTTATGAGGGTGAAATTAAGACATTGTTGATTGGATAATTGCTCTTTTATTTCTTTTTTTTTTATTTCTTTTTAAATACTTTTGCAGTTGGGCAGGAAAATTCATTATATCCTCTATCATTACTTTTTTATCGTTTTGTACTTTGAGTATTGTAATGCCATTTCCTTTTTATATTGAAAATGAAAGTAAGCCGTCTACAAAACCTACGAAAGTTAGAATTTTCCTGCCCCCCAAAAAAAAAACACCTTACGAACGTGAACCTAATTCCATCACTCTCGCAACTAACTTCTAATTCTGCGATCTATGACCCGTCAGCTATTTTAATCAACAACTAACCCACCTCGTCTTCAATCAAACAATTCTCAAACAAGGTCGAACGCAGGTGCAATAGACGGCTTTTCTACGCTCAAACTTTTGTGAACTCGGCAATGGACTCGAACTGTTGCTCTCATATTCTCTGGAACAAATTAAGTTCTGGAAAGTTAAGCCGAAAGTTAGCGGAAGTCGGGTCCTTGGATCTGCAAATACGTCATTCTCATCGCGATTCTTCATGGAACGGGTTCCGAAAGGTGGTTCCCTACCCCCCATCTGCTTTCCTGTTTATCGATTGGCCTTTTTTTCCAAAAAGGGGAAGGGTCGAGGAGGAGGAGGAGAGGAGGTCGTAGGAGAGAAAATAGGTGTTTGATGAAGCTTTAGTTTTCAGAAGAAAGAATATGACGAAAGACAAATAAATGACAAACAGTGGATGTTTGTGTTTTTGAAATGAGCTTCGTCAGTGCTGAGAAAGATACACAGGTCAATGCACTGCCTAGATTCCTTTGTTTTTGTTTGTTTTACCTTTCTGAAATGTGCTCAGCCAATGCTTTGAAGAGATACACGGGTAAATATAGTGTTTAGATTTCTTTGTTTTTGTTTCACTTCGTTTTGAAAAGTGCATAGTCAGTGCTGTAAAAAAATGCCCAGGTAAATTCACTGCTTAGATTTCGTTGTTTTTGTTCGTTTTTCGTTTTTAAAAATGTACATAGTCAATGCTTAGAAAGATACGCGGGTAAATACGCTACATAAATATCTTTGCTTTTTGTTTGAAATGAGCTTAGTCAATGCTTACGGAGATGCAGTGCACTACTGCTTAGATTCCTTTGGATTTCCTTGTTTTGTAATTGTACATATGTGTTTAGTCATTGCTTAGAAAGACGCGTAGATAAATGCACTGCATAAATTTCTTTGAGCATAAATATAAGTATCCATTAAAAAATCAAACTTCGTAAGCGTAAATATTTTACTTGGATGGTCAACTTTAATAAAAAAAATAAATAAAATGTTTTTATTGGGAATTGGGAGCGCAGTTTCAAAGTTACAAACGTAATAATTTTATCAATTGGCCATAATTGCGTCGAAGCTCCTGGGATATCTTTGCCAAATTGGATATAAATGGAACCGTGTGGTGACCTTGCTTTCACATTTATCGTAGGTGTAATATATACATATACGCACACATATATGAGTGTATATATATATATATATATATATATATATATATATATATATATATATATATATATATATATATATATATATATATATATATATATATATATATATAATATATGAATCAGAAATTAATTCTATTTCCAACTTTATTTGAATGTATTATCTGTAGAATATATACATACATATATATATATATATATATATATATATATATATATATATATATATATATATATATAATGTATATATATATGTGTATATGTGTGTATGTATGTATGTATGTATGTATTGTAAGGGAAAGGCAGTTGTTTCTTTTGTGAACTATGGGATCTGATAGTTTCCTTGTTTCCAGTAGTGCCTCCAGGTTGGGGGTTTTCGCCACGTCGACTTCAGAAGTGTTGTCATTGGTGGGTGGAGAGAGAGGGAGTCAGTCACAAATCCTCAGGGGTCATGGGCAGTCAGGAGTCGTAAGCAGTGGAGTCAAGCACACAGGTATCCTTTACCTGTTGGAGTTTGACATGCTCGAGTATACTACATGGTGGGGAGTGTCTGTTGATGCATTATGTCCTTTTGTGGGGTACGACATGGTCAAGTATACGGCATGGTCGGGGAGGTGGATTTAACATCAAATGATAATCAGTACTGTTGAAGCAGCATGGTTTTCGCATGTTGGAGGACGACGTTCCTCTTGTGGAGTACGGCATGGTCAGGAGTATGACATGGTTGGGAGTACGGCATGGTCGGGATTACGGCATGATTGTGTGGCACGGTGTTCGTCATACGAGTACGACATGTTTGGGTAGTGTTAAGAGTGACATGATGTTGAGCAGTGTCTCAATGGCAGTCAAGAGCTGTATTGGGTATGTGTGATTATCATTTTCGATTGCTGGTTTTAGGCAATGTTGACTGAAGATTTCCTCAGTGGCAGTGGACTACTGCTGGGATGACACACTTGTTCTTCTGTATTGTGACTTTGTCTAAAGTCTTAAATCTTCAGTTTATTCCCAATATGTCATGTTAATGTTTAACAATTCAGTTTAATTTCAATATTTCGTGCTAATGCTTGACAAGTATGGTTATTACCACTTATTTTATTTATTTTTGGGTTAAGTTTTTTTATGAGAGTCTTTCACGACCCAAGGTGTGTTACGTATTGGTTTTAATACTGCTCATGCTTATCTGTTATTATTTCAAGTATTATATAAATTTTGAGACTGCCTTTTTTATATGTAATGGTTTAAGTGTTTTGCCACTAGTTTTGGTGTTAAGTAATTTTGATTATTTTTGTACCTGGTGGTATGGAGTAATATTGAAGCTGACTCTGTTTTGGTGAAGTAATTCTTTATTTAATGTTTTGGTGTAAATAGCGTTTTGTCGCTAATGATTTATTATATAATGATTTACTGGACTGCTGTGACTCATTGCACAAATATGTACATAACTTAGGGTAATAAATTAGGTTAAGTTACAGTTTCATTTGCTTTGCTCTCTCCTCCTGAGCTGATACTAGTCTCTGTTGGGCCTCCTAGCCTCAAGCTGCTGTTATTATTTTTTAAAGAACCTGATGGTCTCCTTAAAAAGGTTGATCATAACAAATGGCGACCTTGCCAGGATTGAGTGCTGTTGTCTGGCAGTTCTGTAACAGTTTGGGAAAGAGAATGGGAGACGTGTTAAAAAAATGTTATTTTAATAAAAAAATTTTTCAATAGTTGTGGAGGTACAAGGGAAAGGCAGTTGTTTCTTTTGTGAACTATGGGATCTGATAGTTTCATTGTTTCCAGTAGTGCCTCTAGGTTGGGGGTTTTCACCAGCCGACATCAGAAGTGTTGTCACTGGTGGGTGGAGAGAGAGAGTCAATCACAAATCCTCAGCAGTCATGGGCAGTCAGGAATCATAAGCAGTGGAGTCAGCTGCCCAGGTGTTCTCTACCTGTTGGAGTATGACATGCTCAAGTATACTACATGGTTGGGAGTGTTCTGTTGAAGAACTATGTCCTTTTGTCTAGTATGACATGGTCAAGTATACAGCGTGGTCAGGGAGGTGGATTTAACTTCAAGTGATAATCAATACTGTTGAAGCAGGATGGTTTTCGTCTGTTGGAGGACGACGTTCCTTTTGTGGAGTAGGACATGGTCAGGAGTACGGCAGGATTGTGTGGTGCGTTATTCATCGAATGAGTACAACATGTCTGGGTGGTGTAAAGAGCGACATGGTATTGAGCAATGTCTCAACAGTCAGCCTGAAAGCTGTATTTAATGATTTGCTGTAAATAGCGTTTTGCCGCTAATGATTTATTATATAGTGATTTGGACTGCTGTGACTCATTGCACAAATATGTATATAACTTAGGGTAATAAATTAGGTTAAGGTACAGTTTCATTTGCTTTGCTCTCTCCTCCTGAGTTGGTACTAGTCTCTGTCGGGCCTCCTAGCCTCAAGCTATTATTTATTTTTTTTTTTTTAAGAACCTGATGGTCTCCTTAGAAAGGTTGATCATAACAATATGTACAAAATTTATGTATGTTTATAAGTATATTGTATGTATATATATATATATATATATATATATATATATATATATATATATATATATATATATATATATATATATATATATATATATATGTATATGTATATGTATATGTATATATATATATATATATATATATATATATATATATATATATATATATATATATATATATATGTGTGTATATATATATATATATATATATATATATATATATATATATATATATATATATATATATATATATATATACATATATATATGTATTCTACAGATAACCCATTCAAGTAAAGTTGGATAATGGAATTAATTTCTGATTCTTAGACGATTCTTTCTTTATTCTGAGAAAACCTCTTTTCGTCTAGACGAGTCCAGTCTGCCCTACTTTTTAATTTCCTATCCGTTCTAAATATATAATGCATATTCTTCACTCCACAAACACTGATAAGTATTTTCCTCAGTCTCCGCCATTCCTGTTAGTTTTCTGTAAAACTATTATCCGGCTTTGTCTGTCCGTCCACTTTTTCTGTCCGCACTTTTTCTGTCCGCCCTCAGATCTTAAAAATGGACGAGGCTAGAGGGCTGCAAATTGTTATGTTGATCATCCACCCTCTAATCATCAAACATCCCAAATTGCAGCCCTCTAGCCTCAGTAGTTTTTATTTTATTTAAGGTTGAAGTTAGCCGTAATGGTGCGGCTGGAAACGATGTAGGAGAGGCCATCACCGAGCCGTGGTTAAAGTTTCATGGGCCGCGGCTCATACAGCATTATACCGAAAGATAGAGCTATTTTCGGTGGCCTTGATTATACGCTGTAGCGGCTGTACAGAAAAGTCGATCGCTTTTTACTTGTTTTATCTTATGTCATTGTTGAAATTCCTACTTTCGTAAAACCATACGATATAAATTATGCCCTTCTGCAATTCTTTAGAAAGTATTTTATATATTTAATTTTTTCAGAAACAGTACGTTGTTTTCTCATGTAATTCCTTAGACAGTTTTTAATTATATATATATATATATATATATATATATATATATATATATATATATATATATATATATATATATATATATATATATATATATATATTTTTTTATTTTATGGAATATGTAAGATATTTTTTTTTAAGGAACTGGAAACTTCTCCAGGAAAATATCTCATTTTTTTTTTTACCGAAGTTTTACTCTCAGAATTTTTTGCCAAGAGAAGAAGTTCCCTTTTGTGGTTTTCCCATTACTGTAGATCTCTCTCCTCCTCTCTCTCTCTCTCTCTCTTGGAGGCGTTGGCACACAGTTCATGTATAATAGCAATCTTTGAAGATTAAGATTTACGGCAGTTGAGAAAAAGGAAGAGAATCTTAATTCAGGAATGACAAAACTAAATGTAATGATATGAAACACAATTAATCATTATAATAACATTTCATAGGGAGAGAATCTGAAGAATTAAGAATTTTGAAACTAAAGTAATTACCTGGTATACAACAAACCATTACGATAACAGTTCCTGTGCCGAAGCCTCCTCTGAAGGAAATAGAATTCTCCATCTCAGCCTTTTCCAGTCTATATCTCTCAGTGAGAGAATTTAGTTCATCGGAAGCGGCTCTTCTTCTATGGTTTTCTATGACAAGGACACCCCCCACCCCCTAAAGGCTTTCTGTGACAAGGACCCCCCCCCCTCCCAATGGCTGTCTCGGAACGGGAATGGGGAAAGGTTACTGATATTTTGTCCTCTTATTCCTGACGCGATGGTTTTCGTTAGGCCTTACTGGAATGTTGGAATGACCTAGTTCCCGACTATCCAATGGATGTGGTTTTTTTTTTATTGTTATTATTATGGAGGTTGAGTTTTAGTGTGTGTTTTTACTTTTCTGGGTCTTTGTCAAGGGGTGTTTATTGTTTATTTTTTAGGAATGTTTTCTTGTTTACTTCTTTTGAGGCTTAAATATTGGGATTAATATCTATTCTTATAGGCCCTTGTGGCTTATAATCCATATAGTTAACAAAACTGTGGACTCTTCTAATTTCTGTTTTATAGTTAAAATTACATATTGACTATCCATCCTCTTCTGCACTATAAACTTCCTAAATTTCCCTCTGTTAGTTATGACAGCTTTGGCCTATCATAAACATGTCTTATTTATGAGCTTTGGATCATCAATCTCCCCATGTCTCTATATTTTGGGAGCTGGAATCTGTATTCCTGTAATCTGACTTGCGAATCCTAGCAATCGCCAAACCGAATTTGAATTTCCGGCTGTAATCTTCTTTTGTATCATAGCTTTGACCTCTCCTGTAATTTTTTATTTATTTTGAACCCTCATGGTCTGTGATATGCGTACAAATTTGAATTTAGTCCAGCTTAAAAAAAATGGCAACTTTGGAATTTGGGCAAAGAAAACTGGTAATTTTGAAACTGGGACAAGGAAAACCTTGTACTTTTAAAATTTTGCGGAGGAAAATTATAGTTTTCAAATAGGCAAAGGAAAATGGTAACCGTAGAATTGGGCAAAGAAAAATTGTACTTTTGTAAGTGGTCAAAGCAAAATGTACTAATGAAATTGGTCAATGCAAAATGATAGTTTTGAAATTTAGTGAAAACTATAATTTTGGAAGTGGGGAAAAAGAATTTTGTATCAGCCCAACGAAAAAGGAATAAGAAAACAGTATAAAAAGAAAGGAAGAAAATTGGTAATTTTGAAACTGAGGCAAATAAAAACTATAGTTTTGAATCTGGGCAAAGAAAGAAATTATTTTAAAATGGGGTCAAAATTGTAATTCTGGAAGTGTGGAAAACGAAATTTATATCAGCCTCACAAAAAGGAATAAAAAATCACAAAAATAAGAAAAACAAAAATGAAAAGGAAGGCTTCATCGACAAGCGAAAGGCATAATGACTACCTACTTTCGGGAATGGCCTTAGAAACGAATAGATTACCCAAAATGGGGTGTTTTATAGAAGCCAAATTTAGAGTCAGTGGATCGGACGGAATATACTCCGTCGATTATCGTTCGACATTTGCATATGAATACTGATCCTCGAACACATAATAAAAAAAAAAAAACTGGTATTCGCTGTGTTCTGTGTGAAGTTGGAAGGAAGTTCGCTCGCTCAGAGAACTTCACGAAGCCCGGTCTTGGAGATAAGCTTTTGTGAAGTTTACTGGAGACTGATCTAACTAAGTCCATTATTTTCTTTTTATCAGTATGATTTCGGTGCCCTGAGTTTTCTCACATACTGCATGTGTTTGTTTGTTTGTTTCTTTGTGTTTTTACTTTGTTTTATTTGTTTTTGTTTTGTGTGTGTTTGCTGGTAAGGATAAAATTGCCTGGCTTTACGTCAAGTTATATTCTTTATTGTGCGGAAATAGAGTAATCTAGTAAAATGGTAAAATGTATCATAAGTATTATATATATATTTATACATATATATGCATATACACAGTATGGGTATATACATGTACATATATATAAACTTACGTATTTATTTGTAAATTCCTAATATTTTATGTTAAGAGTATTGCAGAAATACTTTGAAAATCGATTTCTCCTTCCCCGCTACGACCATTGAATCCGGTGCAGTAAGAGAAATAAAAGCACGGAGTGCTTTAACCACAACATTACAAGAAATCGTGAAGAATATATCTCAGCTCACATACTTATTCACTTTGAAGTAAGATACATTTTACTGGAACTAATGTTGACCCATGCTCTTTCTCTCTCTGCGTGAAGTAGTGCTAGGTAGTCTTTCTTTGGGTCGAGATATATGTGAAGTCTATATATGCACGTGTCTGTACGTTGTGTGCCTGTCTGTAAAATAAGTATGAGACTGTCTTTGTATATTGGCTTTGCGGTTACCAGCTCATTGCCTACATGTCTTTCCCATTGCTGAAATGAAAGTTATATTCCTCCTTGTTAAGACGAGAGTTACAGCAGTCAGTCTGAGGAAACAAAATTACCTTTTCACAATTGGGTGAGAGAGAGAGAGAAAGTCAAAGAATTATTCTTCCTCTACTGATCGACTTATGGGGCGTAGAGAGAGAGAGAGAGAGAAAGTCAAAGAATTATTCTTCCTCTACTGATCGAATTTTGGGGCGTAGAGAGAGAGAGAGAGAGAGAGAGAGAGAGAGAGAGACAGAGAGAGAGAGAGAGAGAGAGAGAGAGAACCAGGACTTATTCTTCGTCTGCTGATCGACTTTTGGGGCGAGAGAGAGAGAGAGAGAGAGAGAGAGAGAGAGAGAGAGAGAAAGTCAGGGAATTATTCTTCCTCTACTGATCGACTTTTTGGGCGTAGAGAGAGAGAGAGAGAGAGAGAGAGAGAGAGAGAGAGAGAGAGAGAGAGAGAGAGAGAGAGAGACCTTTTCTTTGAAGTTCAGCTCACAATAGTAAACCCCCTCTTTCGCAAGGTCTTAATTCTCGCCTGAGGAACATAGAAGATATTTCTATTTATTTTTTCTTCTTCGTCTTCTGCCAGGTTGGAAATTGTGGCAAGAAATCTGTGGTCCAGTGGAAATATTTCGACAACTTTCCCGCATTTTCTCCCCAACGCGTCGTGACTTTCTAACGAGAAATGGGATTTCGTCAGCTAGCATTGCAATTCCCTCTTTTAAGGAGAATGCATTCTGCAATGTTTATTGTAGCTGTATTTTGACCCCGGGGGAATAGATATTTCTAAAACTGAGGAAGGATAATGCCTTGAGTTTTGGAATGTATACATTCTCTCTCTCTCTCTCTCTCTCTCTCTCTCTCTCTCTCTCTCTCTCTCTCTCTCTCTCTCTCTCTCTCCCCTCTGGCCCCCAAAAGTTGATCAGTAGCATTTCCTCTTTAAACAGCGCCCTTTGTCCTGACCTTTCTTCTCTTGTGCCTGTATGCTTTCATGTATGTGTGTATGTTCGATTGATTTGTTAAGTGTTTTGAATGTAGGTATACGTACTCCTACAAACACACACACACATATATATGTATATATATATATATATATATATATATATATATATATATATATATATATATATATATATATATATAGTATACATTATATATATGTACATATATATAATACAAATACATACAAATAATCAACACAATCACGTGTGGAACAAAAATAAATTTCTGACTTTATTAATGACTTGTGTGGCTTGGTTGGCAGCGGTCTCGTCTTTCAATTGAAAGACCTGGGTTCGATCCTGAAGTGAGTCAGAAATTCATTTATATATATATGTGTGTGTATGTGTGTGTGCAGGTGTATATGAGTAAATAGCCTGATAGATCGAGTGTTGAATTATTGAATAGTATAAAGGAAAAAGTTGCCTTAGTAAGTGTTTTTGGTTCAGGAATGGAAGGAAGGAGGAAGACTGCATAAAATTTAGAGCCCCGTATCTGTTCTTTGTAGGATTTAAAGAAGGAAAAATGTTTTCTCAGGGGATTTTAATGTAAAAGGAAAGGTTAGATGACAGAGAAGGAGATGGCCTTTGCCGATAGACCATGGAGTTCCTCTATTAAAGGGGAGTGGATGATCTTGTGGAAGTGGATAGGGAAGGGATATTCATGGTACCCAATTAAAAATAATCTTATGGATATACTCTTATGTCTGTATCCCTAAGGTACAATCACATTTGACGCAACCATTGTTTTTCCGTGTCAGTTCCGTCAGTATGTGAGAGAAAAAAGTAATCTTTTGCCTTATCTCTTGTCGGTTCCGAAAGTTTTCGACATGACATGGTACGTCTTCCATTCAAGATTTCATAAAAAAAAAACACACACACACACACAAGGAAGAGGCATGAGATGGGACAACCTTCTGCATTTCGTGAAACATTTAATTACCTTTGTAATTTTTTGTAAGAGAAAACTATTGAGATGGCTTTGTCTGTCCGTCCGCACTTTTTCTGTCCGCCCTCAGATCTTAACGTCTACTGAGGAGGTTAGAGGGCTGCAAATTGGTAAATTTATGATCATCCATCCTCCAATCATCAAACATACCAAATTGCAGTCTTCTAGCCTTAGGAGTTTTCATCTTATTTAAGGTTAAAGTTAGCCATGATCGTACGTCTGGCACCGCTACAGGTACCAACAACACAGGCCACCATCGGGCCGAGGCTAAAAGTTTCATGGGCCGCGGCTAAGAGTTTCATAGGCCGCGGCTGAAAGTTTCATACAGCATTGTACACTGTACAGGAAACTCGATTGTGCTGAAGGAACTTCGGCTCATTTTTTACTTGTTTGTTGTTGGTATTGCTGGAAGATATTTTATGATAAATAATTCTGATGTGTTTCCCCAAATTCTATCTTTTCGTAAAAAACTTTCTTGTAGTTACAGTTTTACATCTAGCTAAGCTGATACGCGAGCCTGATCATCAACCATCGGTCCTTATTGGACTGGTTGGTATCGTTCTCGGATAGCACTCTGCTGGACCCGCGTTCGATTCTCCGACCGGCCAATGAAGAATTAGAGAAATTTATTTCTGGTGATAGAAATTCATTTCTCGTTATAATGTGGTTCGGATTCCACAATAAGCTGTAGGTCCCGTTGCTAGGTAACCAGTTGGTTGTCAGCCACGTAAAATAAATCTAATCCTTCGGGCCAGCCCTAGGAGAGTTATTAATCAGCTCAGTGGTCTGGTTAAACTAAGATATACTTAACTTTTCCTGATCATCAACCACAGTATTTGCTGTGAGTATCAAGGCTTGGAGCAAAGACAAAAGAATTAGATTTTCAAGATGTTACACCTTTAAGATAGTCAGTTTTGGATCAAGCGATCAACGAGCAATGCGCTAAACACTCATCTTTAGATATGTATAATTCACTTCTGTTTCTCAAAAGGTAATCTCCTGAGAACTGCTTCTCAAATTTGCATAACTTGGGTTTATCTGACCGATGATATAATCAGTTTCACGAACTCTGTTTTCCCTTCTACTGGATTTACAGCAGTCGTTTAATATCGCGAGTTGAAAGACATTTGTCCTTGAAAGGAAGGTTTGTTGTCTACCAGGCTAAATAAGGAGTTCCCTCAGTCACATTAATTTACCCTCTCTTCAGGCCAAAGCTACGAGAACACTTTAGGTCCTGCCGAAGGATACTTTATGCGTCCAAGCAGGATGAAAAGCCACGGAGAAGGCACTTCACTTGTTCGGCATCCTTTGATAACCACTCGACGTCCTTTATAGGTCCTGTCTGAGGACTGTTAAGATTGAAGGGCGTCCCTGCCTCTCTCTCTCTCTCTCTCTCTCTCTCTCTCTCTCTCTCTCTCTCTCTCTCTCTCTCTCTCGGCGGTTAAATCAGGGGATTTGAAGATATAATCATGTAGGTCTTTACAAGTACGTTAAATGCCGAGTAATCGAACAAGTACAGTCCTCTCTCTCTCTCTCTCTCTCTCTCTCTCTCTCTCTCTCTCTCTCTCTCTCTCTCTCTCTCTCGGTGGTTGAATAAGAGGATTTGGAGTTTTAATCATGTTTGTATCTACAATGACATTAAATGTCCAGAAATCGAAAAAGTAGGCTACAGTCTCTCTCTCTCTCTCTCTCTCTCTCTCTCTCTCTCTCTCTCTCTCTCTGAGTGGTTAAGTCAGTGGATTTGAAGATTTAATCATGTTGGTTTCTACAGTTACATTAAACATAATAGTAATCAAACAAGAACAGTCTCTCTCTCTCTCTCTCTCTCTCTCTCTCTCTCTCTCTCTCTCTCTCTCTCTCTCTCTCTCAAATGAATTGTTTTCATGTCAGTGCTATGTCTCATCTCCCGTTAAAGTTAATTATAATCTGTTGGTTTAAAAAAAGTGGTACTAGAGATTACATTCTTCAAACACTTTATTTTTGTTGAAATAAGCAACTACGAGTATACTTATGTTGTAATTTTAGCCAAAAGAAGGAGAGTTGAAAAGCAACATCTACATAAGCAACATGATGCTGAAAGCTACAGCAACCGCAGCAATAATGATAATGGTAGGAAAGATGATAATGAATATTGCTCCATCACTGATAAGGAAAGGATATAGGCTACTAGTTGTATAATAACTACTTGTGACAGGAACTACGATAGTCAATTGAAATAGGCATTAATAGTCAAGAAATTGTGATTCTTCCTCTTTTCAACCGATTTGTTTTTAATTGTTTTGTTATAATATAGCTCCTAGAAAAGTAATATTTCTGAACTTTTGATTGACGCTAAGGTAAACTCATTAATATTTCAATGCTGCTGAATTCAGCCCATCAAATCCAGAGTAGAGAAAGAGAGACTAAAGTTTTCTCTGGAAGCTTTTAATCTGCTTTGTTAATTAAAACACATGAATGATTAATATCTTCCGATTAGGGTGATAACATATTGCATACCATTATTGGTGAGGCAATCAATGTAAATAGACAATTAATATTTGAATGATACCGGTGATCATAATTATTCTTGATCATAAATACAGGAATGTTTTTATTATTTGGCATAATTATATATGAAAGGTTATTTTAGCTTTTATCAGTAATAAATATTTCGTTGAAGAGAAGAGAGGATTCTGGTACAAAATGGGAATATCTTAATACAATTTAACGGACCACAACTAATCAACCTTCTGTAATTACCAGCTGCGTTATTATTCTTTTGCCACTTTAATTTTTAATGTGATACATTTTTTATTAAGCCTCTTAAATTGAATGTTAAGTATAAAGTTCAGTTTAGTTTACGTTAGGAACTGTGTGGAATTGCTATTAGCTGTAAGTAATCGGGAACTATGTGGAATTGCTGTTAGCTGTAAGATTTAGGGAAATTTGTGGAATTGCTGTTAGCTGTAAGATATCAGGAAGTGTGTGGAATTGCTATTAGCTGTAAGATATCAGGAAGTGTGTGGAATTGCTATTAGCTGTAAGATATCAGGAACGGTGTGGAATTGCTATTAGCGCTAAGATATCAGGAAATGTGTGGAATTGCTATTAGCTGTAGGATATCAGGAACTGTGTGGAATTGCAGTTAGCTGTAAGATGTCAGGAACTGCGTGTAATTGCTATTAGCTGTAAGATATCGGAAACTGTGTGGAATTGGTATTAGCTGGAAGATATCAGGAACTGTGTGGAATTGGTATTAGCTGTAAGATATCAGGAACTGTGTGGAATTGCTGTTAGCTGTAAGATGTCAGGAACTGTGTGTAATTGCTATTAGCTGTAAGATATAAGGAAGTGTGTGGAATTGCTGTTAGCTGTAAGATATCAAGAACTGTGTGGAATTGCTATTAACTATAAAATATCAGAAAGTGTGTGTAATTGCTGTTAGCTGTAAGATAACAGGAACTGTGTGTAATTGCTGTTAGCTTTAAGATTTCAGGAACTGTGTGGAATTGGTATTACCTGTAAGATATCAAGAACTGTGTGGAATTGGTATTAGCTATAAGATGTCAGGAACTGTGTGAAATTGCTGTTACCTGTAAGATATCAGGAAGTGTGTGGAATTGCTGTTAGCTGTAAGATATCAAGAACTGTGTGGAATTGCTATTAGCTATAAAATATCAGGAAATGTGTGTAATTGCTGTTAGCTGTAAGATATCAGGAACTGTGTGGAATTGCCATTAGCTGTAAGATATCAGGAACTGTGTGGAGTTGCTATTAGCTGTAAGATATCAGGAAGTGTGTGGAATTGCTGTTAGCTGTAAGATATCAAGAACTGTGTGGAATTGCTATTAGCTGTAAGATATCAGGAACTGTGTGGAATTGCTACTAGCTATAAGATGTCAGGAACTGTGTGGAATTGCTGTTACCTGTAAGATATCAGGAAGTGCGTGGAATTGCTGTTAGCTGTAAGATATCAAGAACTGTGTGGAATTGCTATTAGCTGTAAGATATCAGATATCAGGAACTGTGTGGAATTGCTATTAGCTATAAGATGTCAGGAACTGTGTGGAATTGCTGTTACCTGTAAGATATCAGGAAGTGTGTGGAATTGCTGTTAGCTGTAAGATATCAAGAACTGTGTGGAATTGCTATTAGCTGTAAAATATCAGGAAGTGTGTGTAATTGCTGTTAGCTGTAAGATATCAAGAACTGTGTGGAATTGCCATTAGCTGTAAGATATCAGGAACTGTGTGGAATTGGTATTAGCTGTAAGATATCAAGAACTGTGTGGAATTGCCATTAGCTGTAAGATATCAGGAACTGTGTGGAATTGCTATTAGCTGTAAGATATCAAGAACTGTGTGGAATTGCCATTAGCTATAAGATATCAGTAACTGTGTGGAGTTGCTATTAGCTGTAAGATATCAAGAACTGTGTGGAATTGCTGTTAGCTGTAAGATATCAGGAACTGTGTGGAATTGCTATTAGCTGCAAGATATCAGGAACTGTGTGGAATTACTATTGGCTGCAAGATATTAGGAACTGTGTGGAAGTGGTATTAGCTGTAAGATATCAGGAACTGTGTGGAATTGCTATTAGCTGTAAGATATGAGGAACTGTGTGGAATTGCTGTTAGCTCTAAGATATCAAGAACTGTGTGGAATTGCTATTAGCTGTAAAATATCAGGAAGTGTGTGTAATTGCTGTTAGCTGTAAGATATCAAGAACTGTGTGGAATTGCTATTAGCTGTAAGATATCAGGAACTGCGTGGAATTGGTATTAGCTGTAAGATATCAGGAACTGTGTGGAAATGTTTTTAGCTGTAAGATATCAGGAACTGTGTGGAATTGCTATTAGCTATAAGATATCAAGAACTGTGTGGTATTGCTATTAATTGTAAGATATCAGGAAGTGTATGTAATTGCTATTAGCTGTAAGACATCAGGAACTGTGTGGAATTGCTTTTAGCTGTAAGATATCAGGAACTGTGTGGAATTGGTATTAGCTGTAAGATATCACGAACTGTGTGGAATTGGTATTAGCTGTAAGATATCAGGAAGTGTATGTAATTGGTATTAGCTGTAAGATATCAGGAACTGTGTGGAATTGCTATTAGCTGTAAGATATCAAGAACTGTGTGGAATTGCTATTAGCTGTAAGATATCAGGAAGTGTATGTAATTGGTATTAGCTGTAAGATATCAGGAACTGTGTGGAATTGCTTTTAGCTGTAAGATATCAGGAACTGTGTGGAATTGCTATGAGCTGTAAGATATCAGGAACTGTGTGGAATTGCTGTTAGCTGTAAGATATCAAGAACTCTGTGGAATTGCTATGAGCTGTAAGATATCAGGAAGTGTATGTAATTGGTATTAGCTGTAAGATATCAGGAACTGTGTGGAATTGCAGTTAGCTGTAAGATGTCAGGAACTGTGTGTAATTGCTATTAGCTGTAAGATATCAGAAACTGTGTGGAATTGGTATTAGCTGTAAGATATCAGGAACTGTGTGGAATTGGTATTAGCTGTAAGATATCAGGAACTGTGTGGAATTGCTGTTAGCTGTAAGATGTCAGGAACTCTGTGTAATTGCTATTAGCTGTAAGATATTAGGAACTGTGTGGAATTGCTATTAGCTGTAAGATATCAGGAACTGTGTGGAATTGGTATTAGCTGTAAGATATTAGGAACCGTGTGGAATTACTGTTAGCTGTAAGATATCAGGAAGTGTGTGTAATTGCTGTTAGCTATAAGATATCAAGAACTATGTGGAATTGGTATTAGCTATAAGATGTCAGGAACTGTGTGGAATTGTTGTAAGCTGTAAGATATCAGGAACTGTGTGTAATTGCTATTAGCTTTAAGATTTCAGGAACTGTGTGGAAATGGTATTAGCTGTAAGATATCAAGAACTGTGTGGAATTGGTATTAGCTATAAGATGTCAGGAACTGTGTTGAATTGCTGTTACTTGTAAGATATCAGGAAGTGTGTGGAATTGCTGTTAGCTGTAAGATATCAAGAACTGTGTGGAATTGCTGTTAGCTGTAAGATATCAAGAACTGTTTGAAATTGCTGTTAGCTGTAAAATATCAGGAAGTGTGTGTAATTGCTGTTAGCTGTAAGATATCAAGAACTGTGTGAAATTGCCATTAGCTGTAAGATATCAGGAACTGTGTGGAATTGGTATTAGCTTTAAGATATCAAGAACTTTGTGGAATTGCCATTAGCTGCAAGATATCAGGAAGTGTGTGGAATTGCTATTAGCTGGAAGATATTAGGAACTGTGTGGAATTGGTATTAGCTGTAAGATATCAGGAACTGTGTGGAATTGCTATTAGCTGTAAGATATCAAAAACTATGTGGAATTGCTATTAGCTATAAGGTATCAAGAACTTTGTGGAATTGCTATTAGCTCTAAGATATCAGGAAGTGTATGTAATTGGTATTAGCTGTAAGATATCAGGAACTGTGTGGAATTGCTTTTAGCTGTAAGATATCAGGAACTGTGTGGAATTAGTATTTGCTGTGCAAATAAGATATCACGAACTGTGTGGAATTGCTATTCAAGAACTGTGTGGAATTGCTATTAGCTGTAAGATATCAGGAAGTGTATGTAATTGGTATTAGCTGTAAGATATCAGGAACTGTGTGGAAATGCTTTTAGCTGTAAGATATCAGGAACTGTGTGGAATTGCTATTAGCTGTAAGCTATCAGGAAGTGTATGTACTTGGTATTAGCTGTAAGATAATTATCAGGAACTGTGTGGAATTGCTTTTAGCTGTAAGATATTAGGAACTGTGTGGAATTGCTATGAGCTGTAAGATATCAGGAACTGTGTGGAATTGCTGTTATCTGTAAGATATCAAGAACTGTGTGGAATTGCTATGAGCTGTAAGATATCAGGAAGTGTATGTAATTTGGTATTAGCTGTAAGATATCAGGAACTGTGTGGAATTGCTATTAGCTGTAAGATATCAGAAAGTGTGTGGAATTGCTATTAGCTCTAAGATATCTAGACAGTATTGAAATGCTCGTTGTAATATAGGGTCTTTATTGCTTAACTAGGGGACTGTATTACTTATCAGAAAGCCAGGCCCTCAAAGTATCTGTTAAGATGAGGTTGATACTGTATCGTGATGATTTTAATTTCTGTTAATATCCATTAAATTCTTCCTAATAATTTGACCAGGTAGATTGTCCCAGTAACTTGTCCAAGCAGATTCATTCCAATAATTTGTCCAGATTCGTCCCCGTCCCAATAATTTGTCTATGCAGATGTGTCCCAACTTCACAAGAAACAATTTGAGAAGATCCAGTAACAACTACTGTATATTATCTTTCAGTCTTATCCTCCTTTCAACAACAAAAAAAAGTAAAATTGGAAAACCATTGATCCAATAAATTGAGTCCTATTTTTCATTTCCACTTCTAGAGAGAATGGTGATTTACCTCCCTGCCAATTCTTCACGTTTTCTGGTTGGAAAGCCAGAGACTAATATCTTAGGGGAATTCGTGTTGACCGTGGGTAATAATTTTACATTGGTTTTCAGCTTCAATTTCTATAAAAATTTGTTGATTCTAATGAGTGCTGATATAACCCTTTGGGCTCTCATTATCATTCTTTAAAAAAAAAAACATTTCCAAACAAATCAAACCACAAACGTTTGTTGTAGAATGTTATTAAGGAGCCCCCGTAGGGGGGTAGCGCCGCCAGTGCACCTCACCGGGTGCATTGTAGGCATTACTAAAGGTTCTTTGCAGCGTCCATTCGGCCCTTAGCTGGAACCCCTTTCATTCGTTTTACTGTACCTCCATTCATGTTATCTTTCTTTCATCTTGCTATCTACGCTCTCCTAACAATCATTTCAATGCAACTGCGAGGTTTTCCTGTTACACCTTTCAAGCCTACCTACTCTCAATTTCCTTTCCAGTGCTGAATGAACTCACAGACCCCAGTGCTTGGCCTTTGGCCTAAACTCTGTATGCCATTCCATTCCATTATTAAGGAGCATTTAAAGGACACTGCAGTATAATTTCATAAGATTTATTTTCATAATTAAAGGCGCAATCAAGTCTGCCTGGAGGCTATCATTAATGAAAACAAGAATGAAATCTCTCTCTCTCTCTCTCTCTCTCTCTCTCTCTCTCTCTCTCTCTCTCTCTCTCTCTCTCGCCATCCTCCCCCGTGTGGTAATTAGGTTTGTCTAATTAAATCTGGGAAAGTAATTAGACATTTGGCCCACTCAGCACAATTAAACTGGGCCCATTGCCTTGCCATCTGTAATTAGTTTCAATAATTCTGATAACACTTGTAACCACAAGATGTAATGAACAGCTGTGTCTGAATCGTAATTTTATTCTTTTGCAGTTTTTGCTCGTTATTATTTCAGTACTTTATATTCATGAGTGTTTTATGGTCTTTAATTATACAGCTGATGTTTCATATTACAATTACCTCCAATGTTCCAACACAAGCAAACACAGTGTTGTATTTAGGCACTTATGTTACCATTGTGACTGATGACAGGTGCTGAAGCAATTGACCCAGTTTAATTGTGCTGTGGGGTCAAACGTCAAATTACTCTCGCCTAATATAGTCAGACACGCCTATTAACACCGCATGAGAGAGAGAGAGAGAGAGAGAGAGAGAGAGAGAGAGAGAGAGAGAGAGAGCATTTAATATAAATGACAAATTTTTTCTCTGTTGAATAATGTAGCACACTGCATGGTTTAATGTGCTTAATTATTACTCTCTCTCTCTCTCTCTCTCTCTCTCTCTCTCTCTCTCTCTCTCTCTCTCTCTCTTACTGATGAAGCCGTTTGAAGCTGTTCACAATTTTTTTAAAGTGCGAATTTATGTTTCAGATTATGAATGGTTCCTGTTGATGCGAAATTCTTTTGTTAGGGACTGATAAGGCTATGCCACGTATTCAGATAACCTCGTATCGAAAGCTGAAAATCAATGTAAAATTATTGCCTTACGGTCAACACGAATTCCCCTAAAACATTAGTCTCTGGCTTTCCAACCAGAAAACGTGAATAATTGACAGGGAAATAAATCACCATTTTCACCGGAAATGGTAATGAAAAATAGGACTCAATTTACTGGATCAATGGTTTTCCAATTTTACAATTTTTTTGTTGTTGTTGAAAGGAGGATAAGATTGAAAGATGATATAGTTGTTACTGGGTCTTCTCAAATTGCTTCTTGTGACATTGGGACAGATCTGGATAGACAAGTTATTGGGACGGGGACGAATCTGGACAAATTATTGAAATGAGTCTGCTTGGACCAATTACAGGAGGAACGAACCTGGACAAATTATTGAAATGAGTCTGCTTGGACCAATTACAGGAGGAACGAACCTGGACAAATTATTGAATTGAGTCTGCTCGGACCAATTACAGGGACGAATCTGGACAAATGATTGAAACGAGTCTGCTTGGACCAATTACAGGGACGAATCTGGACAAATTATTAGGACAGTCTGCCGGGACAAATTATTAGGACGAATTTTCTCGGAAAAATTATTGGGACGAATCTAGGTAAATTTTTAGGACGAATGAGACTGTACTAATTATTGGGACGAATCTGGACAAATTGTGAAAACGAATCTGTGTGGCCAAATTATTAGGACAAACTTACCTGGACAAATTATTGAAAGATCCTCGGCCTGGTTAACAAAAGAGTCCTTAAATTTAATCCGTCTATAATTCATAAACTTTATCATTTTAAAATAACAATAAAAAAGCCTGTAAGAAAAACAGATGATATTGGAATTTACGAAAACTCGAAATGTCAAATACCACCGCGTTTAATTAAAATAGAAAATAATTCCGCATTCCTTTTTCCCTCTTCAGACGATTCTAGTTCTCGTAATGCTCTCAATTAACTGGCATAAGGTCGACGTCCTGCCAACCTCTTCCCCCTCCCCCTCACCCGGCTGCCTCCTCCCTCCGCCCCTCCTCCCACCCCACCCCTACCCTTGACAAAATGCTTCGGGGTTTCATAGAGGTAAAATTCGCTGTGGACTGAAATAAAGACGCTTGTGAAATATTCGCGTGACAATTTACTTCGAAAAGAATCTCTCTCTCTCTCTCTCTCTCTCTCTCTCTCTCTCTCTCTCTCTCTCTCTCTCTCTCTCTCTCTCTCTCTCTCTCACACCAATTTTCTTTGGCATCTCAAATATTAACACAGATTCGAGATTAACATTGTGATTTTTGTACTTTGAATCTCTCTCTCTCTCTCTCTCTCTCTCTCTCTCTCTCTCTCTCTCTCTCTCTCTCTCTCTCTCTCTCTCTCTCTCTTTGATGTCCTCATAGTAGCTGCAAACGACTACAATAAAATCTCCTTAGTGTCGTGGTCGTGGAAACAATTAGGCCACACTCACGGGGAGAGAGAGAGAGAGAGAGAGAGAGAGAGAAGTACTCGCTCTAAAATTATAGCATCTCATCCTACATGTCCTAATTAAAATCTTCTCTTTCCTTCCCCATTCTCGTTCCATTTTTACCATCTTTCTCTCCTTGCTCTTTCTCTCTCTTTTTTTTTAGAAAGCATTTCCTGAACCTAATACATCAATCTAATCGTCTTCAATCACTTTCTTCTCGTTATCTCCTCGTTATTTCCATTTTATCATCACTGATAAGGAGAAGTTCAATGGACCGCGCGATACGGCTTATCTGCTCATTGGGTCTCGGTTCTCATTTGGGGAATTAATGGAAAGTGATTTGTCTGCGTCGGGAAAATCTTTTTTCAATTTCGATTCTGCTGACGTCAAGGTTTTGTGACGCTGTACTTTGGTTCGTGTAGTCATTTTTTTATAGATGTAAAAATAGAACTTAGTGAAGTATATAGTTGAATTTGAAAAAGAACGTTGTTCAGTATATAGGCCTACTTATCTTTCATATTTGAGTTTTATTTTCAGTTTGGATATGTTGCTTGGATGCAGCGATATGGTTGGGCAATAGAATGATTAAAATTTTCTGTATACATACATACTTATATACATATGCATATGTATATATATATAAACAAATATATATGTACGTGTGTATATATACATTAAACGTACATACCCATATATATATGTGTATACATATACATATATATTTATATTTGTGTATATATATATAATTTAATTACAGAGCTAAATAAAGAAAATATAAGAAAATATAAAAGAAAAGAATTCTTCACAAGACTTAAGTAAGAAAACTAGCAAAGGGAACAGGAAGGAATCAGGAAATTCCAAGCGAATTAGAGGAGAGATCTCACCCCAGAAAGAAAACTATGGCACTGAGAGAAAGGAATTCGAGATTCGGGAAAGTTTTAAAGATAACTGAACTGGGAAAGTGGCCTGTCTGATTTTTCCTTTCTTTAATTTTCCCCTTATGTTTTCCGGAAGGAAATGCTCACTCCGCATGAAAGTTTGGAAGCTGTAAAGAAGAGAGAGAGAGAGAGAGAGAGAGAGAGAAAGCTCATCTCTTAAGTTTTTCAGTGTTCTGTAAAAGAAAACTAAAATTTGTCTGTCCGTCCACATTTTATTCTGTCCGCACTTTTTCTGTCCGCCCTCAGATCTTAAAAACTACTGAGGCTAGAGGGCTGCAAATTATAGCTGGTTCCCTTAAGGTAGATTCTTGGTCCTATGATGCGTTTGTTTGGAGGCCTCCGACTGGCTGGTACTGGGAGGTAGGCGGCTCTCTCAGTCTCATTTTTACATCTGTAGCTCAGAAAACTAGCAAAATTTTTATATTTCTTCATTTATCTCACGTTTTCCACAAGATAGGAAAGTTCTGGTCATACCGTAGGATTCGGTATTAATTGTACAACTAAATCATGATTTCCTGAAATCAACAAGATAAAACACAAAGGAATTACAACGAGTAAAAGTGAAGAGAGAAGCATTTAATTCTTTTTTACCTGTTTTTACTTATCATCGGATTTTGCATCATTTGTGCGGTCAAGATAAAATAAAACTTGTGTTTTCATACAATAAATTCATCCTGAATACGCTTGTGCTTCATATTTTAGATGCGTGTGATACGTGAAGAGAAAATGAAGATGTCTTATTATGATGCATCTGTACTTGACTCGGTTTGCAGAGAGACGGTGATCTGCAAGACACCGCGTTGGTCCTCTCAGACGTTGACAGTTGCCAATTAGTGATATGAAAAGTTTGCAGTTTCGACAATATTTACTGTATATTATTATGTCATTACATTTTCTGTAAATAAGGGCATAGAATTCCCATTATGACTGTCGAACCTTTTCACTCCAGTATCATATATGTCCGTATGTCTGGACATATCCGATAAGAAAAAATTAATAATCAGATGGATGCATCTGGATGTGTTGACTTCAGTTTAGTCTAGGTGAGAAATTTGCATACTGTAGGCTACGTGATAAATAACAGGCCTACATCATTATGAGTTCATTATTATGGCCACTTGTTTCTCTGGTCAATAACATCAAAAGCTTATTGTTTTTATATGTTCATTTCAATGAACGAAAGTAAATCTTTTTATTTCTTACCATAAAATTTATTATGGCCACTTGTTTCTCTGGTCAATAACATCAAAAGCTTATTGTTTTTATATGTTCATTTCAATGAACGAAAGTAAATCTTTTTATTTCTTACCATAAAATTTATTGGCGATGTAACGAATATAAAATTCTGTCTTTTTCAGAATTTGTTTGAGCTACTCTTACACCAGAATGCTTATTCCTTTATATACATGTTACATTTGATAATTATGTAGGTCTGTTATTTATCATGTAGCCTACAGTATGCAAATTTCTCACCTAGACTAAACTGAAGCCAACACATCCAGATGCATCCATCAGATTATTAATTTTTCTTATCAGATATGTCCAGACATACGGAAATATATGATATTGGAGTGAAAAAGTTCAAGTCATAATGGGAATTCTATGCATTTATTTACAGATAATGTAATGGCATAATGCCGTAAATATTGTCGAAACTGCAAACTTCTCATATCACTAATTGGCAACCGTCAACGGCGCCTCGAAGCTCTCGCTGTTTGCAGATCAGCGTCTCTCGGCACTACTGCCCAACTGAGTCAAGAACGAATGCAACATAATAAGACATATTCTTCATTTTCTCTTCACATATCCAACGCATCTAAAATCTGAAAATCTGAATTTATTGTACGAACACACAAGTTTTATTGTATCTTGATCGCATGAATGATGCAAAATCCGATGATAAGTAAAAACTCGTATAAAGAATTAAATGCTTCTCTCTTCACTTTTACTCGTTGTAATTCCTTTGTGTTTTATCTTATTGATTTCAGGAAATCATGATTTAGTTGCACAATTAATACCGAATCCTATGGTATGACCAAAAGTTTCCTATCTTGTGCAAAACGTGAGATAAATGAAGAAATATGAAGATATTGCTAGTTTTTTGAGCTACAGACGTAAAAATGAGACAGTGAGCAAGCCGCCTACCTCCTGGCACCAGCCAATCAGAGGCCGCCAAACAAACGTCTCGTAGGCCCAAGGATCTACCATAAGTGAACCAGCTATGGTATGTTGATCATCCACCCTCCAGTGGTAAATAACAGGCCTACATCATTATGAGTTCATTATTATGGCCACTTGTTTCTCTGGTCAATAACATCAAAAGCTTATTGTTTTTATATGTTCATTTCAATGAACGAAAGTAAATCTTTTTATTTCTTACCATAAAATTTATTGGCGATGTAACGAATATAAAATTCTGTCTTTTTCAGAATTTGTTTGAGCTACTCTTACACCAGAATGCTTATTCCTTTATATACATGTTACATTTGATAATTATGTAGGTCTGTTATTTATCATGTAGCCTACAGTATGCAAATTTCTCACCTAGACTAAACTGAAGCCAACACATCCAGATGCATCCATCTGATTATCAATTTTTTCTTATCAGATATATCCAGACATACGGACATATATGATACTGGAGTGAAAAAGTTCAACGGTCATAATAGGAATTCTAAGCATTTGTTTACAGAAAAATGTAATGACATAATGATACGGTAAATATTGTCGAAACTGCAAACTTCTCATATCACTAATTGGCAACTGTCAACGGCGCCTCAAAGCTATGGCTGTTTGCAGATCACCGTCTCTCGGCACTACTGCCCAACTGAGTCAAGAACGAATGCAACATAATAAGACATCTTCATTTTCTCTTCACATATCCAACGCATCTAAAATCTGAAAATCTGAATTTATTGTACGAACACACAAGTTTTATTGTATCTTGATCGCATGAATGATGCAAAATCCGATGATAAGTAAAAACTCGTATAAAGAATTAAATGCTTCTCTCTTCACTTTTACTCGTTGTAATTCCTTTGTGTTTTATCTTATTGATTTCAGGAAATCATGATTTAGTTGCACAATTAATACCGAATCCTATGGTATGACCAAAAGTTTCCTATCTTGTGCAAAACGTGAGATAAATGAAGAAATATGAAGATATTGCTAGTTTTTTGAGCTACAGACGTAAAAATGAGACAGTGAGCAAGCCGCCTACCTCCTGGCACCAGCCAATCAGAGGCCGCCAAACAAACGTCTCGTAGGCCCAAGGATCTACCATAAGTGAACCAGCTATGGTATGTTGATCATCCACCCTCCAGTCATCAAACATACCAAATTGCAGCCCTGTAGCCTCGTTGGTTTTTATTTTATTTAAGGTTAAATTTAGCCATAATCGTGCATCTGGCAACGATATAGGCCAGGCCACCACTTGGCCGGGTTAAAGGTTCAAGGGCCGCGGTTCATAAAGCATTACACCGAGGCCACCGGAAGACAGATCTATTTTCGGTGGCCTTGATTATACGCTGTGCAGAAAACTCGATTGCACCGAAGAAACTGACGCATTATTTACATGTTTATTTACTTTTTTGCCTCAAGACAACGGTCATGAACCATATTTAGTAATAACAAGCCAAACTGTAGGAAGAATAAATGACAAGACACTGCCGTAAATGCTTAATTTCCAAAGTGAAAAAAAGTCAAAAGTTGAGTTTCTTCAGTTAATTTTACCACTTAAAGTAACAAAAAGCCTTTGAACGCTTGAAAATAAAGAAAAATGAATTAAAAGTTTAAAAAGGAATTAGAAAAGAAAGGAGAGGTAATAGTACCCAAATTGTAGGAAAAACTGGTGACAGACACTGTTGTAGATATTTAATTTTCTAAGGGAAACAAAATGACAGAAATTGTTTATAAATGAGTTACTTTCAATAGAAATAAAAGCCAGAATTTTTGAGTTCCTGGAGTTGATTTGACTACTGGAGTTACCAAAGGCATTTGAACGCTCGGAAAAAAAATGATTTGAAATTGAAAGAAAACAAGTGAAAAATGCACCGAAGTTTCTTCGGCGCAATCGAGTTTTCTGTACAGCCGTTACAGCGTATAATAAAGGCCACCGAAAATAGATCTATCTTTCGGTGGTCTCGGTATAATGCTGTATGAGCCGCGACCCATGAAACTTTAACCACGGCCCTGTGGTGGCCTATCCTATATCGTTGCCAGAAGCACGATTATGGCTAACTTTAACCTTAAATAAAATAAAACTTACTGAGGCTAGAGGGCTGCAATTTGGTATGTTTGATGATTGGAGGATGGATGATCAACATACCAATTTTCAGCCCTCTAGCCTCAGTAGCTTTTAAGGTCTAAGGGTGACAGAATAAAGTGCGGACGGACAGACAAAGAAAACTAAAATTATAAAAGAAAGGAGGGGAGGAACGATCCAACACAATAAAAGTCATCCAAGGCCACTAGATCAGCTGTCTCTCAAGCTCATACCTCCCCTACCCCTCTTTCCCCCCATCCGCTGCTAGATACACCCCCCCCTTCCCCCCTGAAGGAAAACCCCGTATTCTTATAATCATTTGTAAAAGCCTTGTAATCTTTATTTATTTATTTTTTTTTTTTTGGTTCTTTTACATGAAAAAAAGTATTTTTAAGATGATCATGAATCTCATTGTTTTTATGCTATTGTTTTTATATGTAGGACACACAAACAGGACGACTGAGAACCCACCCAGGCCATGTTTAAAATTTTGACAAGCCGAAAGAGTCCTTTGGGGTTTCAGACGTTCTGACAGAGAGAGAGACAGAGGAGAATCTAATGATTATAATTAATTCACAGTAAGTGCATCTGATATCTAACCCCGTCTCCTACGACGTTCCTGATTGGCCATTGATCAGCCAGTCACAGGGCTGGATTTTGGCGGAACTTCGTCCGAGAAACAAACGGATGATGACGTCACATTCCGAGAGATAAAATGGCGGAAATTTTTCCAGCCATATTATTCAACATGGCAAGATAAGAAAATAGCACTTGTAGAATGACATTTTTATACCAAAATTTTGTATTTGAGTTTTTAACCGTTTCTACATTTATGAATGGTCTACTGATAATGAATGACATTTGAATTGGGCCATCACTCTCTGACTGTCTGGAGAGAGAGAGAGAGAGAGATCCGATTTTGAAGGCGGAAAAAGTCTTCATTGTCTGTTGTCTGATAATTCCCAATGTACTAACCTTTAATGGGCCTTTATGAGACATCATTAATAATGGAATAAATTTACGT
This sequence comes from Macrobrachium rosenbergii, assembly GCF_040412425.1. NCBI lineage: Eukaryota > Metazoa > Arthropoda > Malacostraca > Decapoda > Palaemonidae > Macrobrachium > Macrobrachium rosenbergii. Next base: position 5,644,875 of record NC_089746.1, on the reverse strand, counting down.
GATGTATCAAATTTGAACAGGTACTTTGCGAATAAGAAGATATTGAGTTTCAAATCGTGCAGCGCTTGTTTGAGTTCTAGTGAAATATCAGTTCAACTTCTCGGTTCAATTCGGTTCTGAGAAACGTCACTCGTTAGCGATTGACAACGAAATCATATCGAGCATTTTTGTTTTTCTACGAACACAATATTAGTAATGGAATTTAGCTAGGATGAAATGTGTAACTTATCTTTTGAATACGTTCAGTCTCTATCCTAAAGCAATATAATCGGTCTACGATGGGATGAGAGAGATTCGAACAAGGCCATTAATTAGAGCTGATGTTTTCTAGTGATTGCTGCAACCGCGACGAAAAACTGCAGAGAAGCAGGAAGGCGAGAGTGAGAATAAGCAGTAAGATTTCCTGAAAGGGTCCTTTGAAAATAAACGTGAGTAAATTGAGGAGGTTATGGTGTACATTAATTAATATGGCCTTGTTCGACTCTTATGAAAAATAGCTGATTGGTTTACAATGGTTTTGAAAGTTGGTTAATCTGTGGTTTTCATCTTCATTTATTTTGCAATGGTTGTTTTACCAACTAAAATAAGTTCTTTGATTATCAAAAGAAACATTATATTATCCCCTGAAATAAAATCATAATACACATCTCCTAAAATGGTAAAAAATCAGGAAAATATGAATCGAGTCAGGAGTATTCTGACCTGCAATGTTGTGTTTCGTGCTATTGCTTAAATTCCTCTGTCATTGAAACTGATTTCTAACACCGTTTGCATGGTGGCCTGTCTCCTGATTGAGATCAGTTGATCAGCCAGTCACAGGGTTGTGTATACCATTTTGAGACGGAACTTTGCCTCTGTCATCGCAACTGGAAGGAGATGAGCTGACGTCAGGTTGTGTATACCAGTTTGAGACATAGGCAACTTTGCCTCTGTCATCGAAACTTTTCTGCCATTTGGATGGTGGCCTGGCAAGATCAGGAAAATAGCCACTTGTAGGGTATACCAGTTTTAGGCACAAACTTTGCCTCTGTCATGAGACTTTTCTGCCCATCTTTGGATTGGCCTCTCATTTATGAAGTCAGGCTGTCTGCCATAAGGTTGTATACCAGTTGAAACATAGGCAACTTTTCCTCTGTCATCTGATTTCTGCCCACCTTTTGGATGGTGGCCTGAGAGGAGATCAGTAGCTGTCAGAGAGCCATTAAGGTTGGGTATACCAGTTCGAGGCAGAAACTTTGCCTCTGTCATCGAGACTGGATTTTGCCCATCTTTGGATGGTGGCTGTTTTATTAATGGGCAGCTGTCAGGCCATCAGGTTGGGTATACCAGTTGAAACATAAACTTTTCCTCTGTCATCAAATTGGATTTCTGCCCACCTTTTGGAATGGAAGTCTCCTTAAGTTTCAAAGCTGTCAGGGCCACTTAAGGTTGGGTTCCAGTTCGAAATATCAGGTTCAACTTTCTCTGTCATCGAATTCGGTTCTGAAACCCATCTTTGGATTGGTTGTCTTAAATCAAATCAGCATTTTGTTTTTCCACTTAACACAATACCAGTTCGAAACATGCAACTTTTCCTCTGTCATCGAAGTGGATTTCTTACCTTTTGGATGGTGGCCTGTCTCCTAAAGCAATCAGTAATCGGCCACGAGGTTGGGATACCAGTTCGAGGCACAAGGCAACTTTGCCTCTGTCATGTTTTCTAGGATTTCTGCCAACCTTTTGGACGAAAAACTGTCTCATTAAGAAGCACGTTTCTGTAGGGAAGTGAGTAAAATTTTCAACTTTTTGTACAAAAAAGTTTTAATTTCCTGAAAGAAAATTGAAATATTATTGAAAATAATTGTGAGTAAACTTTCATTTTATGTACGGAAAATAACATTAATTAAACAATAGCATGGAAACACAACATTGATCGACTCTGACTCGATTCTCATGCTTTTTACCATTTTAGGGAGATGTGTATCTGATTTTATTTCAGGGATATAGCAAAGTTTCTTTTTGATAACCAGAACTTATTTTAGTTCAAAAAAGCCCCGCCATTGCAAAATTGAAGATGAAAAAACCATTAACCCTTGAAACTGATTGCCATTGGCAATGGTTTCGAAAAAGTTGGTTAATCAGTGGTTTTCATCTTCATTTGGACTTTGCAATGGTTGTTTTGCAACTAAAATAAGTTCTGCTACGATTATCAAAAGAAAACATTATATTAGGCCATGAAATAAAATCATACACCATCTCCTCAAAAATGGTTTATTTTCAAATGGACCCATTCAGGTATTCCTGCTTATTCCTGCAATGTTGTGTTTCTGCTATTTTTTAAATTCCTCTGAAAACATCAGCTCTAATTAATGCCCACTTTTTGGATGGTCTCATCCCATCATAGACCGATTAGATCAGTAGCTATTCAAAAGATAAGTTACAGGTTGTGTATATTCCAGTTTAGACATTGTGTTCTTTGAAAAAACCTCTGTCATCGATATGATTTCGTTGCCAATCCTTTTGGATGGTGGCCGTTTGTCTCCTTGAACCGAGATCAGTGAACTGATATTTCACAGGACTCAAACAAGGTTGGGATTTCTAGTTCAATATCTTCTTAGGCAAAGTACTCTGTTCAAATTTGAGACATCACGTAAATTTATTCCATTATTAATGATGTCTCATAAAGGCCCATTAAAGGTTAGTACATCTGGGAAATCGGCCACAGACAACAGAGTTTCTGCCTCGTCAAGACTAGTTTTCCGCCACTCTCTCTCTCTCTCTCTCTCTCTCTCTCTCTCTCCAGGCAGTCAGAGTGATGGCCCAATTCCAAATGTCATTCATTATCAGTAGACCATTCATAAATGTAGAAACGGTTAAAAACTCATATACAAAATTTTGGTATAAAAATGTCATTCTACAAGTGCTATTTTCCTATCTTGCCATGTGAATATATATGGCGGAAAAAATTTCCGCCATTTCCGTCATCTTCGGAATGTGACGTCATCATCCGTTTGTTTCTCGGACGAAGTTCCGCCAAAATCCAGCCCTGTGACTAGCTGATCAATGGCCAATCAGGAGCGTCGTAGGAGACGGGGTTAGATATCAGATGCATGGCTACTGTGAATTAATTATAGGTCATTAGATTCTCCCTCTGTCTCTCTCTCTGTCAGAACTCTCGGAAACCCCAAAGGACTCTTTCGGCTTGTCAAAATTTTAAACATGGTTTCGGGTCAATAAATGGCCTCGTATGCATTTCATATTTGTTTTATTCCACCATACATATATTATAGAGAAAAATCTGACTTCATTTAACCTGTTAGAAGTCCACCTGCCAACGAAGTTCAGGTAGCGAAGGTGTTTATTTGGTTTTTATGTAATTGCATTTCGAATCGGCAGACACCTTCAGTTCTTTCGTTCCAGTCTTTACTCTATTTGATGATGTGGGTTGACTGCATATTAAAATAACCACATTTTTCCGCTTACGTAACCTGTTGCAACATATGAGGCGGTGCACTATAACACTTGTCGTTATATTCAAGGTGAATCGCCAACAGGCTTGGGAATGTTGTGGGGGGGAGAGTTGTTTTCCATAAAATTCGGATCTTCATCAACACATTTAATCACAATCATGCAAAAGGTGTTTGATTATTAACATATGATGGAACCAGACTTTTAAAAAATCGGATAGAAAGAAAACGAAGTAGGTAATGACTGCTTGAAACCTGCAGGGTGGAGGCGTTCACATCTCTACAGAGTTGCTCAACATGGCTGCGAATAAGCATCGTCATATTTATTCTCGGATTTAGTATCGAATCCTATTAAATTAAGTCATAGTCTTCGATTCTATGACTTTCAGTTCGCGTAATAGGATTCGATGTCTTATTGCGGCCCATAATCCGATGTTCACTTGTTTCATGTTGTGTCGTCTATACTTCCGGGCCGGTAGGGGCCCCGGGTAGGTTCTCAGTCGCCGTTTGTGTGTCCTACCGTTAGTGCGAGAGGTTTTGTTTTTTGTAAGGATTGGCTTTTATTATTTTTTTAATATTTTAAGCTCGAAAGAAACATTTTGTGGGAAGGTTATCGTCCTTTAGTTCATGACAAATCAGAGATGTTCTGTTTGCATCCTCCTCCTCCTCCTCCTCCTCCTCCTCCTCCTCCTCCTCCTCCTCCTCCTCCTCCTCCTCCTCCTCCTCCTCCTCCTCCTCCTCCTCCTCCTTCCAAGAGGATTAGATTTTTGTATCCTCACCAGTATTAGAGATATAAATGTATGTTGGTAAAATATATTCTAATTAAAAGCCAATCATAATATTTCTCATAATTTTTGCTTATGTTTTTCCCCTTCCTCTGGTAGGATGTATTGTAAATAAAAGTCAGTCATAAAATTTCTTAACATTTTTACATATATTTTTGCTAAATAGCCCATCAAGTAGTTCTTGGAATTTATGCATTTATTTTTGTCTAAATAAAAGCCCATAGAAGTATTTTTTAGTATTCTCTGCATATATTTTTCTAAATGAAAGCCAGCGTCTTTTCAGCCTCATTACCCTATCGCGATCACCGTCGGCGCAAGAAGGAAAGCAGCATTCGGGAACAGAATTTCAGAAAAACGATAAAAAGCGCGTCAAATTTACGACTGTCTGGCGTCCATTATGATGATGTAGGACCCACTCCCTCGGAAATCCCATTACCGTCGGGAATCCCTCAAATTTATTGACCATTCCGTGTCATTCCAGCGGAGAGAGAGAGAGAGAGAGAAAGAGAGAGAGAGAGAATCCCGAGTGAGTAACGGGCCGTTTAATAGAATATATAGAACGCGGGATGTAATGTAAACTCGGTTTTAGACGGTCGCAGAAAAATTGAAAGCGTTGGAGGATTTTTTGTTGATGGGAAATCAGTAATCTTTGAATGCATTGTCAGGGGCAGATGCGATTTCTCTCTCTCTCTCTCTCTCTCTCTCTCTCTCTCTCTCTCTCTCTCTCTCTCTCTCTCTCTCTTCTAAGTTTCTCTCCACGACTTTGTCTGTGTTCCATTAAATAAGTTTGTATCTAGAAATCTTATATGAATGTATGTTTATATATATATATATATATATATATATATATATATATATATATATATATATATATATATATATATATATATATATATATATATATATATATATATATATATATTACAATAAATTAAAAATTTTTATTACACGTTTTGAATACATGGTACCTACTCAAATACTTTATATGTTACCCTAAATTTAATAGAGTAAAATATTAGTTTACTTTTTAGTCCATGTAACGATTACATGGTACACATTTCAATACTTTAGTGTGTGTATGTATTTATTTATGTGTATGTATATATGTATGTTTCGCTGTGTGTTCTTATATATCAGTCTGTATGTAAATCTTGTGTACTTTTATAATTTTAATGTAATTTTTCCTTTGCATATGTCTTTGGAAGCTGAAATAAATAAATTGAATTTGAATTTTGAATATATATATATATATATATATAATATATATATACTGTTATATATATATACATATATATAAATATGTATACTTATATATAATATATACAGTGTATATATATATATATATATATATATATATATATATATATATATATATATATATATATATATATATATATATAATATATATAGCGTAAACAAAGAACCTCAGTGATACGAAGTTTCAAAAGCTTTCAGAGGATTGTCTCCCTCCATATTCAGGGAATCATGTATTTGGTTCCTAGAAGATGGCTCCTGAAAGCTCGGAAATAAAGAATCTCCTCTTTTGAACCATCCGTATCATTGAGGTTCTCTCTTTAATCTTTTGTGTGTATGTATATATATATATATATATATATATATATATATATATATATATATATATATATATATATATATATATATATATATATATATATATATATATATATATATATATATATATATATATATATATATATATATATATATATATATACACAATTCAAATTCAGTTTATTTATTTCAGCTTCCAAAGCCACGTGCAAAGGAAAAATTACATTAAAATGATAAAAGTACACAAGATTTACATATAGACTGACATAAAAGAACACACAAATTAACATACCTAGATGCAAATACATAAATACACACATACACGCACACACACAATAAAGTATACAAATGTGTACCATGTATTCATGACATGGGCGAAAAAAATAATATTATACTCTGATAAATTCAAGGTAACATAAATGACAATGCAATTTAATCACGACAAGAAGTACATCTCTTGCATGAATTTTAATTATTTTTCAGGCTGCCTGATACCAACAATAACGAAAAACAAGTAAAAAATGCGCCGAAGTTTTCGGCGCAATCGAGTTTTCTGTACAGCGTATAATTCTGTATGAAACTCTCAGCACGGCCCATGAAACTCACAGCCGCGGCCCATGAAACTCACAGCCGCGGCCCATGAAACTTTCAGCCACTGCCCGGTGATGGCTGTGTTATTGGCACTTATAGCGATCATGGCTTTTTAACCTTAACTAAAATAAGAACTACTGAGGCTAGAGGGCTGCAATTTGGTATGTTTGATGATTGGAGGGTGGATGATCAACAGGCCATTTTGCAGCCCTCAAACCTCTGTAGTTTTTAAGATCTAAGGGCGGACAGAAAAAGTGCGGACGGACAAACAAATAGCCCTTCAATAGTTTTCTTTTACAGAAAACTAAAAAGAGCATAATTTAGCAGAAATGTGGGGATGACGTCAAAACCACACGTTACAAACTTTCAAAAAATAAATAAATAAATAAACACAAAAAGCAGTTTCAAAATCTTCTGACCCTTTTAAAACCAACCACTCTCATTTCCCTGACAGCTCCCATCATTCGTAATTTCAGCATTTTTTTACGCAGCGAATCGCCCCATTGGAATACACTCATTAAGTAAGGAACGGTGCTGATGTGGAAATTGAAAAAGAATCTGCAGGATATTTATTTTCTTGGCGAAATGATTAATGTATGTGCAGATGTTACGAGATATAGATTACTTTCGGAAAAATTTTAGTGGTATGTTAAATTTCGAGTAGCAGTGACATTCAACGAAGTGTGAAGATAGATAGATAGAAAGCTCTCTCTCTCTCTCTTTCTCTCTCTCTCTCTCTCTCTCTCTCTCTCTCTCTCTCTCTCTCTCTCAGGACTGCATTCAAACATATTCCCCAAAACAGGTAAGTTACCACTGCCTAAACTTATACTAACAAATCGAAATGCAGAAATCATGTAAAACTAGTAAAAAATGTGCCGAAGTTTCTTCGGCGCAGTCGATTCTCTGTACAGTCGCTACAGCATGTAATCAAGGTCACCGAAAATATATCTGTCTTTCGGTGGTCTCGGTATAATGCTGTATGAGTCGCGGCCTATGAAACTTTAACCATGGCGCGGTGGTGGCCAATCCTCTATCGTTGCCAGAAGCACGATTATGGCTAACTTTAACCTTAAAAAAGATAAAAACTACTGAGGCTAGAGGGCTGCAATTTGGTATGTTTGATGATTAGAGGCTGGATGATCAACATACCAATTTGCAGCCCTCTAGCCTCATCTGTTTTGAAGATCTGAAGGAGGACAGAAAAAAGTGCTGAGAGAATAAAGAGCGGACGGACAGACAAAGCCGGCACAATAGTTTTCTTTTACAGAAAACTAAAAATGAAAGTAATCTGTAGCAAAGACTACAATACAACAACAGTGCCATTAAACACGGCCAAATTACCCCTTTTTAATCTGATGTAACTCCGTAATTATTTCAGGAAGGATTCCATTACAGAGTTCGAAGGTTTTTTTTTCCCCTCCAGCATTGCGCACAACAATGTCATTGACGAACAAGCGATGTTGATAACTACAAGTGAATCAGCGTCATTATGGCGAAAGAGGAAATTTGATGGATATTTTAATCGACGTTTCAAAACATCAGCTGGAGAAGATTGAGTCTCGTATAATATAAATTTATATATTATTTAGACTCGCAGTGGTTCTCAACGTAGGGAAAATTTTAAAAATCTCTTATTATATTCGTTATTCTCTTAACAAAAGGGTGAGGAACTAATATTCAGAAGTATATGAAAAAATGCAAACGTATCGCCTTATAACGTTAGTTTCCTATAGCCTACTGCTCTGGTTAGACTCGTTGGGCTTATCATGTTTTGTAATTATTCACCTCCCTCCCTATCCCTCGAAACCCCTTCTTTTTCTCTATTTTACATTTTCCTTTAAATCTGGGAGGGAATTTTGCTCATAGATGCAAGGGGGCCCGGGGGAGGCGTGGAGGGAAGGACCAACTCTTAGATGGGGCGTGGTAATAAAAAGGTTAAGAACCACTGATACAGTATAGAGGGATGTTATTACGCTGCTAGCAGCATATATTGATGAGAAGGTTATCGAAATCGCCTTTTCATCGATATAGTATATTTTTATTGAAAATAAACGAATGAGATAAATTTGGAATAAACATAAAATATATTAAACAAAACTGTAGGGATTTACACAAAAATCATTTTAGTAAGTTAGAAAAGGCAATATTTTATTACTGATATACAATCGAAAAAAATTATTCGATAATTTAATTAAAGGCCATAAGTATTGATAATTTAATTTTTATACCCCAAGACCCAGGGTTGAATATCTACCTCGTATCAGTATCGAACACAGGACTATGAAGTGAAAGGCAAGGGATCTAAATCGAACCCGGGGTTCGATCCCGGTGTGAGGATGAAACTGAATTTCATTGCAAACGTGATTCCTTGTTAATTCCCACAATAATAATAATAATAATAATAATAATAATAATAATAATAATAATAATAATAATAATAATAATAATAATAATAATAATAATAATTTGTTAAAGAGAATGGCAGCACCAGTGGCATTGATTTTATATATGGTCTTCTCAATTCTTCTCATTATTTTCTTCTTGTCAGGGCTGATATTTGCTAATAACTGGCCCATGTTCATAGTCTGGGTAAGGAATCGGTTTCTTGAATTAGAAGAAATGGAAGTTAAAAGTGTCGTTTGATTGCCGTAGAGTTTATAGAAATCAAATCCCACTTTTAACTTCCATTTCTTTTATGCAATAAAAATTAATAATTCAAGAAACCGATTCCTTATCCAGACCATGAACATCGGCCAGTTATTAGCAAATATCAGCCCTGACGGGAAGAAAATAATATGAAGAATTGAGAAGACCATATATAAAGTCAATTCCACTGATGCTGCCATTCTCTTTAACAAAACGTGCTTGAAAGAGGGTCTATTACCTTCAAATAATAATAATAATAATATGATTATAATAATGATCCAAAGCCAGTAAAACAACCAAAGTTTACACTGAGAAGCTCTCGTCTGCTTCCCCAGTCCATCTCGTTAAGAGGCGAAACACGGCTGCATTCTGCGGTAATTACAGTCCAGCGCGGGATCCCACAAAAATAATCGCCATTATAAAAAGCAACAGCTGTGTAAATGCGCTGCCGGGTATTCTTAGAACCCTTTGGAAACTGGTGTATTTACTCATTTATTTTTCATTCATTTTACTCATTAATTTACTCTCCGAATCAACAAATAAATTGAGGACGATGGGCATTCAGGTAACTTTCAGATATTCAAAAATAAACGCTTGTGTTACAGGGAATATGTGAAATCAGGGATTTCACGAAATCCATAGGGAATCTGTGAAATTACCAATTCGCTTAGGAACATTTGAGTCCCGAGGGTTAGTACTAAACACGGCAAAACAGTGATTCGTCTACACTGTTTTGCCGTGTTTAGTACTAGCCCCGGGGCGGTCAAATGTGTTTCGCCGTGTTTAATACTAGCCCCTGGGGTTCAAATGTGTTTCGCCGTGTTTAGTACTAGCCCTTGGAGGATCAAAGCTCCCTAAGTGCGTTTGATCCCCCAGGAGCTAGTACTAAACATGGCGAAATACTTTTGACTCTCCATGGGCTAGTATTAAACACGGTGAAACAGTGTAGATGGATCACTGTTTCGCCGTGTTTAGTACTAGCCTTCAGGGATCAAATGTTCCTAAGCGAATTGGTCATTTCACAAATTCCCTAGGGATTTCGTGAAATCCCTGAATTTAATTATTCCCTGTAACATATGAATCGCTTTGTTATATCCCGTGAAAACTAAGCGTCCTATGATAATATACATAGTGTTTTATTTAATAGCGTAGTTCTTTAACCACAACAAATTTAGACATCATAGGTAAAGATAGATCACATTTTTTACTGTAAAAGAAAACTATTGTGCCTGCTTTGTCTGTCCGCCTGCACTTTATTCTGTCCGCCCTCAGATCTTAAAAACTACTGAGACTAGAGGACTGCAAATTGGCATGTTGATCATCCACCCTCCAATCATCAAACACGCCAAATTAAAGCCCTCTAGCCTCAGTGGTTTTTATTTTATTTAAGGTTAAAGTTAGCCATAATCGTGCTTCTGGCAACGCTGTAGGATATCCCACCACCGGGCCGTGGTCAAAGTTTCCTGGGCCGCGGCTCATATAGCATTATACCGAGTCCACCGAAAGATGGATCTGTTTTCGGTGGCCTTGATTATATGCTGTAGCGGCTGTACAAGGAAACTCGATTGCGCCGAAGGAACTTTAGCGCATTTTTTTACTTGTTTACTCTTACTTATGAAATTACTGTACATCATCTTCATGGTAAATTGTGAACTGTGTCAAATAAA
>NC_089746.1:5621668-5626668 GCF_040412425.1 Macrobrachium rosenbergii | reverse complement strand
TGAGAGAGAGAGAGAAAGAGTTTCTGCAATGAAAATTATATATTACGTTGACATGATGCTGAGAGAGAGAGAGAGAGAGAGAGAGAGAGAGAGAGAGAGAGAGAGAGAGAGAGAGAGAGAGAGAGAGAGAGAGAGAGAGAGAGTTATTTTAGTAAAGAGCCTGCAGTGATATTTTATATAGTACAGTGACATGATACTGAGAGAGAGAGAGAGAGAGAGAGCCTGCAATGAATGTTATATATTACATTGATATGATACTGAGAGAGAGAGAGAGAGAGAATAAACACGTTTTGTTTTCCTTTAAAAATATTTTTCCATACGAAAATTTTAGCAATTTAGCGTTATTTGTGCTCAATAACATCATTTACATTATGACTTTCAAACAAATATGGTAAAATCACAATGTTAAGAAACTCGTTTCCTTAGCAAAAGGGGATTTACCATTACACCTGATTCGCATCTCTCTCTCTCTCTCTCTCTCTCTCTCTCTCTCTGCCATTATATATATATATATATATATATATATATATATATATATATATATATATATATATATATATATATATATATATATATATATATATATGATTATTATCACTTTTGTACGTGATTCATTTATCACACATTACCACAGGTGAAAAAATAAGAAACAGGGTATAGGTCTGACCGGTTTCGACTTTATTTCAAGCCATTGACGAAGGACTGATACAGAGTGTGAGAAGTCACAAATATATATACTACAAGAACAGTACTGACGAACATACACAACCGTTAGAGACTCCATATCCCCACTCAGGCCGGTGTCGAGGTAGGGTGGCCTTTAAAACTCATTTGGCTAAAAATCACAATAGACTCTCAGGGGACATTGCTGATAAACAGACCATACCCCACCTCAGATCCACACCTGACAGGTGTCATGGAGGCAGGTTGGAAACTCATTAACATTACTACCCTCGTACTGTGTTTACAAATATGATAATCCTATTTTCATATATCTCTACTGCCTACCTTAAAGTTTAAACAATTTACAAATTTTTTTTTGATATTAAAGGATCAAGTTTATACATCCCTTGACTGATATTCATATTATGGTTGTAACTTTTTTCTTTTATGAAGCTAGATTCAATGATGTTCCTTTCCAGTGCATTATTAGAATATACAATCCTTTTGCCCCTTCAGTTGATAGCATGATTGTTCTCACTACCATGTACAAATATACCACTGTTCCTTGTGCATATCTCACACATTTCTTATGTTGTTCAATTCTTTTTCCAGTGCTTTTCCCGGTTTGGCCAATATAAAAGTTGTCACAAGACTTACACGGAATTTATATACACATCCTTTAATATTGTCTGGGAGTTCTTGATAAGTACATTTTTCATTGTTGTATTGTTCTTAAATGCGACATTAACACCAAAATTCTTAAGAAGATGAGGATATCTTTCATACTATTATTATAAGGCAGAACAAGCAAATTTTTTGTGTTGTAAGGTTCTTTCTGGTTTTGATACATAGTCTTTTTGCCCTTCAAATGCACTGTTTAATACACTATCAGGATATTTCAATTTTTGCCTGCATTCCTAATCTTATCTATTTCATCATCAATATATTCAGGGCTACATACCCATAATGCTCTTAAAAACATAGATGAAAACACTGACTTTTAACCTTATTGCTTTGTCCAGAATAGAAATGCACATAGGAAGAAATATTAGTGGGTTTTCTATACACACTATATTTAAACCCACTACTATTTCTTCGTATGAGGACATCCAGAAACAGTAAGCACCCATCATTTTCCATTTCCATCGTGAATTTAATTGATGGTACTAATTGATTTAACTTAGCAAAAAAGTTTTTACATCTTGGTTCCCTAGCCATACACAAATTATGTCGTCAACATACCTAAACCATGTTACATTACGTGGGATTATGTTGTTTAATATCTTCTTTTCAAAAATTCCATATATAAGTTACTTAACACTGGGGATAGAGGTTTCCCATTGCCATACCAAAATTTTGTGAGTAAAATTTACCATTAAATTCAAATTTACAATCTTTTACACATAATTTAATCAGTTCAATTAAAAGTACTTTTAGAAAATGGGATATCCAGCTGTGTGTTCTCTAACAATTCAGATAAAAACGCCATCAGATCATCTATTGGCACCTTTGTGAATAGTGATACAACATCAAAACTTACAAGCCTGGATTCACTATTAATCTCTACACTATTTAGTTTATTTATCAGGTCCACATTATTCTTGATATTTGCATTTGAGATGGTACCTACTAATGGGTTGAGAAAATCTACTAAGTACTTCGCTTAGCTTGTATGATGCGGAACCAACTGAACTGATAATTGGCCTGGCAGGAAAGTTTGCTTTGTGAGTTTTTTTATTGTACCATACATGTATGGTAGCGATAAGGAGGTCACACACAACTTCTTTATAAGCCTTATAAAGAAGTTTGTGTGACCTCCCCATCGCTACCATACATGTATGGTACAATAAAACTCACAAAGCAAACTTTCCTGCCAGGCCAATTATCAGTTCAGTTGGTTCCGCATCATACAAGCTTGAAGATTTTGAAGTACTTAGTAGATATTCTCAACCCATTAGTAGGTACCATCTCAAATGCAAATATCAAGAATAATGTGGACCTGATAAATAAAACTAAATAGTGTAGAGATTAATAGTGAATCCAGGCTTGTAAGTTTTGATGTTGTATCACTATTCACAAAGGTGCCAATAGATGATCTGATGGCGTTTTTATCTGAATTGTTAGAGAACACGCAGCTGGATATCCCATTTTCTAAAAGTACTTTTAATTGAACTGATTAAATTATGTGTAAAAGATTGTAAATTTGAATTTAATGGTAAATTTTACTCACAAAATTTTGTATGGCAATGGGAAACCCTCTATCCCCAGTGTTAAGTAACTTATATATGGGAATTTTGAAAAGAAGATATTAAACAACATAATCCCATCGTAATGTAACATGGTTTAGGTATGTTGACGACATAATTTGTGTATGGCCAGGGAACCAAGATGTAAAAACTTTTGCTAAGTTAAATCAATTAGTACCATCAATTAAATTCACGATGGAAATGGAAAATGATGGGTGCTTACTGTTTCTGGATGTCCTCATACGAAGAAATAGTAGTGGGTTTAAATATAATGTGTATAGAAAACCCACTTAATATTTCTCTTCCTATGTGCATTTTATTCTGGACAAAGCAATAAGGTTAAAAAGTCAGTGTTTTCATCTATGTTTTTAAGAGCATTACGGGTATGTAGCCCTGAATATATTGATGATGAAATAGATAAGATTAGGAATGCAGGCAAAAATTGAAATATCCTGATAGTGTATTAAACAGTGCATTTGAAGGGCAAAAAGACTATGTATCAAAACCAGAAAGAACCTTACAACACAAAAATTTGCTTGTTCTGCCTTATAATAATAGTATGAAAGATATCCTCATCTTCTTAAGAATTTTGGTGTTAATGTCGCATTTAAGAACAATACAACAATGAAAATGTACTTATCAAGAACTCCCCAGACAATATTAAAGGATGTGTATATAAAATTCCGTAAGTCTTGTGACAACTTTTATATTGGCCAAACCGGGAAAGCACTGAAAAAAGAATTGAACAACATAAGAAATGTGTGAGATATGCACAAGGGAACAGTGGTATATTTGTACATGGTAGTGAGAACAATCATGCTATCAACTGGGAAGGGGCAAAAAGGATTGTATATTCTAATAATGCACTGGAAAGGAACATCATTGAATCTAGCTTCATAAAAGAAAGTTACAACCATAATATGAATATCAGTCAAGGGGGATGTATAAACTTGATCCTTTAATATCAAAAGAAATTTGTAAATTGTTTAAACTTTAAGGTAGGCAGTAGAGATATATGAAAATAGGATTATCATATTTGTAAACACAGTACGAGGGTAGTAATGTTAATGAGTTTCCAAACCTGCTCCATGACACCTGTCAGGTGTGGATCTGAGGTGGGTATGGTCTGTTTATCAGCAATGTCCCCTGAGAGTCTATTGTGATTTTTAGCCAAATGAGTTTTAAAGGCCACTCCTACCTCGACACCGGCCTGAGGGGGATATGGAGTTCTAACGGTTGTGTATGTTCGTCAGTACTGTTCTTGTAGTATATATATTTGTGACTTCTCACACTCTGTATCAGTCCTTCGTCAATGGTTTGAAATAAAGTCGAAACCGGTCAGACCTATACCCCGTTTCTTATTTTTCACCTGTGGTAATGTGTGATATATATATATATATATATATATATATATATATATATATATATATATATATGTATATATATATATATTTTATGTGTGTGCGTGTATGTACGTTTATACATACTTGTAGGCAGCTGGCCGTAACCCTTATTACTTACATCAGCTGAATTCTTTATACACTAGACGCCAAGCAAAGCGCCTTATCACAGGCTCTATTTAAACACAACCTATTCACATAACACGAAACAATACTTTATCACCAGTGATCCGTATCACTGCCATTATTAAGACAACATAAAAAGTATCTCTTTGCATTAAGGCAACTGCTCTTTCTCCATGACGCACGCCAGCAGTTCGTTATCATCGGAGTGATTCATGTTGATCGTAAAGCTTCGAATATAGAGGCTGTGGCGGGAAATACGACATGTTTCATTTTATAAACTTTTCGTTGGTCGAAATCTGAAACTTTAACCATGGCCCGGTGGTGGCTTATACTATATCATTGCCAGAAGTACGATTATGGCTAACTTTAACCTTAAAAAGAAAAACAACTATTGAGGCTAGAGGGCTGCAATTTGTTATGCTTGATGATTGGAGGGTGGATGATCAACATACCAATTTGTAGACTTCTAGCCTGAGTAGTTTTTAAGATCTGAGGGCGGACAGAAAAAAGTGCGGAGAAAATAAAGAGCGGACGGACAGACAAAGCCGGCACAATGGTTTTCTTT
>NC_089746.1:5599168-5619168 GCF_040412425.1 Macrobrachium rosenbergii | reverse complement strand
TATTCATTAATTATTGAACCCTGTTCATATGGAACAAGCCCACAGGGACCATTGGCTTTAAACTCAAGCTTCCAGAGAATATTGTTGTGTTCATCTGAAAGAAGTAACAGAAGGTAATAAGAAATACAGAAGGAAGATATCAGCTATTAGAAAAGAAAAATAAATTAACAAATTAATAAATAAAGAGCTGAAAAGTAGGTAAATTATTAAAATACAAGGAGAATTGTTTGAGGGTAGAATTGCTTTGCGTCTTCCATTGAACTTTTAAGGTTCCACACAAAAAAGGAGAGAGTCTTTTTCTCAATTCTGCGCCTCAAAGGAATCCTTTGTCACAGGACCAGAAAAGTGACTGTTTGTCGTTTGTCCCAAAAACCCCTGACGTTGGAAAGAAATGCTTTGTTTGGTCTGATGTCCTGAAAGGAAAGGGTAAACAGATGGCTGGAAATGGCCATTTTTTTTTCTCTCGCTCTCTCTCTCTCTCTCTCTATTTCTCTTTTTATGTCAAACGTCTAGAAATTTCATTGTTTTGGTTTTTTATTTTTCGGCAGGTTTTTATGATATGTTTGGGTAGATAATATATATAAATACACACACATATATATATATATATATACTGTATATATTTAAATAATAATATATAGACATATATGCATATAAATATAGCTATATATATATATATATATATATATATATATATATATATATATATATATATATATATATATATATATATGTGTGTGTGTGTGTGTGTGTGTGTGTGTGTGTATGTGTGTATTTGACTTGTATGACCATTATGCTTGTAAGTACCTTGTATTGATCTACAAGAAGTTTCACTCGTATTGTAATTGCCATAATTTGAAATCGTCACTGGGTACTTCAACTTTAAATTTTCAAAGTTCTTTAGGTTTCCTTAAACGAAAGGTGAATTTGATATTTTAAAAGTAAAGCGTACTGCATTTACGTTCTTATGAATATGTCGAAAATATGAAACACCATATCAGTGAATGTGTCGAAAATATGAAACACCATATCAATGAATATGTTGAAAATATGAACCACCGTATCAATGGATATGTCGAAAATATGAAACACCATATCAATGAATATGTCGAAAATATGAACCACCATATTAATGAATATGTCGAAAATATGAAACACCATATCAATGAATATGTCGAAAATATGAAACACCATATCAATGAACCATGTAATGAATAAATATGAAAACCATACCAATGAATATCAAAATATCATTAGCCCTGGAAAACTGATGAACATGTCGAAATTATGAAACACCATATCAAAATGATCATTAGAGAGAAAAGATAAGAGAGAGAGAGAGAGAGAGAGAGAGAGAGAGAGAGAGAGAGAGAGAGAGAGAGGAATAAACATTCCAGCCGGGTCCGCCATAAAGCACCCACTTGCCTCATAAATTCTTTCATATACTGGAAATAAAAAAGAAGTCTTTGACAGACGACGACCCAATAAAGCTTATTCCGTCATATCGTGCATAGCCTTGGTGCCATGGGGGTACTGGGGAAGGACTATGGGTGGGGGGATAAGAAGGAGGGGGAAGACGAGGTTGGGGGGAGACTGGTTAAACAAGTAGACGTTTTTTTAGGGAAATAATGACAAAAGTCATGATTAATCTGATGACGAGAAGTGAACTGAGGAAAATTATATACTATTGTGATAAAATCAGTTTAAATTTTTTCACAATATAAAGAAATTGGGAGTAAAAATCACACATACAGGAAGAAAGAGTATTTAAAAGATTTATGGATTGAATAATGAATAAACTTTGTAAGTTATATATTTGTTTTTTTTTTTACTTTTATGTTAACGACGAATACTCTCGTCCGGTTACAGGGATTTCCCAACGCCTCCAAAACCATTTTTAGTTTTCTGTAAAAGAAAACTAATGAGATAGCTTTATCTGTCCGTCCACACTTTTTCTGTCCGCTCTCAGATCTTAAAAACTAATGAGGCTAGAGGGCTGCAAATTGATATGTTGATCATCCATCCTCCAGTCATCAAACTTACCAAATTGCAGTCCTCTAGCCTCAGTAGTTTTTATTTTATTTAAGGTTAAAGTTAGCCATAATCGTGCTTCTGGCAACGATATAGGCCACGCCACTACCGGGCCTTGATCAAAGTTTCATGGGCCGCAGCTCAAACAGCATTATACCGAGACCACCTAAAGATAGATCTATTTTCGGTGGCCTTGATTATAAGATGTGCAGAAAACTCGATTGCGCGGAAGAAACTTCGGTGCATTTTTTACTTGTTACTTTGCGTCCTTCATAAGTTTTGGACTTTTTGTCGAAAGAGACGTGATGTAGGGTGGTGAGAGGGTGGGATAACATAAAATTCGAACGTTACCCCTGTATTATATGTTAGCGAAATTACCTTGATGGCTTCAGCGCCAGACTTCAAATAGTTTTATCCAATCTCGATGCCTTGTGGTTAAAATCGGGTTCTCTAAGAAAAAGATGTTTAAATCGTACGTATAGAAGTAGATGTCAAACAACTTGGGCTTTAAAAAAATTCAACATTTTTGATAATTTAGTAGTAACGTAATAAATAGATTTAGATGATTTATTATTAAGACCACAAAATTTAATGCTGTGAATGGAAAACAACACAAAAACACAAGGCCTTGGAATTTCACCATCTATAATGAGATTTTGCAATGGCTGTCTATACAGTTGCACAGCCTAAATAACGGTAATGCCGAGACCATAAATCTTAATTCATAGCTCTTATGAATTGTAACTAGCTTTCTCGGTGTCCCATATGTGGATCCCTAAACTCTCTCTCTCTCTCTCTCTCTCTCTCTCTCTCTCTCTCTCTCTCTCTCTCTCTCTCTCTCTTTAGAAGTTATAATTTACTTTTTTGACAAAGGGAAGCTTTCATAACTCCTAAAAATTGTAGCTAGCTCTCTCGGTGTCTCAGAGTGTGGATTCATAAGCTCTCTCTCTCTCTCTCTCTCTCTCTCTCTCTCTCTCTCTCTCTCTCTCTCTCTCTCTCTCTCTCTCTCTCTCTCAAGAGAAAGAGAGAGAGTTTATGACTCCACACTCTGAGACACCGAGAAAGCTAGCTACAATTCTTAGGAGTTATGAATGAAAGTTTCCCTTTGTCAAAAAAGAAAATTATAACCTCTAAAGCAAGAGAGAGAGAGAATTTTCTTTTTTGACAAAGGGAAACTTTCATTCGTAGCTTCTAAGAATCGTAGCTAGCTTTCTCTGTGTCTCAGAGTGTGGATTAAAACCCTCTCTCTCTCTCTCTCTCTCTCTCTCTCTCTCTCTCTCTCTCTCTCTCTCTCTCTCTCTCTCTCTCTCTCTCTTGCTTTAGAGGTTATAATTTTCTTTCTTGACAAAAGGAAACTGTAATTCATCACTTAAGAATTGTAGCTAACTTTCTCGGTGTCTCAGAGTGTGGATTAAAAAACTCTCTCTCTCTCTCTCTCTCTCTCTCTCTCTCTCTCTCTCTCTCTCTCTCTCTCTCTCTCTCTCTCATAATTTTCTTTCTTGACAAAGAGAAACTGTAATTCATCACTGTTAAGAACTGTAGCTAGCTTTCTCGTTGTCCCAAGTTGTGGATCCGCAAACTCTCTCTCTCTCTCTCTCTCTCTCTCTCTCTCTCTCTCTCTCTCTCTCTCTCTCTCTCTCTCTCTCTCTCTCTTGCTTTAGAGGTTATAATTTTCTTTCCTGACAATGGGAAACTTTAATTCATCACTCTTAAGAATTGTAGCTAGCTTTCTCGGTGTCTCAGATGTGGATTCATAAACTCTCTCTCTCTCTCTCTCTCTCTCTCTCTCTCTCTCTCTCTCTCTCTCTCTCTCTCTCTCAAAAGAAACCTTTGTCGCAGGACCTGAAATGCGACCTATTCATGCGACCTCGAGAGTCGACACAATAGCAAAGCGCTTCGTTTGCTCTTATGATTTGGAAGGGGATACCTGAATGCAAGATTTCAAAAGGCTGTTTGATATCAAAGAATTCGCAGATTTTAGCATGCTCTTACCTTACGGAAAATAAGCAATGAAAGTATTCGAGTTATTATAAACGTACATTATTTATTTGTGGCACGGATTTCCTATTGGTACATTTCCATTTTTGAGGTGTAAATATTTTAATACCGCGGACGTACATAATACACACACACATGTATTATATATATATATATATATATATATATATATATATATATATATATATATATATATATATATATATATATAGAGAGAGAGAGAGAGAGAGAGAGAGAGAGAGAGAGAGAGAGAGAGAGAGAGAGAGGGAGAGGTAGGGTTCAATATCCAGCGTTCCTATTTAACACACAACATTGAAATAAATTGTATCATCGATTCGTCAAATACTGAATACAGGTGAAACCAAAAATATCTCCGACGCAATAAAGCACCATCTATTAAACTTATCATTTCTCTCTGTATTTCCTTCTCTCTCCTCTCAGTTACCTGACCTTTAGAAAAAGATGGGAAGATTGGACGGGGAGAAGAGAACATGGGATTGGTTGAAGGGGAAGATGGTCCCCCCTACATCTATGAAGCCTTAAGAAGACTTAGACTTAGAGGCTTGAGATAGGAAGGAGAGAGCGAGAGAGAGAGACTTAGACTTAGGGGCTCAGAAGAAGAGAAGAAGCTGTGATGGAGGAGAGTGAGAGAGAGAGAGAGAGAAAGAGAGACTTATGGGATGATTGAGAAGAAAGAAGGGAAGAAGCTGTGCTAGAGAGAGAGAGAGAGAGAGAATCTGTTTTGGAAGAGGGGGAAGAGAGAGAGAGAGAGTTATGGGGTGATTGAGAAGAAAGAAGGGAAGAAGCTGTCTGTTTGGAGAGAGAGAAGAGAGAGAGAGAGAGAGAGAGTTATTGGAAGAAGCTGATTGAGAGAGAGAGAGAGAGAGAGAGAGAGAGAGAGAGAGAGAGAGAGAGAGAGAGAGAGAGAGAGAGTTATGGGGTGATTGAGAAGAAAGAAGGGAAGAAGCTGTGCTGGAGAGAGAGAGAGAGAGAGAGAGAGAGAGAGAGAGAGAGAGAGAGAGAGAGGATCCGTTTTGGAAGAGAGAGAGAGAGAGTTATGGGGTGATTGAGAAGAAAGAAGGGAAGAAGCTGTGCTGGAGAGAGAGAGAGAAATGTTTTGAAATGGACAAGTGTCACGTTAAGTGATGGTTTTGCGGGAACTGCTGGTTCCCCGCTCGTTCCCTTTTGTGGATTGCTGCCTCCTTACCTTCAAGTTTTTTTTTTTTTGTTTTGATGTTTTCGAGTGAGCTGCCGTTTTTCTTGCTTCAGTCGGGTCTGGTTGGGCAGCGAAGGTAGCGGCTGTGGCAGCAACAGCAGGCAGTTTTTGGAGTCGACGTTGGTCGAGTTTTTGAGCAGCAAATTACGAAGTGGAGCACGTCGTAGAGGTGGAGTGTGACCATGAGTAGTCGTGTGACCAGGAGCTGCTCATCTTTGATGACAGCGTGAGGCTGTCCTGACGTCTCCATCGGGGTATTCTGGTTTGTGGGGTCTTGTCCCTGTTGTGCAGCTGAGGGCTGTCTTGGTGACCCGATGGAGGACGTATGTTTGTTTTTTTTTTTTCTGCCTGCTGTTGTTTATTTTTGCCTTATTTTTGTTTAATGCTACTTTTTGTTTATTTTGCTTTTGTTTAGTGCTGCCTTTTTGGCTTATTTTTGTATTCATGGTTTTATCTTTTTACCAGACCTGACTCACTTGTAAATACTTATAACTTAATATTGTAAATAAATTAAGTTGAAGCTCATTATATTGTTTTTTGTTGTTTTCCCCTCCTTTGTTTGTTGCATCTGCCGTCAAAAGACAGCCCCGTCCTGAGTATATTAAAGAACCTGCATAACGGCCCACTCGGGTCGTTACAATGGCGACCGTGACAGGGCGGCTCTGTTTTGGCTGGCGGGGTTGTTACGGCATTGGAGGGAAATGAGTGTAAAAAAAAAAAAATAATTTTTTCTTTTAGGTGGGGAGGTGTCACGTTAAGTGATGGTTTTGCGGTGAACTGCTGGTTCCCCGCTCGTTCCCTTTGTGGATTGCTGCCTCCTTACCTTCAAGTTTTTTTGTTTTGATGTTTTCGTCAGTGAGCTGCCGTTTTCTTGCTTCAGTCGGGTCTGGTTGGGCAGCGAAGGAGCGGCTGTGGCAGCAACAGCAGGCAGTTTTGGAGTCGACGTTGGTCGAGTTTTTCAAATTGGAGCACGCCTACGAAGTGGAGCACGTCGTAGAGGTGGAGTGTGACCATGAGTAGTCGTGTGACCACGAGCTGCTCATCTTTGATGACAGCGTGAGGCTGTCCTGACGTCTCCATCGGGGTATTCTGGTTTGTGGGGTCTTGTCCCTGTTGTGCAGCTGAGGGCTGTCTTGGTGACCCGATGGAGGACGTATGTTTTTTTTTTTCTGCCTGCTGTTGTTTATTTTGCCTTATTTTTTTTTTAATGCTACTTTTTGTTTATTTTGCTTTTGTTTAGTGCTGCCTTTTGGCTTATTTTTTTTTTTTTGTATTCATGGTTTATCTTTTTACCAGACCTGACTCACTTGTAAATACTTATAACTTAATATTGTAAATAAATTAAGTTGAAGCTCATTATATTGTTTTTGTTGTTTTCCCCTCCTTTGTTTGTTGCATCTGCCGTCAGTCAAGACAGCCCCGTCCTGAGTATATTAAAGAACCTGCATAACGGCCCACTCGGGTCGTTACAACAAGTCTTCAGATTAAATTAAAAACGTCAAGATGTGAATGGAGACATATCGAAAATATTGATAAGATATTAAGCGATAAAATAAAACAATAAAAGACGGAAACTGAGGTATTCAAGTACTTCAATAAAGATATAAAATAAGAATGTTGAATATATGAACATATAATAAAGAAACATAGACAAGTGAATATCAAAAATCCAAAATTATGATTCAGCGATGCACTGCGAATTCCCATCATTTTTCGTTATCCCGAAGTATCATGAAACTCGTACATTTGTGAAAGAACTCTTTCCCAGACTTCGAAATTACTCTTCGCGTTTGGCTCCTTCGTATAAGTTTTTTTTTTATTACCTCCCGTATCAAGGAGACTTTTGACGGCAACATTTCATATCCAAGAGTTTCGGTCCCCCGGTGCAAAGACTTTTTAAAAAGGTAAAAAAAAAAGACAAGTTTTGAAGAAGCAAAAATAGAGTCACGAAGAAAGTGTAGTCTACCCGAATAAGGAGTTTGAAAGTGGTGTTCTTTGTCATTGTTTATTTTGATTTTCATAATCACAAAAAATCTTTACAGGGGAATCGGACAATATAAATTAATATATGATCCGAATAAGGAGTTTGAAAAGGAATATCCTCCGGCGCTCTATTCTTCTTTTTTATTTTTATAATCACAACAAAAATTCATATACGATACGTCATCCCCACGATTAGGCATGAAAATACAAGTGCTGACTGGTATCTCCGTTTGCAAAGCAATAAATTTTCGCTTCGAAGAATTGCTCTGTTAAGTTGAAGGATTTCAATTTAATAGTTCGAGAATTTGGCAGAAACGAACAAAGCATAGACTCACAGAGAGAGAGAGAGAGAGAGAGAGAGAGAGAGAGAGAGAGAGAGAGAGAGAGAGAGAGAGAGAGAGAGAGAGAGAGAGAGCGAGCCACAGAGCAATGGCTGAATATGAGAATTGAGCTTTAAAAGTTTTTGGGAAAACTTCCAAAAATTACAACATATCATTCTAAGTTACCTCCATATTGCTCATTAAAATCCAGACTTGTTGAACGGCAGATTTCATACAGAAAAATCCTAAGCTTTCAAGTTATTAGGAAAGTTCCATGAAGAATTGTCCGAAGCACAAAACGTGCAGGGAATAATCCAAAAATAGCAACTACATAACATTCACAATTCACTTCCGTATTCCCCAGAAAAGACCGTATATTCGCACCCCCGTAGTGGGTTAGCGCCGTCAGTGCCCCTCATGCGGTGCGCTGTAGGCATTACTTACGGCTCTTTGCAGCGTGCCTTCGGCCTCTAGCTGCAACCCATTTCGTTCCTTTTACTGTACCGCTTTTTATATTTTATTTTTTTTCCATCTTACTTTCCTAAACCCTCTCCTAACAGTTGATTCATAGTGCAATTGCGAGTTTTTCCTCCGGTTGCACCTTTCAAACCTTTACTCTCAATTTCCGTTGCAGCGCTGAATAACCTCACAGGTCCCAGTGTTGGGCCTTTTGCCTAAATTCTACATCCAGTTCAGTTCAATGCATATACTGTATTCGCACGTAAATTGCATCTTTACTTTTAAAACAATCTGGTCGTGAAGGTGACTGAGAAAATATCAGTAAGACCTGTGGGCATTCTGATTGCGAGCCTTCGTATATTCACCAGGCCCGTTATTCCCTGAAGGAACACTTCCGAAATTTTGGCCAGGCCCTGGTGATATATAATGGTATGAATGACTTGCTTCTTTCTTATGCTAATGCTTTTTCCCTTTTAGCTGCTTCTGTCGAATTTGAATCTTTTGTTTCTGGTGTTGCAACTGCAGTTGCTGTTCATTCATTTGCAGTTGTTGCTGTCTGGTCCCCTTGACTGTGAGGCACTTTTTGGTTGAATGCCCCAGTCTTGGGAACATTCTGGTTGAGTGCCCCAGTCTTGGGGACATTAGAAGCCGTTACCTCTCTGAGGCTCTTGGTCGGGATGGCAGGTTCATCCTTGCCAATATCCTTGGAGAGGATGTGGTGTTGGATGCAAGTGTCATTTTAGATTTATTATCGACACTGGTTTTCTCTCAAAAATATAATATTTCATTCACTTTCTTTTTATCTTTTTATTGTTTTGTATAACAGCTGTGTTGTTCATTTAATTGATATCGGCGCCAATGACCCAGTTGTGACGATGCCAGATAACTCGAAATCAAATTCTGCTTCTATTATTATTGCTCAAAGAACGAAAATATGATGAACATAACACAAAAACAGACCTAATAATTGTAGGCTCACTGATTATATATAATTTCTGCGTAAATAAAATAATGGTAATAAAATGCATACACATATTTCTAAAAAGTAGGTTTTCTCATACAGGAAATCCACCTGGAAAGTATACAACATGGCAACTATTGCCTTATCAGTCACAAAGTCATGGTTGTTTTAAAAAAAATTCGCTCAAGATAAAAAGTGAAATAAATTGATAAAATAAAAAGAATAACCTACCACTTTGAATCCCTCGTGAAAAAAATCATCATTATCCCTCACTCACCGTAATTCCTGATTTTCAAAAACAATTTGTAAAGCAGTAAAAATGTTTGTTTTCAAGTTCTTCCAGTCCAGTTTGAAAATAACTATGCATCACTTTCCATAAAGTCTCATAACAATATTATGATTTTCTTTTCTGTTTTTCTTAAAACTAAACTAGACTGGGTAATCCTGGCTTTCTAGCCTTTCCTTATAAGAAGGGAAAACTAGAAATTGTCACGGGCATGTAGGACATATATGGAAAGCTGGACACATATATTCATTACTCTGTATGCATACAGAATAGAAGCCTGTGTTACTCGATGTGCAGTCACAAAGGCATATACTCACTGTAGTATGAATGTGATACTGAGAAACTATTTACATATATAGTAGGTACTCACCACAAACGTACCTAGATAGTATTTGCCCCCGTCTCTCTCTCTCTCTCTCTCTCTCTCTCTCTCTCTCTCTCTCTCTCTCTCTCTCTCTCTCTCTCTCTCTCTCTCTCTCTCTCAAAACGTATATATACAATACCAACCTCTCTCTCTCTCTCTCTCTCTCTCTCTCTCTCTCTCTCTCTCTCTCTCTCTCTCTCTCTCTCTCTCTCTCTCTCCTGCTCTTTAACTCAATGGCTCCTTCCATAATTTAATTTCTACCTACCATATTCTGTAAGGATCATATTCACACTTTAAATTTCTAACTTTGGACCTTATCATCGCCAACAAGCGATGTACTCGTAATAAATAGCTGGATGAAGTGTGATACATCCCTTGACGTTATATTCCGTAGGGGGCTAGTGCCGTCGGTCTACCTCACGGGGTGCACTGGAGGTTCTTTGCAGCGTCCCTTCGGCCCCGAGTTGCAACCCCATTCATTCCTTTTACTGTACCTCCTTTCATAGTATCTTTCTTTCATCTTGCTATCCACTCTCTCCCAACAATTATTTCAAAGTGCAACTCCTTTGAGGTTTTCCTCCTGTTACACCTTTCAGGCCTACCTACTCTCAGTTTCCATTCCAGCGCTGAATGACCTCACAGGTCCCAGTGCTCGGCCTTTGGCGTAAACTCTATATTCCATTCTATCCCTTTACGTTATATCGTTTTCGAAAACTTTTTTTTTTTTAAAGAGGCTTCTTGATGATGCCATTAAAGGAGAGTTTGGTTGATTGGGGAAGGTGTGAACACGGCGAAGCGTCTCTATTTAGCCTCCTTTGGTTACTCAGAAACAGACCTGAGGAAAGTTTCCAGCTGTAAGAAGTATTTCCCTAGCTGTAGAATTTTCCATGTTTTATTGTCTGGTTTTCTCGTTTGCTCAGACAAGATCATTTTTGTGATGACTTCCTCATTTGGCCTGGCTGGTACTAATATGTGAAACATATAATAATAATAATAATAATAATAATAATAATAATAATAATAATAATAATAATAATAATAATAATAATAATAAGTCAGTGGCGCTGGTCTCCAAGGGATAATAATATATAATAATAATAATAATAATAATAATAAAACCCGAACTTGAACCGTAGGGCTCTCTGAATCCCTTATATTAAAGCCAAAAATCTTCATTATTCCCAGTTAAAAGAAAATTTACTCATTTTTAATTTCTTCAAAATATGCCGAATGCATGAACAACAATTTTCTTTAGAAATGAATAACTGCACACGCATTCCCAAAGGAAGAAAATTTAATAACAGCAATAAGAGAGAAACTCGAATACATATATATGTAACACCATTTGGAAACAGATAAAATATTCCGTGTAGGAATATCATGTAACATGCCGATTGGTCTGTCTTCAGGAGGCGATGGGGGTTCGGCCCTTACTCCACTCCCTGACACTCACTCCCGCCCAACACTCTCTTTCAACAGCAGTCTTTTGCTGTTCCATCTCATGCATTCTCTCTCTCTCTCTCTCTCTCTCTCTCTCTCTCTCTCTCTCTCTCTCTCTTGCATTCCACATTAAAGAAATGAAATGGTTCGTATAAGGAAAACGCAATCTTTCCTACCAAAATAGATTTATTATTTAAAGCAACCCAATAAGTAATGAATAAACAAAGCAAAGATTAAAATGCATCATAAATGAAATTGTCAAGCAAAAAAAAATAATCCAACCCTAACTCAAAAAGTCTAATCATGGCTAATGGACTGTAAAGTCAAAATCTTCTCACATACTCCAACTTAAGTATTATTAAGTCAAGTCTCAAAAAGTCAATCCACACAGAGATATTATATTGCAAGGTATGCATTGTATGTCTCTATAATCACACCATCAGGACTACATCATATCATTGCTCACAAAATCACCACAACCACCACAACCATGACATCTTATTCTGCCGGTTCTAAGAAATGCACACACAACAGCAACGTCTTGACGATACTGCTTCAGCTACGGTAATGAAAGACCGGACTAAAGAATTAGACACAAAATCGAGATTTAACATACGAACATGTACCCAATAGCAACCCAGTCATATGATGGAGCCAAATTGTGTGCTCATCAGGTTAATTGCAGATGTAACGAAGTATTTGCTGAATGAACGATTTCGCTACTGACGGCTTCACGACAGTACCATCTCACAACCAAAATTCCTTCATCACATTTCTGTTCCTGACAATGTTAAAGCGGCCATATTTTCTGAAATATATATATGTATAACGCTTCGAGACCATAGGAGTATCGCTCCTTTCTCCACTGCATTCAGATGTGGGTAATTGCATTGGAAGCGTTAAGCGAGAGGGAGGGGATCTACACAGTGTGTTACACTGTAATGAATTTCGAATTTCCCTTCAAACATTAATCGCTTTGTGACCTTTCAATCTGTCTCTTTCGAACGCCATACCCCGTAGGAGGGATAGTGCCGTCAGTGCACCTCACTTGGTGCACTGTAATCATTACTAAAGGTTCTTTGCAGGGTCCCTACCTTCGACCCCTAGCTGCAACCCCTTTCCTTCCTTTTACTCTACCTCCTTTCATATTTTCTTTCTTCCATCTTGCTATCCACCCTCTCCTAACAATTATTTCACAGTGCAACTGCGGGTTTTTCCTCCTGTTGCACCTTTCAAACCTACCTACTCTAAGTTTACTTTCCAGCGCTGAATGACCTCATAGGTCCCAGTGCTTGGCCTTTGGCCTAAACTCTATACTGTGTGTGTGTGTCTTTTCGAAGGCCAAAGGACAAAGATGGAACTAATCTTGCTTCAAAGAAGTGGAATTATATTAATTTCTTTCGAAGGACGAAGACTCCATTGCCATCCTTACTTTCTCAGATTGGACCCATCCTACTTTAGATCCTATCCTACTGTAACGAGGATTTAGTGATATACGTATCCCCGACGAATTTCGAATTTCTCCTCAAAACATCAATCGCTCTGTGGTCTTTCAATTCGTTTCTTTCGAAGGCTAAAAGGACTCTATTCCTATCCTCAGTTTCTCAGACGAGACTCATCACACACATCAGCGAAATGAGTTCATATTGATCCCTAGCAAATTCTTTTCAATTCATTGGTTGTTTTTACTCATGGCAAAATCAGTTGCTGGTCGTTAATTTCTTTCTTAAAGAATAATGCCCGTTACTTCTAATCATGAGATCCACATTCGGATATTGTTTATTAATGAAATTTCTTGACCGAACATTGTTTATTCATGAAATTTCTTGACCGAATAATATAGAAGAGGGACGTATTTATGCCGTACGGGTGAGGTAACTTGAGTTCCCCGAAATAATGTGAGAATTTAACTGTTTATTGTTTATGCTTTTACACGAAAGCTCCACGGGGCGTCATGTCTAAAAGTACCAACCTCTCGGGGAGAACGTAAAAACAAACAAAAGACGGTAAATTTCTCAATTATTTCGGTAACTCATAGTTTTCTCACCTTTACTGCATCATATACACCATGTTACTATATTGTTCAGGCAAAATATTTCACTAATATACATTATCTCCGTGTGGAGCTAGCGCTCTTCCTTAGAATCATCCAGTTAGATAGAAAGGTGAAAAAAAACAACGAAGCATAGTACAAAAATCTTTTCTTAAAAAAAAACACCGAAAACAGAAAATAGAATAAAGGAAAGGCGAGGAAAAGAAAGCAAGATTATCCCTACTGCTACCTGTGGCCTGCTGGTTTCATTATATTCGGTTCGCCTTTATCAAAGGGGGAAACTTTGGTCGTTGGTGCTCGTTGTTGTCACCATCGCTGTCAGTACCAAGGAGTGAGGACATTAAGTTACCACATTTCAACTTCTTGGCTTCCCGGAGAGTTTTCTGGAAATTAGGTTTTTCTTTTTTCTCATCCACCTTCCCGCCCCACCGGTGGGAAGGAGGAAATCTGTTATGATTTATTATAAATCTGTTATGATTTATTATATATATATATATATATATATATATATATATATATATATATATATATATATATATATATATATATATAGTATATATATAGGATAAATGGAAAAGGCAGAAGTTCAGTACCAAGCACTTTTCATGTATTTGTGCCCTGAAGATGCTTGTATAAACACGTGAAACTCTTGGAACTGAACTTCTGCCTGTCATTTTCCTGTGTATTTGCTTTATATACCGAAGTCACGTGCATCTACTGTGATTTTTTATATATATATATATATATATATATATATATATATATATATATATATATATATATATATATATATAATATATATATATATATAATATAATATATATATATATATTATATATATATATATATATATACAGTATATATATACATATTATTTATGCATGTTTATATATAAAAAATCATCAATAAAGGGAAGAGGACAAACACAGATGTACAAGCTGTCTTTATTCCAACGATTCGTAATTATCCATTTAATTACAACATCAGGGCTGTTAAAATGAAACATAAAATTCTTTGTGAAATCGTAAAAACTAAAACTAAAAATTAAGAATTGAAAAAGCTGAAAATTATTCATACAAAATTTCAGAAGTATGCACAACATTAAAATGAAAAAAAAAACACAAGCAAAATTTTTTAAATCTCTCCATTAAAATGAAAGGTAGCAGAATGTACAGAAAACTAAAAATGAAAATAGCCGTGAAAGAGGTTACAGAGCAAAAGATTAAGGACCGACCTAGAGGAGTGACAGCGTTAAACTAAACGTAAACGTAAGTAGAAACAACACAAGTCAAGATAAATAGAGAGGGGGGGTGGGGAGGACGTATGGGTGTTTAACGATGGAACAAGTTGCTTAATAAAAGTTGATTCCAGAATAACAAGGTCTTGAGGGTTGGTGGCATGGCCTAAAATGCAGAAGCCTTTATTATCGATATGTGTTTTAAAAATTTGGAGTGATTTCTGATGTTGGAATGTTCTGGGTTTGAAATTTTGCTACCAGCACGGAAGTTTACGCCACGATGAGAATCGATACGCACCTTAAGGAGTCTACTGGTGGATCCCACATAGGTCCCCGTTTGACATTCAGGCCAAGTATATTTATAAACAACACCAGTCGACATAAAGGTGATAACCGCTCTTTAGTTTTAAAGAGTGAACCGGTGGTGAAAGGGTTCTCAGGAATTAAATTAACATCAACCGCATAAAAATGATCCTGAATAATTTGTGTGAACTTTTTGTGAAATTTGAGATCATGAGTAAATGGAAAGCATGCGTAAAATTTCTTATTTTGGACGGTT
This sequence comes from Macrobrachium rosenbergii, assembly GCF_040412425.1. Taxonomy (NCBI): domain Eukaryota; kingdom Metazoa; phylum Arthropoda; class Malacostraca; order Decapoda; family Palaemonidae; genus Macrobrachium; species Macrobrachium rosenbergii. The sequence continues at coordinate 5,604,261 of NC_089746.1, read as the reverse complement.
AAAACTGCTGGTTTTATAATGAAATGTTTGTTGAGTAGTTTATATAATTTCTTATAGACCAGCTTTGCAGGGAAACAGTTATTATTAAAAAAGGTCAATTAAAAATGTAATTTCCTCATGGAAAAGGCTCCAACTCGACGTAAGGACGAGTGCTCTGTGGAGAAGGGTAGAAACAGAGGTGGATTTAAAATTGTCAAAACAAGAGCTATAAAAGTTGGTACGAAGTCCAGTCAAAGTTTTCTTCCTGAAAATCGTTGTATTAAAACTGTCGTGCTGTCTGAAAACTAGAACGTCCAGTAAAGGTAAACGGTCGCTCGCCTCTTTCTCGATAGTAAACTTTATGCTCGAGTGTATAGTATTAGCATATTCAACGAAGAGGTCAGCTTCGTATTCACTTTTAAAGAGGCCGCATGTATCGTCAACAAACAGGGAATAAAAAGGGGAGAGAACCTTAATGGGCAATTATCAAGCATGTGTTCCTCCAGGACGTTCCCCTTAGACCTGTACTTGCTTCGTTTAAAACACCAAATTACAAATTTTATTTTTAATGGTAAATTACTCAAACAGGTAGAGGGCATGGCCATGGGTTCCTCTCTTGGCCCCACATTTGCTAATATCTTCATGTGCTCCCTGGAGGAGCACATGCTTGATAATTGCCCATTAATGTTCTACCCCCTTTTTTATTCCAGGTTTGTTGACGATACGTTCAGCCTCTTTAAAAGTGAATTCGAAGCTGACCTCTTCGTTGAATATGCTAATACTATATACACCCGAGTTTACTGTCGAGGCGAACGACCGTCTACCATTCCTGGACGTTCTAGTTTTCAGACAGCACGACAGTTTTAATACAACGATTTTCCGGAAGAAAACTATGACTGGACTTCGTACCAACTTTTATAGCTCTTGTTTTGACAATTTTAAATCCACCTCTGTTTCTACCCTTCTCCACAGAGCACTCGTCCTTACGTCGAGTTGGAGCCTTTTCCATAATGGAATTACATTTTTAATTGCCTTTTAATAATAACTGTTTGCCTGCAAAGCTGGTCTATAAGAAATTATATAAACTACTCAACAAACATTTCATTATAAAAACCAGCAGTTTTAACCGTCAAAAATAAGAAATTTTACGCATGCTTACCATTCACTCATGATCTCAAATTTCACAAAAAGTTCACACAAATTATTCAGGATCATTTTTATGCCATTGATGTTAGTTTAATTCCTGAGAACCCTTTCACCATCGGTTCACTCTTTAAAACTAAAGAGCGGTTATCACCTTTATGTCGCCTGGTGTTGTTTATAAATACACTTAGCCTGAATGTCAACCTATGTGGGATCCACCGGTAGACTCCTTAAGGTGCGTATCGATTCTCATCGTGGCGTAAACTTCCGTACTGGTAGCAAAATTTCAAACCCAGAACATTCCAACATCAGAAATCACACCAAAATTTGTAAAACACATATCGATAATAAAGACTTCTGCATTTTAGGCCATTCCACCAGCCCTCAAGACCTTGTTATTCTGGAATCAACTTTTAATTAAACAGCTTGTTCCATCGTTAAACACTCATACGTCCTCCCCCCTTCTTTATTTATCTTGACTTGTGTTGTTTCTATTTATGTTTACGTTTAGTTTAACGCTGTCACTCTTCTAGGTCGGTCCTTAATCTTTTGTTCTGTAACCTCTTTCACGGCTATTTTCATTTTTAGTTACTGTACATTCTGCTACCTTTCATTTTAATAGAGAGATTTTAGAAATTTTGTTCGTTTCTTTAATGTTAATGTTGTGCATGCTTCTGAGATTTTGTATGAATAATTTTCAGCTTTTTCAATTCTTAATTTTTAGTTTTAGTTTTTACGATTTCACAATGAACTTTGTTTTATTTTAACAGCCCTGATGGTGAAATTAAATGGATAATTACGAAACGTTGGAATAAAGACAGCTTGTACATCTGTGTGTTTCCGCTTCCCTTTATTGATTTTTAATATAGATTGACCCCTGACTCCTTACACTTAGCTATATATATACATATATACACACACACATATATACATACATACATACACACACACACACACACACACACACATATATATATATATATATATATATATATATATATATATATATATATATATATATTATATATATATATATATATATGTATGCTTTCGTCAGTATAAATAAGTTAAAATTTGATCATTTACCTTTTTTTCTTTTCTAATAACTGATCTCCTCTTCTGTATTTTCTATGGTCTTCTGTAACTTCTTTCAAATGAACACCGTTATATACTTCGTTCCGTGTTACACGTTTCATTTCCACTCCAAATGGAACTTATAACTGAGGACCCGTTAAGGTAGCCGCCTCATTAAAATGAACTAATTAGACAATAATGAATTCGGGAGTAATTACGTTGAACATTTTAAGAGTTCAATGCCTTTGCATTTGAAAAAATGGCAAAACCACGTTCCATCATTTTGTGTATTCGAATCCAAATTGTAAATCATGCTAAGGTTATTTATTTTCCTAATGATATTAATTTTAGCCGTAAAAAAGTCATTGAATGAGTTGTACATTAATTACAACATGAAACAAATAGGCCAAATAATGAACGATATAAACTAACCTAACAGCTTTCCTAATTAAACTGTATTCTCAGTGACCACATTATTACTTCTAAAAAATCATTCAAATGAGTAGACTCCTATCCATTTCAAGTTCGAAGTTGCTGTTGATCGCACGTACATTGTTTTAAAAATTAAAGGCAGTCATTTTCCTTTCAAGTAGTATTTAAAGGAATCTTCATCTGCCAAATACCTGACTTGGGAAAATATACCGAGACGTATGATTAGCTTTAAAATAGTTGTTTTCCAACCTTTTGTGCATTTCTGTAAAGTGCAATTTTAACTTCAACTTTGACATGTGTTTTGTCACTTTTTTTATTCATAATATATATATATATATATATATATATATATATATATATATATATATATATATATATATATGTATATATATATATATATATATATATATATATATATATATATATGACTGTGAAATATTTTCCTGTTAAAACAGAAATCCATATAATTAGATGTATGCATATATATGTGTATATATATATATATATATATATATATATATATATATATATATATATATATATATATATATATATGACTGTGAATATTTTCCTGTTAAAACAGAAATCCATATAATTTAATTGTATATATGCATATACATATATTTATATATTTATGTGTGTGTGTATGTACGTATGTATGTATTTATGTATCTCTGCGCATGCGTGTGCTTGTGTGTGTGCGAGTGTATTATCATATAATACACAAAGATAAATATCTCTAAAATGCCAAAATCACGAAAACATTATATTACTGCCTAAATTATGACTTACAGAGAGAGAGAGAGAGAGATGAAAACAAGGACAAAACAATTAATTCTATCTGTTATAGTTCCGAACGCCGCCTGACCCGTGGGTCAGTGTCATTTACCGGCCATTTCGCAAAAGAGCATAATACCTTGACCAGGTTGTCGGGTTACGTAATTCTATTAGTCAGACTGTGTCCCCGCAGAGGCCTGGGCCATTAATTTGGTCATAATTGAGTTTGGTCGATAACTTCCAGGGCCTGCTTCGTTGTGGGGGACGAAGACACTGGGACGGAAGAGAAACATGAGCAGGCCTAACGTTACATTCTGAGGAATGTTGCTTTTTAGTTTTCTGTAAAAGAAAACTATTGTGCCGGCTTTGTCTGTCCGTCCGCACTTTATTTTGTCCGCACTTTTTCCTGTCCTCACTTTATTCTGGCCGCACTTTTTCTGTCCGTTCTCGGATCTTAAAAACTACTGAGGCTAGAGGGCTGCAGATTGCTATGTTGATCATCCACCCTCCAATCATCAAACATACTAAATTGTAGCCCTCTAGCCTCAGTAGCTTTTATTTTATTTAGGGTTAAAGTTAACCATAATCGTACTTCTGGCAGCGAAATAGGATAGGCCACCACCGGGCCGTGGTTAAAGTTTTATGGGCTGCGGTTCATACAGCATTATGCTGAGACCACCGAAAGATAGATGTATTTTCGGTGGCCTTGATTATACGCTGTAGCGGCTGTACAGAAAACTCGATTGCGCCGAAGAAATTTCGGGGCATTTTGTACTTGTTTCAACATGAAGCTGTTTCCCCTGACAGGTGTGAGGAAAATCGAATAGTATTAAACTCTGAGGAATGTTTTTTCAACATCAAACATACCAAATTGCACCTCTCTCGCCTCAGTTGTTTTTATTTTATATAGGGTTAAAGTTAGCCATAATCGTGCTTCTGGCAACGATAGAGGATAGGCCACCACCGTCTTTTCCATAACATTGGTGGGATGGTTTCAGATGAGGAAAAAAAATCACAATCTCTGTCACATTCACACTTTAAAAGCTGAATATTGGACGAAATTCCACCTCGTTAGCATCACCATATACCTACATAGAACGTTTGTCAGCGGGAAAGTCGAAATTCTTCATTTCTTTCCACATGATCGGATCATCTTCCAATATCTTGTGTATCCTTGTACATGCGCTGACGTTTATACAACTGCTATCAATGTCAGTGTATATATATAATCTATATATATATATATATATATTATTATATATATATATATATATATATATATATATATATATATATATATATATATATATATATATATATATTTATATATATATATATATATATATATATATATATGTATATATATATATTGTATTTATATATATACATATATACGCACACATACACATATTATATATATATATATATATATATATATATATATATATATATATATATATAATATACTGTATATATGTACGTATATATCAGCAGTCAATTTAGTAGACATCGAATTCTGTTTGTCACCCGATGAAGATATTACAACCTGTCTTCCCCATAAAGAACAATTTATTTGAAAACTAAACGACATTCTCCCTTCTATTAAGATAGTCTGATTGATATGATCGGACGTCACAGCTACCCCTTTATTGGCGTAATTCTTTATGTAATTCTTTTTCATCAATAAA
>NC_089746.1:5576668-5589168 GCF_040412425.1 Macrobrachium rosenbergii | reverse complement strand
AGACGTTGGCCGTGCAAGCAGAGATTTCTGTTTCGAAGTAAGAAATGAAGGTTACAAGCGCTTCTTCTGTTATCTTTTCCTTGCCTTTCCCTCTTCCTTCACTTCCTAACTCTCTTGAATTATCCACACTTTTCATAAACCTATCATCCTCCACTCAGTTCAGCAGCTCAGCATTGTTTGTTTTCTTTGCATTCATCATCCTCACTTCCTTTCCATAAAGAGTGTTGGCTCAACAATCCCTTCATATATATTTCTCCCTTATACAAACCTCTCCTCTCATTATATCTTCCACCATTCTTGTTCTTGTTAAAATTCATTGTTCCGTATATATATATATATATATATATATATATATATATATATATATATATATATATATATATGTATGTATGTATGTATGTATATATATATATATATATATATATATATATATATATATATATATATATATATATATATATATATATATATGCTGATTGTCAAAACTAGACGTTTGTTAGTCAGAGTAATTCAGCAAGTGATGAATGGATGTCTTTTACGCACAGTCAACTTCTGTCTTGTCGCCTTTGTATTATGTGACAGCTATAAACGTGAAAAAAAATGAAACAAAATAATATTGAGTATAGCCCTTTCAACAGACAAGATTCCCCAAATACTAAGTCATGCTCCCAAACCATCAGTCTTTTCCAAACCCCTTTTCCCCATAATGGTATATCAACATCCAGTGTTTTTACATCATCGTTTATCTCATCTACGTTGCCCCGGAAATTTAGGGGTCGGGGAAAATAAGCTTTATGGTTTTTCATTGCCGTCCTTTTACCTCCCACCCTTGTATTTACTGATAGAATTAATCAGCCCGATAAAAAATATTAAGGTTTTTCAGTTTTATGCTTTTCAGTAAATAACGTCTTCGGAAAAGTGTAAATGATATGTGAAAGCGGTAGGAACAACACAGCTGATGCCACAGGAAAAATAAAAGTGGAAGGTACCAATCTCTTTCGTGTTATTTTAACACAAGGTACAAATAAAACGAAAGCCCTTGGTACTTTATTTAATTTCCCTATGGGCTTCGGCTGTATGTATTGTCACGTGACAAGTGACATAAAAGTAAAAGGAACAAGTATGTTTTCGACATTGCCCTCAAAGAATTAGGAAGGATACAAGGTGCTGTTAATTCTGTAGCACATTTATAGAGGCCAGTATACCCAAGTTTGCTTCATTTTTTGCTAAACGTCCCGTTTGAATATTCGTGTTCCATTTTCTGGGACAAATCGAACGCTGTGACTAACTATAAAAAGTTGCTCTTCGTGCAGAGCCTTACAGTCTACGTTACTTCAGGGAAAAGAATGTGTTTAAGATGAAAGTCAATAGGTTTGTGTCTATTAGACAGCTAGATAGTTCAGTGAGTTGCTGATGAAACCTCAGCAATATTATGCAACCATTCTGATTACACTATTGTACTAGAAACCTATCCATACTACCTTAAAATGGAAAACTGCAGTATCTGCAAAATTTTCGAAATCGAGATATGCCACCTATTGGGCTCGTGAAACTAATACACAAGTTACTGCAGTTTCAGAATGATTCTTCAATGCTTTCCACGAGTATTGTTCCCATTTGCAGTTTCTGCAAAATCAGTAGTAGGTCTCTCATTTGCAGTTTCTGCAAAATCAATAGTAAGGCAAGGGAGTATCTACCATTTTTCTCAGTTTTGTATTTTTGCAGATACTGCAGCCTTCCATTTTAGGGCAACATGCCTGCATTAGTGTGGAAAGTGAATTAGTGGCTAAAAATTCCTATAGCAGTTATATTCACATATTTTGATTTAATTACAAAAAAAAAAAAAAAAAAACATACTCGGGTAACCAAGTCGAAACTCCAGTGAAACACAAACAGAAGTCCAACGTAGCCGCTGCCACCACAAGAGGAGATCTCACACAACAGACATGCAATATGCATAAACTGGAATGGCATATATCGCCTGGACTGACCACTTTGGAATGCTAATAACGACCCTGTCGAAGCTAACGTCTTGTCTGACACTTTCAATAATGCCTTCACAGGCAGCCAGTGATCTGATGGGATTGGCCAATCTACATATTCATACTGCAATAACGCAAGGGACCTGATCTTCCTTTCCAAGGGAGAAGGCACATAATTGATGCATTGGCCAATAACTGCTAGCCTGCCTGTTTCTGTTTGTTTATATATATACATAACCGTATATTATATGTATATATATGTGTGTGTGTGTATGTATATATGTATACACACACACACACACACACATATGTGTATGTATATAAATATATACAGTATATATATATATATATATATATATATATATATATATATATATATATATATATATATATATATTAATATTTATCACATATACAATTGTTCTGTGCACATACAAATTATTATACACATTATACAATTATATATATATATATATATATATATATATATATATATATATATATATATATATATATAACATATATATATAACTGTTATGTTGTCGTTTCTAAAAAAATTCAATTTAAGGAGAACAGGATAGCCAGAAGACGTGGTAAAATTGCAGACATATATATATATATATATATATATATATATATATATATTATTAACAGGACCTCATTCAAACTGAATGGTATCTGGTGGAGATATTTATTAAAAAAAAATCCAAGCTTTCTAGGACAAACAGTCTTCATTCTCAAGTATCCCTACCTTGAGAATGAGGACTGTTTGTCCTAGAAAGCTTGGAACTTTTTTTTTTTTGAATAAATATCTCCACTAGATACCATCCAGTTTGAATGGGGTCTCGTTAGTAATATATAGCCTATATAATAATGTCTGCTATTTTACCACGTCTTCTGGCTATCCTGTTCTCCTCAAATTGAAGTTTTCTAGAAACGACAACGTAATCAGTCATATATATATATATATATATATATATATATATATATATATATATATATATATATATATATATATATATATAATATATATTAAATTATATTGTTACAGTTTACGAGGAAGTTGACTGCGTATTTAAGTTAAAGCAGTAATTTGATCCTTATAAGAAACCCTCGTAAGCCTATAAACTGATAAATGCAAGATAAAGCAAGAAATGGAAGGCAGCCAAGTGAAAATGTATTTCATAACAGTAGTTTATTATTTACAAGCACAACATGGCAGAAATTTCTAAGTGTGAGGAAGAGTGAGACCAACGTCCCTTTCTCGGGTATGCAAGGGCAGAGGTCACCCATTATGACCTTATCCTGGACTGGTCTCGGTTGGACTGGCCTAGATAGCGGTGACCCCTGTGTTTTGAGGTCTCGGCTGTTGCTGGAAGCATTGCTTCGGGCTATGAGCTCGACCCGCCTGGAAAAGGAGAAAAAAGGGTAGGCCAGTTGGGAGTCGAGGGATTCAGTTGGAGACACGGTGACTCTTAAGCTTAAGGCAGGGAAATAGCTATATACCCCTGCATGTGTTCTCTCTTGGGACACATCAAAACCCAACCCTTCGAAGGGGACAGCGAACACTCCCTGAAAATGTCCTGTCACTCCACTACTGGTGGCTATATCTATCTCCCTATTGTCTGATATTTCCCCATAAGGTCTTCATAGTTAGCGATCTAGCGGCGATAATTGTAAATATAAATAAATAGACATATCATACTAAAACTCCGAAACGTTTGTTTGTTTGCACACTGGAAGTTAAATGGGCTGGTGCTGCCTGTAGACTTCACCTTTCCCCTCTTCCTCCCCATCCCCTCCCGTCTTTCGTAATAATGATATTAATAATTGCTATTGCATTACTGGAAACATTTGAAATACATCCACATTCTTCACTTATTTTCCTTACTTTAGTTTTGATGATGATATTGACATTCTTCTAAACATTTCCCTAACTCATTTACGCGTTACTTATGTCAGGGAATATAAATTGGTCCCTTTTACTTTAAAAAAGCCCAAGGCCTAAGAAAATCCGAAAAGTGGAGTTATTAGTTGCAAGAAAATATTGCAAAAGACCCATTCAAACTGAATGAACTTTCTTTTTAGAAAGCTGTTTGGGAAGTATTCTTTCTGTCGTTGCTGTAATTTCATTAAACAGGTGAATCCTCATATATATCTTCTTATATATAAAAGTGAATGTTTTTATATTTGTATGTTTTTCTATAGAAATCCGAACTGCTTGACCGATCTAGACAAAATTTGGCACGTGGCCATCGTTTAAGTTAAGTATATCTAGTTTAACCAGACCACTGGTTAACAGCTCTCATAGGGCTGGCCCGAAGGATTAGATTTATTTTACGTGGCTAAGAACCAACTGGTTACCTAGCAACGGGACCTACAGCTTATTGTGGAACCCGAACCACATTATGACGAGAAATGAATATCTATCACCAGAAGTAAATTCCTCTATTTCTTCATTGGCCGCTCGGAGAGTCGAACACTGGGCCAACAGCGTGCTAGCCGAAAGTTCTACCATCCCTCCAATGAAGAACTATGTGGCCATCGTTTGATCCAACTTAGATAATAGGGTAGGTTTCAAACCCATAACCCCGCACCCCTCCCCTTCCCCCTCCCCCTTCCCTTTGTAACTTATGTGGTAAATAAACTCTATAGGTTTATCATACTCGACTGCGGTTCGATGACAACGGCACTCAAACTTAACCGAATGCAACTTCATGTCAACAACCTGAATGTAAAAGCGCCGATCAGATCATAGAAATATATTATTGAAAATATTTTTCAATCACCACAGTAATACCTGGATACAAGGGACAGACTCCTCAGTAATATCTGGATAAAGGGACAGTCACCACCGTAATATCTGGATAAAAGCGACAGTTAACAGAGTAATACCTGGATAAAAGGGACAAACAGCACAGTAATACCTGGTTAAAAGTAACAGACAACCAAGAAATGCCTGGTTAAAATGGACAGTCACCACAGTAGTACCTGGATAAAGAGGACAGTCACCACAGTAATACCTGGATGAATGCAACAATCACCACAGTAATATCTGGATAAAAGGGGCAGTCTCCACAGTAATACCTGGACAAAAGGGACAGTCACCACAGAAATACCTGGATGGAAGGGACAGATAGCACAGTAATATCTGGATAAAAGGGGCAGTCTCCACAGTAATATCTGGATAAAAGGGACTGTCACCACAGTAATATCTGGATAGAAAAGACAGTCACTACAGTAATACATGGATAAAAGGAACAGACAGCACAGTAATACCTGGTTAAAGGTGACAGACAGCAAAGTAATACTTGGATAAAAGGGACAGTCACCACAGTAATACCTGGAAAAAGGGGACAGACAACACAGTAATAACTGGATAAAAGTGAGTCACCACATTAATACCTGGATAAAAGGGATAGTCACCAGAGTAATACCTGGATAAAGAGGACCGACAACACAGTAATACCTGGTTAAAGGGGACAGACAGCAATGTAATACCTAGTTAAAGGTAACAGACAGCATAGTAATACCTGGATAAAAAGGACAGTCACCACAGTAATACCTGGATAAAAGGGACAGTCACCACAGTAATACCAAGAAGTTCTTGAAGTCAAAATTCCACAGGTATCGCCCATATATTTTCTTTCATGGCACAATTATTGTTATTTTTTATATTATTGAGACATAAGAGAGCTATAAACAAGAGGGAGAGAGTTCTCACACTGAAAAAAAATTTAAGCCAAAAATAGACAAAAATAGCCCTCTGTTTTCCAGTGGATTCTGGAACGCCACAAAGAGCAATGGCAAACCTTGATTGAGTCTGATGTTTAAACAGAGAGAGAGAGAGAGAGAGAGAGAGAGAGAGAGAGAGAGTTCCCATACTGAACATAAATTAAGCCAAAGAATAAATATCCTGGAAACAATGGCACTTTGTTTTCCAGTAAAGTCTGGAATGCCACAAAGAACAACAACAAACCATGCAGCATCTGGTGCTTACGGGAGAGAGAGAGAGAGAGAGAGTTCTCATACCGAATTTAATCTAGCCAAAAAATGAATATCCTGGAAACAATGGCAGTTTTCCAGTGGGTTCTAGAACGCCACAAAAACCAACAACAAACCTTGGTAGCCTCTGATGTTTACACAGAGAGAGACAGACAGACAGGCAGACAGACAGAGAGACAGAGACAGAGACAGTTCTCAAACCAAATAAAATTCAAGCCAAAAAAAAAAACTACCTTGGAAACAAAAGCACTTTGTTTTCCAATGAATTCTGGAACGCCACAAAAACCAACAACAAACCGTGGGTGAGTCTGATGTTTACAGAGAGAGAGAGAGAGAGAGAGAGAGAGAATGTGTCCTCATCTTGCTTAAAATCTAAGCCAAAGAATAACTATCCTGGAATTAGTAACACTTACTCTTCCAGTGGAATCTGGAACGCCAGAAACAGTAACAGCAAACCCTGGCAGCCGCTGATGTTTACATCGCCCACAAAACTTGAAGGCTCCGATAAACCAGAACTCGAAGCGCTATCACTGCGCCTAACGAGACGCCAAATGCCAAATGAATGTCGACGCTAATTGGCAAAGTTACATCGTAATACCTCCGTGCGAGTGGCGCTCGTCGTTGCCAACAGCGTCATTAATAACCCGTCCGGAATTAATTAATAACGGGGCTGCTGTAACACCAGTCACCACAACAATAAGCTGCCGTTCGCTCCATCTCAGGTTTCAATGTCGTGACTTGATTTTTCCAATGGGATGATTTGTTAATTAGTCAGTATATTTATTTATATTTATTTATTTATTTATTTATTTATTGATGATACTTTACGTTTATTATTTTGCTTATGCTCTCACATTTTATCCCGAATCACATTATATTTTAAGAAAAATTGCTATAGAAGTTAGCTTCTATTTGTCTTATTCCATACAAAAATTTTTTTACGTTATTGAGGACAATCGCAGAAATTAACACTGAGAGGAGTTGCAGGTCACCTCAGGTCACCTCACTGATTCAGTTGGGAAACAGGACCTCTCAGTGCTCATTAAGAAAACTTACATAAAAATTCCATCACAAAAAAAGTCGTTTAAGGCATTGTGAATCAGTAAAGTTTTTACAAGCTATACAAAATGAGTTATCTTTTAATTGTTGTTTGATAAAGGAGGCCTTATGCCAGCATGGACACTTAATTAATCCTTCTACCAGGACACAGTACGTTGTCTTAAGACTAAATCACAAAATGAGTATATGCATAATTGATGATTATAGAAAAAATTGAAGTGATTACTCTTTTATATTCGTTTGTGTACTTGATAGAATATTATTAATTCATCTCATGAAATGTAGATTTTAAATAAGAGCTTTGTGTTTTCATAATGGGATTTCGAAGCGACTGAATTGCTTATCTAATTTCATAAAACTGACGAAGGCGAAATTAAACGGGTTTTTATTATTGTGTGTTACAGAAAATAGGAGTAATTTTTACCCGAAGGTTGTCCTTGGTAGCAGATCATAATGCAGAATAAGTAAATAGATAAAATCAATAACTGATATCTGAGACTATGGAATAATCATGGCATTACAAACGTTTCAAGCTCCAATTGATGTTGGACCTTATAATGTATCAAAATTCAAAGTAATAAGGAGGAAATATCTTTCAAAATATCAAAGTTAATAAAACTTTCAAGGAGATAAACATATATATATATTTAAGGTAAATCATCTTAGACAACTCATTCTAAAATGCTTCTTCAAGTTCCCATTTTTAATCTTAAAACATAAAATATATTAACCCAAATAAATAAAAAGGAGAAAATGTCTTAGAAAGTACCCAAGTTAAAAAGAGTAAAGGCAATATGCAAATATATTACTGCATATAATGTTTGACAGCTTTTTCTAAAATGCTTCTTCAGAGATCTTTCGTTGTTTTTGTATAATTCTAGCAATTTTCTGTATATAAACCTCTGTAAACCTGCGTCATCTGAATTGCGAATCACGTGCAAATGGAATTTGGATAGTAGTTATAGTATTTGCAATGCAGATGACCAGTTCAGAAAATCCTGTCTTTTTTTATCATGAATATAGAAATGTTTTGGGTGGAAATATATACGAGGTCTTTTTCAACACACATATATATATATATATATATACACATACACATACACATACACATACACACACACACTGGTGAATAGATTGTCTCTATGTCAACAAACTTAAAAACAAAATACGATTTTTTATAAGAGAGTTGTTGTTTGTAACTGAATTTTGAGGTAATCATTTCACTTTAGGAAATTGTATCACTTTTATGGTATTATTATGTGTTCATGGTCTATTACTAATTAGTCAGTGACTTGATGTGTAAATAGGTTTTTTTGTAGTTCTCATGTGATTTTCACTCATTCTAACTTCATTTCCGTAGGATTTGCTGAGTGACCTGATTCACCCCACCACCCAAAGTCTAGCGGTGAAGAACCACAATGGCTGACCCTAGGGAAGGCTCAAAGAAAAAACAAGTAACCAAGGTATGTAAGCAAATTCATGCCGTTTATTATTTATGGCGTCGTAGGTCGTGTTAGCTAGCTTAGCCTACTAACCAGCTACGTAATGACCTGGCCTTCCCGTGTGAAGTTAGGATGCATCCTCGTAACTAAGGTAAGTAAGCAAATTCATGCTGTATACAATTTATGGTATCGTAGGTTAGTTCATGCAAGCTGGGCTATCCTACAATCCTTTACTGTACCTCCTTTCATATTCTTTTTCTTCCATCTTACTTTCCACCCTCTCTTAACAATTGATTCATAGTGTAATTGCGAGGTTTTCCTCCTGTTAGACCTTTCAGACCTTCTTACTGTCAGTTCTCCTTTCAGCGCTGAATGACCCCATAGATCCCAGCGCTTGGCCTTCGGCCTAAATTCTATTTTCAATTCAATTCAATCCTACCAACCAGCCAGGTAAGGACCTAGCACCATTTGTTAAATTGGGATGCGTCCCTGTATTTTTCTCGTTAATTTACTGACATTCAAGGTCAGGTTAGGTGGGGGCGTCAGGCTAGGTAAGCACCTGGCGCCCTAGGTTAGGTTACGATACATCAGTGTTTGGGCGGCAATAACTGTTGACGTGTGCACAAATTGTGTTTTCAGTATATTAGTCATGTATTAAATATATATATATATGTATATATACATATATATATATATATATATATATATATATATATATATATATATATATATATATATATATCTATCTTACTTGTGCATTGCCCTTTTTTGTGTGTGCCCCACCCAAATTCCCTTCTTTCATACTGGAGTCCCGCATAGTTGTTTGATATGTGGGGAGTATATATTTGGAATATAAATTTAACTGTTAGTTGGTTTTTAGGGATTGACTCATGATTTTATACGCCTGAATAGATCACATAAACATTATGAAACATTTGTAAAGTTAAAACAAAAACAAATTTTTCGAAGTGTTGTGAAATAACGATCGAAACTGACAGTTTTGTGAATTCCTTCAGTGTTCACTCGAATACCTTAAGGCTCCTAGACTGACTGGACTTGTAGTGCTAAGAAATCCACAATGTCGTAAATGAATGGTTGTAAATGAAAATTCCACAATCAAATCAACATTTGATACAGTCAACTGATATAACGGTGGGATTTTAAATTGACAAATTAAACCCCGTAAGGGGGTAGTGCCGTCAGTGCACCTCACGCGGTGCAATGTAGGCATTGCTTAAGGTTCTTTGTACTGTGCCTTCGGCCCATAGCTGCAACCCCTTTCGTTCCTTTTACTATATCATTCATATTGTCTTTCACCCATCTTGTTTTCTACCCTCTCCTAACAGTTGTTTCATAGTGCAACTGCTTTGAGGTTTTCCTCCTGTCAAACCTTTCAAACCTTTACTCTCAATTTCCCTTTCAGCGCTGAATAACCTCATCATAGGTCCCAGAGCTAGGCCTTTGGCCTAAATTCTGCAGTCTGTAGTTAAACAAATTAACTTGTAGTACCGCAATACTCGAAGTTCATTATGAGGGCACTGAATACCCATTACCACTTAAACCGTTGAGTACCAACGGCTCTCGATACGAGCGGATAAGCAAGCTTCGATTCCAAAGCGTGAATGCACTGTCTCGCAGCCAATTGGATTTGCTGACTTGAGAGAAGCACGATTTGCGGAAGGGCGGGAGAGAAGGGCCTTTGTATCAGATGTCATTAAACCCATTACGCTGTCGGCTGCATGAATTGATATATGAATTATGAACGGGAAGGTTATTATTCGAACCGATTTAATTATGTTACGAGCCATTAGTAGCAAAGTGCAGGTACTAATAATTATGTTTGAATCTATATAATGAAGACGTGACGAGGGTTGTGAGTTAGTATGTTTACTTAAATTTAGTTCAGTTTTCTAAGATGAAGATCTGTGGTTAAATCACAGTTTATGGAGGTTTAACCATATTGGTGCCACTATAATTTAATGGGGATAGTACATAAATCAGGGGATTTCTTCTGCTATTTTATGAAATATCCCAGCTCTCTCTTTTGCTCTTTCACAGAAGAGGAAAAAATGAGAAGGTTAATCAAGAAATATATGCTTTATGTCTCTCTCTCTCTCTCTCTCTCTCTCTCTTTACAGAAGAAGAAAAATGAGAAGGTTAATAATGTAGTAGAAAATATCATCTCTCTCTCTCTCTCTCTCTCTCTCTCTCTTTGCTCTTTCACAGAAGAGGAAAAAATGAGAAGGTTAATAATGTAGCAGAAAATATCATGTCTCTCTCTCTCTCTCTCTCTCTCTCTCTCTCTCTCTCTCTCTTTGTGCCCTTTCACAGAAGAGGAAAAAATGAGAAGGTTAATAATGTAATAGAAAATATTATGCTTTATGTGGGTCTCTCTCTCTCTCTCTCTCTCTCTCTCTCTCTAAGGTTATTGTTTCCCCAGCCCTTTGATCCGGCTGTCGTGAACTCTCAAGTAACAATGAACAAATATTTCTCCAACACTCGGCAGAATCTTTCTCAGCCAACAGCTCATTAAAGCTACGAAAGGCGTTGTTAATGTATTCGGGGTAAATTCCCACGGGCTTATGAGCCAGCATTTTCTCTCTCTCTCTCTCTCTCTCTGGCTTTTCACAGAAGAGGAAAAAAGATGTAAAAGATGATAGTGTAGAGATGACCATGCATTACGTGAGCTCTCTCTCTCTCTCTCTCTCTCTCTCTCTCTGGCCTTTCACGGAAGATGAAAAATGAAAAAGATTATAATGTAGAGAATATTATGCTTTACATGGCGGTGGAGGTTTCACCAAATTTGAAGAACACTTGGGCTCTTTTTTTTTTAAACACATTCTTAGCAACGTAATTATGGTCGGTAAATAGATGTTAATTAAGAGCATTAACCTTTTTTCATAATTTTTAACACCTTGGATGTTCAGGTATGATCAGGTCTGCAACTAGAAGTGGGAATGAAGAACCTTTCAACTTTATTTTTGTTGTGAAACGACACACTGGCTTCTGAAACTCTGGCTTCTTTCTTAATTGGTTCTTTGGTAGTTACCCCAACTGCTGCTACTTAGGCCCCTCCGCCACTCTTTCAGTGAAGCGTTTAGTGCCTGTATGCTAGGAACCATGAAGAGCCAACTAGGAACCATGAAGAGCCAACTAGGAACCATGAAGAGCCAACTAGGAACCATGAAGAGCACGAACCATGAAGAGCGCAGGGAAATGAGTTGCAACTGCAAGTGCTAGTTAAACTGTGCCTACTTTGTATACTTACATTCGTTCATCTGTGTGAATCTTAAATTGCAAAAGGGTACTCAACCTCTTGATTACCATAACAAATAGATAGTTAAAGATATGAGGCTATAAGATTTTAAATGCGTACCTGAACATATAACTGAAGAGTCGATTGGCAATTCATGTCGCGAGACTGACATACAAAATTATTAAAATGTGTAGGGGGTAAAATCATGTATATGCATGTGTTATGCGGTGCACTTTTTATTTTGTATTGCGTTGCACCACATATGAATGACTCCCGTTTCCTGTCTGTTGACTTTCACTTGATAGTAACGCAGGGGACTCGGTAAAGTTAGGTTGAAATTGTTTATTAATACTTCCTATTTTTCCAGGAGGGGGTAAGTATTCACCGGCACGGTTTTTCGAGTTTATTCTTAACCAAACTATTTCACACGGCCAGCCACACTGGACTTAGAAATTTCTTTGATGTTAAGAGAGGAGCGAGTGACACAATCCTACCCAATTTGGTTTTCAAGTAACTCTGGCTAAAAATTGATCAGAATGAACTCTGGACCTATGTTGAATAAAACCCGCCTCCTTGAGGACGTCTATTTACTCTTAATGGTTCAATCTTAACTCCACTTTTGGCAAGGACAAATCAGGTCAATTTTGCTGACCTTTTCACTTCTTAGTCTATCCTCTAACTCCTCCTTCCTTTCCCACATCTTGAGGTTTGTTATGGTTAGTCTTCAATTTATTTTGGTCTCATGGCTCATCATTT
>NC_089746.1:5509783-5576168 GCF_040412425.1 Macrobrachium rosenbergii | reverse complement strand
TAATAATAATACAATCTTCTTTGCTGTTGTGAAAAAGGTTCTTTTCCTTCTCGCGTCATACGAATCGGTTCACCTTCAGAATGAACGTATATCAGTTTAGTAATAATAATAATGATAATAATAATAATACAATCTTCTTTTATTTTATTGGAAAAAGGTTCTTTTCCCTTCTCGCGTCATACCGATGGGTTCACCTTCAGAATGAATAATAATATCAGTTTAGTAATAACCAATAATGATAATAATAATAATACAATCTTCTTTTATTTTTATTGGAAAGGTTCTTTCCTTCTCGCGTCATACGAATCAGGTTCACCTTCAGAATGAATAATAATATCAGTTTAGTAATAAATAATAATGATAATAATAATAATACAATCTTCTTTTATTTTATTGGAAAAGGTTCTTTTTCCTTCTCGCGTCATACGAATCTGGGTTCCTTCAGAATGAATAATAATATCAGTTTAGTAATAATAATAATGATAATAATAATAATACAATCTTCTTTTATTTTATTGGAAAGGTTCTTTTCCTTCTCAAATCATACGAATCAGGTTCACCTTCAGAATGAATAATATCAGTTTAGTAATAATAATAATGATAATAATAATAATACAAATCTTCTTTTATTTTATTGGAAAAGGTTCTTGCTTTTGCTTCTCGCGTCATACGAATCAGGTTCACCTTCAGAATGAATAATAATATCAGTTTAGTAATAATAATAATGATAATATAATATGCAATCTTCTTTATTTTTATTGAGAAAAAGGTTCTTTTAGCTATATAAATCATACGAATCGGGTTCACCTTCAGAATGAATAATAATATCAATTATTAATAATAATAATGATAATAATAATACAATCTTCTTTTATTTTATTGAAAGAGTTCTTTCCTTCTCGCGTCATACGAATCAGGTTCACCTTCAGAATGAATAATAATATCGGTTTAGTAATAATAATAATGATAATAATAATAATACAATCTTCTTTTATTTTGTTAGGAAAAGGTTCTTTTCCTTCTCGCGTCATACGAATCGGGTTCACCTTCAGAATGAATAATAATATCAGTTATTAATAATAATAATAAATAATAATAATAATACAATCTTCTTTTTTTATTTTTGTGGAAAAGAGTTCTTTCCTTCTCAGCGTCATACAGATCGGACACCTTCCAGAATGAATAATAATATCAGTTTGTAGTAATAATAATAATCAGTAATAATAAATAATACAATCTTCTTTTTATTTTATTGGAAAAGGTTCTTTTCATTCTCGCGTGTTCAGTCGGACACCTTCAGGAATGAATAATAATATCAGTTTCGTAATAATAATAATGATAATAATAATAATACAATCTTCTTTTATTTTGTGGAAAAAGGTTCTTTTCCTTCTCGCGTCATCTGAATCAGGTTCACCTTCAGAATGAATAATAATATCAGTTTAGTAACAATAATAATAGTAATAATAATAATACAATCTTCTTTTATTTTATTGGAAAAGGTTCTTTTCCTTCTCGTCCATACGAAGATGGGTTCACCTTCAGAGCTGACTCAATAATATCAGTTTAGTAATAATAATGATAATAATAATAATACAATCTTCTTTTTATTTTATTGGAAAAGGTTCTTTTCCTTCTCGCGTCACTCTAGAATCGGAGTTCACCTTCCAGAATGAATAATAATATCAGTTTAGTAATAATAATAGCCAGTAATAATAATATTACAATCTTCTTTTATTTTATTGGAAAAGGTTCTTTTCCTTCTCGTCATACGAATCGGGTTCACCTTCAGAATGAATAAATAATAATATCAGTTTAGTAATAATAATAATTGATAATAATAATAATACAATCTTTCTTTTATTTTATTGAAAAAGGTTCTTTTCCTTCTCGCAATATACGAATCGGGTTCACCTTTTATTTTATTAAAAAGGTCTTCATACGAATCGGGTTCACCTTCAGAATGAATAATAATATCAGTTTAGTAATAATAATAATGATAATAATAATAATATAATCTTCTTTATTTTATTGAAAGGTTCTTTTTCTCCTTCGCGTCATACGAATCGGGTTCACCAGAATGAATAATTCAGTTTAGAATGAATAATAATATCATTTTATTGAAAAGGTAATACAATCGATAATAATAATAATACAGTCTTCTTTTATTTTATTTTATTGAAAAGGTTCTTTTCCTTCACACATACTTAACTCTTTTTCCTTCTTTATTTTATTGAAAGGCCCTTTCTCTCAAGTCATACGAATCGGGTTCACCTTCAGAATGAATAATAATATCAGTTTAGTAATAATAATAATTACTGGTTATTAATAATCTTTTTTATTTTATTGAAAGGTTCTTTCCTTCTCGCACATACGAATCGGGTTCACCTTCAGAATGAATAATAATATCAGTTTTAGTAATAATAATAATGATAATAATAATAATACAATCTTTCCTTCTCGCCATACGAATCGGGTTCACTCAGAATGAATACACATCAGCTTTAGTAATACACATGATAATACTACACACATAATCTTCTTTATTTTATTGAAAGGTCTCTTTCCTTCTCGCATAATGAATCGGTTTATTTTATTGAAAGATATTAATAATAATACGTT
The DNA here is from genome assembly GCF_040412425.1 of Macrobrachium rosenbergii. Lineage (NCBI taxonomy): Eukaryota > Metazoa > Arthropoda > Malacostraca > Decapoda > Palaemonidae > Macrobrachium > Macrobrachium rosenbergii. The sequence goes on along the minus strand of NC_089746.1, from coordinate 5,573,546 downwards.
CTTTTTGCTTCGCGTCATACTTAACTGGGTTCACCTTCAGAATGAATAATAATATCAAATAGTAATAATATAATATGATAATAATAATAATACAATCTCTTTTGTTTTATTGAAAGGTTCTTTGCTTCTCGTCATACGAATCGGGTTCACCTTCAGAATGAGAATAATAATATCAGTTTAGTAATAATAATAAGATAATAATAATAATACAATCTTCTTTTTTATTTTATTGCGTCTTTTCCTTCGCGTCATACGAATCGCTCACTTCAGAATGAATAATAATATCAGTTTAGTAATAATAATAATGATAATAATAATAATACAATCTTCTTTTTATTTTATTGGAAAAGTTCTTTTCCTTCTCGCGTCATCTGAATCGGGTTCACCTTCAGAATGAATAATAATATCAGTTTAGTATATGTAATGATAATAATAATAATACAATCTTCTTTTATTTTATTGGAAAGGTTCTTTTCTTCTCGCGTCATGTACCCAGATCAGGTTCACCTTCAGAATGAATAATAATATCAGTTTAGTAATAATAATAATGATAATAAATAATAATACAATCTTCTTTTATTTTATTGGAAAAGGTTCTAACAACTTCTTTCGCGTCATACGAATCGGGTTCACCTTCCAGAATGAATAATAATATCGGTTTAGTAATAATAATAATGATAATAATAATAATACAATCTTCTTTTTATTTTATTGGAAAAGGTTCTTTTCCTTCTCGCGTCATACGAATCAGGTTCACCTTCAGAATGAATAATAATATCGGATTTATTAATAATAATAATGATAATAATAATAATACAATCTTTCTTTATTTTATTGAAAAAGGTTCTTTTCCTTCGCGTCAGCATGAATCGGGTTCACCTTCAGAATGAATAATAATATCAGTTTAGTAAATAATAATGATAATAATAATAATACAATCTTCTTTTATTTTATTGGGAAAAAGTTCTTTTTCATGTATCATCACAGATGGGTTCACCTTCAGAATGAATAATAATATAGGTTTTCAATAATAATATATATGATATGCTCAATAACACAATCTTCTTTTATTTTATTGGAAAGGTTCTTTTCCTTCTTAACGTCATACAGATCAGGTTCACCTTCAGAATGAATAATAATATCAGTTTAGTAATACACAATGATACAATAATAATACAATCTTCTTTTATTTTATTGAAAATATTCTTTCCTTCTCGCGTCATACGAATCGGGTTCACCTTCAGAATGAATAATAATATCAGTTTAGTAATAATAATAATAATAATAATATAATTCTTATTGGAAGGTAATACAATCGGGTTCTTTCAGAATGAATAATAAAAGTTTCTTTTCCTTCTACAATCGTCCTTTATTTTATTGAAAAGGGTTCACCTTCATACGAATGAATAATAATATCAGTTTAGTAATAATAATAATGATAATAATAATAATAATAATCTTCTTTTATTTTATTGAAAAGGTTCTTTTTCCTTCTCGCGTCATCACGAATCGGGTTCACCTTCAGAATGAATAATAATATCAGTTTAGTAATAATAATACAATCTTTTATTTTATTGTGATAATAATGAATAATAAGCTTAGTATCTTCTTTTCTATTTTTATTTTATTGGAAAAGGTTCTTTTCCTTCTCGCGTCATACGAATCGGGTTCACCTTCAGAATGAATAATAATATCAGTTTAGTAATAATAATAATGATAATAATAATAATACAATCTTCTTTTTTTATTGGAAAGGTTCTTTGGAAAAAGGGTTCACCTTCAGAATGAATAATAATATCAGTTTAGTAACAATAATAATGATAATAATAATAATACAATCTTCTTTTATTTTATTGGAAAAGGTTCTTTTCCTTCTCGCGTCATACGGAATCGGGTTCACCTTCAGAATAATAATAATATCCCAGTTTAGTAATAATAATAATGATAATAATAATAATACAATCTTCTTTTATTTTATTGGAAAGGTTCTTTTCCTTCTCGCGTCATACGAATCGGGTTCACCTTCAGAATGAATAATAATATCAGTTTAGTAATAATAATAATGATAATAATAATAATACAATCTTCTTTTATTTTATTGGAAAAGGTTCTTTTCTCCTTCATACATCGGACATACTAATCGGTTCACCTTCAGAATGAATAATAATATCAGTTTAATAATAATAATGATAATAATAATAATACAATCTTTTATCTTTTATTTTTATTTTCCTTCGGATAAATCGGTTCAATTTCTCAGAATGAATAATAATATCAGTTTAGTAATAATAATAATGATAATAATAATAATACAATCGCGTCTTTTCCTTCTCGCGTCATACGAATCGGGTTCACTCTTTCAGAATGAATAATAATATCAGTTTAGTAATAATAATAATGATAATAATAATAATACAATCTTCTTTTATTTTATTGAAAAGGTTCTTTTCCTTCTCTCGCGTCATACGAATCGGGTTCACCTTCAGAATGAATAATAATATCAGCAGTTTAGTAATAATAATAATGATAATAATAATAATACAATCATCTTCTTTTATTTTATTGGAAAAGGTTCTTTTTTTTTCTCGTCATCATACGAATCGGGTTCACCTTCAGAATGAATAATAATATCAGTTTAGTAATAATAATAATGATAATAATAATAATACAATCTTCTTTTATTTTATTGAAAAGGTTCTTTTCCTTCGCGTCATACGAATCGGGTTCACCTTCAGAATGAATAATAATATCAGTTTAGTAATAATAATAATGATAATAATAATAATACAATCTTCTTTTATTTTATTGGAAAAGGTTCTTTTCCTTCTCGTCATACGAATCAGGTTCACCTTCAGAATGAATAATAATATCAGTTTAGTAATAATAATAATAATAATAATAATAATAATAATCTTCTTTTATTTTATTGGAAAAGGTTCTTTTCCTTCTCGCGTCATACGAATCGGGTTCACCTTCAGAATGAATAATAATATCAGTTTAGTAATAATAATAATGATAATAATAATAATACAATCTTCTTTTATTTTATTGAAAAGGTTCTTTTCCTTCTCATAATACGAATCGGGTTCACTTCAGAATGAATAATAATATCAGTTTAGTAATAATAATAATGATAATAATAATAATACATCTTCATTTTATTGAAAAGGTTCTAATCATATCAGAATCGGGTTTACAATCTTCAGAATAATAATAATGATCAGTTTAGTAATAATAATAATGATAATAATAATAATACAATCTTTTTTATTTTATTGAAAAAGGTTCTTTTCCTTCTCGCGTCATACGAATCGGTTCACCTTCAGAATGAATAATAATATCAGTTTAGTAATAATAATAATGATAATAATAATAATAAATCTTCTTTATTTTATTGAAAAGGTTCACGAATCGGGTTCTTTTGAATTTTAGTTTAGTAATAATAATAATGATAATAATTTTGGAAAAGGTTCTTTTCTTATTCATACGAATCGGGTTCACCTTCAGAATGAATAATAATATCAGTTTAGTAATAATAATAAATGATAATAATAATAATACAATCTTCTTTATTTTTATTGAAAAGGTACGCGTCATACGAATCGGGTTCACCTTCAGAATGAATAATAATATCAGTTTAGTAATAATAATAATGATAATAATAATAATACAATCTTCTTTTATTTTATTGAAAAGGTTGGTCATAAAATCGGGTTCACCTTCAGAATTCCTAATATCAGTTTAGTAATAATAATAATGATAATAATAATAATACAATCTTCTTTTTATTTTATTGAAAAGGTTCTTTTCCTTCTCGCGTCATACCGGTTCAGAATGAATAATAATATCAGTTTAGTAATAATAATAATGATAATAATAATAATACAATCTTCTTTTATTTTATTGAAAAGGTCTTTTCCTTTATTTTATTGAATGAATAATAATATCAGTTCTAGTTTCCTAATAATAATAATCATCTTTTATTTTATTGAAAAGGTTCTTTTCCTTCGCGTCATAGAATGAATAGAATGAATAATAATATCAGTTTAGTAATAATAATAATGATAATAATAATAATACAATCTTCTTTTATTTTATTGGAAAAGGTTCTTTTCCTTCTCGCGTCATACGAATCGGTTCACCTTCAGAATGAATAATAATATCAGTTTAGTAATAATAATAATGATAATAATAATAATACAATCTTCTTTTATTTTATTGAAAAGGTTCTTTTCTTTCTCGCGTATATCAGAATGAATCGGGTTCACCTTCAGAATGAATAATAATATCAGTTTAGTAATAATAATAATGATAATAATTGAATAATACAATCTTTAGTAATAATAATAATGATAATAATAATAATACTTTTTTTATTTTATTGGAAAAGGTTCTTTTCCTTCTCGCGTCATACGAATCGGGTTCACCTTCAGAATGAATAATAATATCAGTTTAGTAATAATAATAATGATAATAATAATAATACAATCTTCTTTTATTTTATTGAAAAGGTTCTTTTTCCTTCTCGCGTCATACGAATCGGGTTCACCTTCAGAATGAATAATAATATCAGTTTAGTAATAATAATAATGATAATAATAATAATACAATCTTCTTTTATTTTATTGAAAAGGTTTTTTCCTTCGCGTCATACGAATCGGGTTCACCTTCAGAATGAATAATAATATCAGTTTAGTAATAATAATAATGATAATAATAATAATACAATCTTCTTTTATTTTATTGAAAAAGGTTCTTTTCCTTCGCGTCATACGAATCGGGTTCACCTTCAGAATGAATAATAATATCAGTTTAGTAATAATAATAATGATAATAATAATAATACAATCTTCTTTTATTTTATTGGAAAAGGTTCTTTTCTTTCTCGCGTCATACGAATCGGGTTCACCTTCAGAATGAATAATAATATCAGTTTAGTAATAATAATAATGATAATAATAATAATACAATCTTCTTTTTTTATTGAAAAGGTTCTTTCTTTTATTGAATGAATAATAATATCAGTTTAGTAATAATAATAATGATTTTAATACCTTCTTTTTATTTTATTGAAAAGGTTCGTCATACGAATCGGGTTCACCTTCAGAATGAATAATAATATCAGTTTAGTAATAATAATAATGATAATAATAATAATACAATCTTCTTTTATTTTATTGAAAAGGTTCTTTTCCTTCTCGCGTCATACGAATCGGGTTCACCTTCAGAATGAATAATAATATCAGTTTAGTAATAATAATAATGATATAATAATAATACAATCTTCTTTTTATTTTATTGAAAAGGTTCTTTTCCTTCTCGCGTCATACGAATCGGGTTCACCTTCAGAATGAATAATAATATCAGTTTAGTAATAATAATAATGATAATAATAATAATACAATCTTCTTTTTATTTTATTGAAAAGGTTCTTTTTCTTCTCGCGTCATACGAATCGGGTTCACCTTCAGAATGAATAATAATATCAGTTTAGTAATAATAATAATGATAATAATAATAATACAATCTTCTTTTTTTTTATTGAAAAGGTTCTTTTCCTTCTCGCGTCATACGAATCGGGTTCACCTTCAGAATGAATAATAATATCAGTTTAGTAATAATAATAATGATAATAATAATAATACAATCTTCTTTTATTTTATTGGAAAAGGTTCTTTTTCCTTCTCGCGTCATACGAATCGGGTTCACCTTCAGAATGAATAATAATATCAGTTTAGTAATAATAATAATGATAATAATAATAATACAATCTTCTTTTATTTTATTGGAAAAGGTTCTTTTCCTTCTCGCGTCATAGAATGAATAATAATATCAGAATCAAATCTTCTTTTTATTTTATTGAAAAGGTTCTTTTTCCTTCGGTAATAATATCAGTTTAGTAATAATAATAATAATAATAATAATACAATCTTCTTTTTATTTTATTGGAAAAGGTTCAGAATGAATGAATAATATCAGTTTAGTAATAATAATAATGATAATAATAATAATACAATCTTCTTTTATTTTATTGGAAAGGTTCTTTTCCTTCTCGCGTCATACGAATCGGGTTCACCTTCAGAATGAATAATAATATCAGTTTAGTAATAATAATAATGATAATAATAATAATACAATCTTCTTTATTTTATTGGAAAAGGTTCTTTTCCTTCTCGCGTCATACGAATCGGGTTCACCTTCAGAATGAATAATAATATCAGTTTAGTAATAATAATAATGATAATAATAATAATACAATCTTCTTTTATTTTATTGAAAAGGTTCTTTTCCTTCTCGCGTCATACGAATCGGGTTCACCTTCAGAATGAATAATAATATCAGTTTAGTAATAATAATAATGATAATAATAATAATACAATCTTCTTTTATTTTATTGAAAAGAATAATAATATCAGTTCTTTTAATAATACCTTCTTTTATTTTATTGCGTCATACGAATCGGGTTCACCTTCAGAATGAATAATAATATCAGTTTAGTAATAATAATAATGATAATAATAATAATACAATCTTCTTTTATTTTATTGGAAAGGTTCTTTTCCTTCTCGCGTCATACGAATCGGTTCACCTTCAGAATGAATAATAATATCAGTTTAGTAATAATAATAATGATAATAATAATAATACAATCTTCTTTTATTTTATTGGAAAAGGTTCTTTTCCTTCTACGAATCGGGTTCACCTTAGAATGAATAATAATATCAGTTTAGTAATAATAATAATGTTAATAATAATACAATCTTCATTTTATTGAAAAGGTTCTTTTCCTTCTCGCGTCATACGAATCGGGTTCAATGAATATATAATATCAGTTTAGTAATAATAATAATGTTTAGTAATAATAATAATGATAATAATAATAATACAATCTTCTTTTTTTTTTATTGGAAAAGGTTCTTTTCCTTCTCGCGTCATACGAATCGGGTTCACCTTCAGAATGAATAATAATATCAGTTTAGTAATAATAATAATGATAATAATAATAATACAATCTTCTTTTATTTTATTGGAAAAGGTTCTTTTTCCTTCTCGCGTCATACGAATCGGTTCACCTTCAGAATGAATAATAATATCAGTTTAGTAATAATAATAATGATAATAATAATAATACAATCTTCTTTTATTTTATTGAAAAGGTTCTTTTCCTTCTCGCGTCATACGAATCGGGTTCACCTTCAGAATGAATAATAATATCAGTTTAGTAATAATAATAATGATAATAATAATAATACAATCTTCTTTTATTTTATTGGAAAAGGTTCTTTTCCTTCTCGCGTCATACGAATCGGGTTCACCTTCAGAATGAATAATAATATCAGTTTAGTAATAATAATAATGATAATAATAATAATACAATCTTCTTTTATTTTATTGGAAAAGGTTCTTTTCCTTCTCGCATAAATCGGTTCACCTTCAGAATGAATAATAATATCAGTTTAGTAATAATAATAATGATAATAATAATAATACAATCTTCTTTTATTTTATTGAAAAGGTTCTTTTCCTTCCTCGCGTCATACGAATCGGGTTCACATGAATAATATCAGGTTCACCTTCAGAATGAATAATAATATCAGTTTAGTAAATGAATAATAATGATAATAATAATAATAATAATAATAATCTTCTTTTATTTTATTGAAAAGGTTCTTTTCCTTCTTTATTTTATTGGAAAAGGTACTTTTCCTTCGAATCGGTTCACCTTCAGAATGAATAATAATATCAGTTTAGTAATAATAATAATGATAATAATAATAATACAATCTTTTTATTTTATTGGTTCTTTTCCTTCTCGCGTCATACGAATCTTCACCTTCAGAATGAATAATAATATCAGTTTAGTAATAATAATAATGATAATAATAATAATACAATCTTCTTTTATTTTATTGGAAAAGGTTCTTTCCTTCTCGCGTCATATCGAATCGGGTTCACCTTCAGAATGAATAATAATATCAGTTTAGTAATAATAATAATGATAATAATAATAATACAATCTTCTTTTATTTTATTGGAAAAGGTTCTCTTTTCCTTCGCGTCATACGAATCGGTTCACCTTCAGAATGAATAATAATATCAGTTTAGTAATAATAATAATGATAATAATAATAATACAATCTTCTTTTATTTTATTGAAAAGGTTCTTTTTCCTTCTCGCGTCATACGAATCGGGTTCACCTTCAGAATGAATAATAATATCAGTTTAGAATAATAATAATGAATAATAATATCAGTTTATACGAATAATAATAATAATGATAATAATAATAATACAATCTTCTTTTTATTTTATTGGAAAGGTTCTTTTCCTTCTCGCGTCATACGAATCGGGTTCACCTTCAGAATGAATAATAATATCAGTTTAGTAATAATAATAATGATAATAATAATAATACAATCTTCTTTTTATTTTATTGGAAAAGGTTCTTTTCCTTCTCGCGTCATACGAATCGGGTTCACCTTCAGAATGAATAATAATATCAGTTTAGTAATAATAATAATGATAATAATAATAATACAATCTTCTTTTATTTTATTGGAAAAGGTTCTTTTTCCTTCTCGTCATACGAATAATACCTTCAGAATGAATAATAATATCAGTTTAGTAATAATAATAATGATAATAATAATAATACAATCTTTTTTATTTTATTGGAAAGGTTCTTTTCCTTCTCGCGTCATACGAATCGGGTTCACCTTCAGAATGAATAATAATATCAGTTTAGTAATAATAATAATGATAATAATAATAATACAATCTTCTTTTATTTTATTGAAAAGGTTCTTTTTTCTCGCGTCATACGAATCGGGTTCACCTTTTAATAATATCAGTTTAGTAATAATAATAATGATAATAATAATAATACAATCTTCTTTTATTTTATTGAAAAGGTTCTTTTCCTTCTCGCGTCATACGAATCGGGTTCACCTTCAGAATGAATAATAATATCAGTTTAGTAATAATAATAATGATAATAATAATAATACAATCTTCTTTTATTTTATTGGAAAAGGTTCTTTTCCTTCTCGCGTCATACGAATCATTCACCTTCAGAATGAATAATAATATCAGTTTAGGTTCACCTTCAGAATGAATAATAATATCAGTTTAGTAATAATAATAATGATAATAATAATAATACAATCTTCTTTTATTTTATTGGAAAAGGTTCTTTTCCTTCTCGCGTCATACGAATCGGGTTCACCTTCAGAATGAATAATAATATCAGTTTAGTAATAATAATAATGATAATAATAATAATAATACAATCTTCTTTTATTTTATTGGAAAAGGTTCTTTTCCTTCTCGCGTCATACGAATCGGGTTCACCTTCAGAATGAATAATAATATCAGTTTAGTAATAATAATAATGATAATAATAATAATACAATCTTCTTTTATTTTATTGAAAAGGTTCTTTTCCTTCTCGCGTCATACGAATCGGGTTCACCTTCAGAATGAATAATAATATCAGTTTAGTAATAATAATAATGATAATAATAATAATACAATCTTCTTTTATTTTATTGGAAAAGGTTCTTTTCCTTCTCGCGTCATACGAATCGGGTTCACCTTCAGAATGAATAATAATATCAGTTTAGTAATAATAATAATGATAATAATAATAATACAATCTTCTTTTTATTTTATTGAAAAGGTTCTTTCCTTCCTTCATACGAATCGGGTTCACCTTCAGAATGAATAATAATATCAGTTTAGTAATAATAATAATGATAATAATAATAATACAATCTTCTTTTATTTTATTGAAAAAGTTCTTTTCCTTCTCGCGTCATACGAATGAATAATAATATCAGGGTTCACCTTCAGAATGAATAATAATATCAGTTTAGTAATAATAATAATGATAATAATAATAATACAATCTTCTTTTTATTTTATTGAAAAGGTTCTTTTTCCTTCTCGTCATCATACGAATCAGGTTCACCTTCAGAATGAATAATAATATCAGTTTAGTAATAATAATAATGATAATAATAATAATACAATCTTCTTTTTATTTTATTGGAAAAGGTTCTTTTCCTTCTCGCGTCATACGAATCAGGTTCACCTTCAGAATGAATAATAATATCAGTTTAGTAATAATAATAATGATAATAATAATAATACAATCTTCTTTTTATTTTATTGAAAAGGTTCTTTTTCCTTCTCATACGAATCGGGTTCACCTTCAGAATGAATAATAATATCAGTTTAGTAATAATAATAATGATAATAATAATAATACAATTTCTTTTATTTTATTGAAAAGGTTCTTTTCCTTCTCGCGTCATACGAATCGGGTTCACCTTCAGAATGAATAATAATATCAGTTTAGTAATAATAATAATGATAATAATAATAATACAATCTTCTTTTATTTTATTGGAAAAGGTTCTTTTCCTTCTCGCGTCATACGAATCGGGTTCACCTTCAGAATGAATAATAATATCAGTTTAGTAATAATAATAATGATAATAATAATAATACAATCTTCTTTTATTTTATTGAAAAGGTTTTATTGAAAATCGGTTCACCTTCAGAATGAATAATAATATCAGTTTAGTAATAATAATCATGTTAATAATAATACACCTTCAGAATGAATAATAATATCAGTTTTAGTAATAATAATAATGATAATAATAATAATAATCTTCTTTTATTTTATTGGAAAAGGTTCTTTTCCTTTTCATATCGGGTTCACCTTCAGAATGAATAATAATATCAGTTTAGTAATAATAATAATGATAATAATAATAATACAATCTTCTTTTTATTTTATTGGAAAAGGTTCTTTTCCTTCTCGCGTCATACGAATCGGGTTCACCTTCAGAATGAATAATAATATCAGTTTAGTAATAATAATAATGATAATAATAATAATACAATCTTTTTTTTATTTTATTGGAAAAGGTTCTTTTCCTTCGCGTCATACGAATCGGGTTCACCTTCAGAATGAATAATAATATCAGTTTAGTAATAATAATAATGATAATAATAATAATACAATCTTCTTTTTTTATTGGAAAAGGTTCTTTTCCTTCTCGTCATACGAATCGGGTTCACCTTCAGAATGAATAATAATAAGTTTAATAATAATAATGATAATAATTTACAATCTTCTTTTATTGGAAAAGGTTCTTTTCCTTCGCGTCATACGAAAGGTTCACCTTTGAATAATAATATCAGTTTAGTTACGAATCTTCAATTTTCACCTTATTGTTCACCTTCAGAATGAATAATAATATCAGTTTAGTAATAATAATAATGATAATAATAATAATACAATCTTCTTTTTATTTTATTGAAAAGGTTCTTTTCCTTCTCGCGCGTCATAATGCGTTCACCTTCAGAATGAATAATAATATCAGTTTAGTAATCAATCTTCTTTTATTTTATTGGGTTCACCTTCACCTTCAGAATGAATAATAATATCAGTTTAGTAATAATAATAATGATAATAATAATACAATCTTCTTTTATTTTATTGGAAAAGTTCTTTTCCTTCTCGCGTCATACGAATCGGGTTCACCTTCAGAATGAATAATAATATCAGTTTAGTAATAATAATAATGATAATAATAATACAATCTTCTTTTATTTTATTGGAAAAGGTTCTTTTCCTTCGCGTCATACGAATCGGTTCACCTTCAGAATGAATAATAATATCAGTTTAGTAATAATAATAATGATAATAATAATAATACAATCTTCTTTTATTTTATTGGAAAAGGTTCTTTTCCTTCTCGCGTCATACGAATCAAGTTCACCTTCAGAATGAATAATATCAGTTTAGTAATAATAATAATGATAATAATAATAATACAATCTTTCTTTTTATTTTATTGAAAAAGGTTCTTTCCTTCGCCATACTAATCGGGTTCACCTTTCAGAATGAATAATAATATCAGTTTAGTAATAATAATACGATAATAATAATAATACAATCTTCTTTTTTATTTTATTGAAAAGGTTCTTTCCTTCGCGTCATACGAATCGGGTTCACCTTCAGAATGAATAATAATATCAGTTTAGTAATAATAATAATGATAATAATAATAATACAATCTTCTTTTTATTTTATTGAAAAGGTTCTTTTTTCCTTTCTCGCTACCATAAGTACGAATCGGTTCACTCCTTCAGAATGAATAATAATATCAGTTTAGTAATAATAATAACAATGATAATAATAATAATACAATCTTTATTTTATTGAAAGGTTCTTCTCTTCGTCATAATGAATCGGGTTCACCTTCAGAATGAATAATAATATCAGTTTAGTAATAATAATAATGATAATAATAATATACAATCTTCTTTTATTTTTTATTGAAAAGGTTCTTTTCCTTCTCACATACGACCGTTCAGAATGAATAATAATATCAGTTTAGTAATAATAATAATGATAATAATAATAATACAATCTTCTTTATTTTATTGAATACGAATCGGGTTCACCTTCAGAATGAATAATAATATCAGTTTAGTAATAATACCGATAATAATAATAATACAATCTTCTTTTATTTTATTGGAAAAGGTTCTTTCCTCGCGTCATACTTCTAATCGGGGTTCACCTTCAGAATGAATAATAATATCAGTTTAGTAATAATAATAATGATAATAATAATAATACAATCTTCTTTTTATTTTATTGAAAAGGTCTTTTCCTTCTCGCGTCATACGAATCGGTTCACCTTCAGAATGAATAATAATATCAGTTTAGTAATAATAATAATGATAATAATAATAATACAATCTTTTTTATTTTATTGAAAAGGTTCTTTTTCTTCTCGCGTCATACTGGTTCAAATGAATAATAATATCAGGGTTCACCTTTCATTTTATTGAAAAGGTTTTTGATATAAGAATGAATAATCAGTTTAGTAATAATAATAATGATAATAATAATACAATCTTCTTTTATTTTTATTGGAAAAGGTTCTTTTTGCTTTCATCGCCATACGAATCGGTTCACCTTCAGAAATGAATAATAATATCAGTTTAGTAATAATAATAATGATAATAATAATAATACAATCTTCTTTTTTATTTTATTGAAAAGGTTCTTTTCCTTCTCGCGTCATACGAATCGGGTTCACTCTGAATAATAACAGAATAATAATAATAATGATATAATAATATCATTTTATTGTTTAGTATACGAATCGGGTTCACCTTCATATCAATAATGAGTAATAATAATAATACAATAATACACCTTTTATTTTATTGAAAAGGTTCTTTCTTCTCGCACATACTTAATCGGTTCACCTTCAGAATGAATAATAATATCAGTTTAGTAATAATAATAATGATAATAATAATACAATCTTCTTTTTATTTTATTGAAAAAGGTTCTTTTCCTTCGCGTCATACGAATCGGTTCACCTTCAGAATGAATAATAATATCAGTTTAGTAATAATAATAATGATAATAATAATAATACACCTTCTTTTATTTTATTGAAAAGGTTCTTTTTCCTTCTCGCGTCATACGAATCGGGTTCACCTTCAGAATGAATAATAATATCAGTTTAGTAATAATAATAATGATAATAATAATAATACAATCTTCTTTTTTATTTTATTGGAAAAGGTTTCTTTTCTTCACACATAATAATCGGGTTCACCTTCAGAATGAATAATATCAGTTTAGTAATAATAATAATGATAATACACAATAATACAATCTTTTTTATTTTATTGGAAAAAGGTTCTTCCTTCCTCACACATACTAATCGGGTTCACCTTCAGAATGAATAATAATATCAGTTTAGTAATAATGATATAATAATAATAATACAATCTTTCTTTATTTTATTGAAAAGGTCTTTTCCTTCCTCGCGTCATACGAATCGGGTTCACCTTCAGAATGAATAATAATATCAGCTTAGTAATAATAATAATGATAATAATAATAATACAATCTTTTATTTTATTGAAAAGGTTTTTTCCTTCCTCGCGTCATACGAATCGGGTTCACCAGAATGAATAATAATATCAGCTTAGTAATAATAATAATGATAATAATAATACAATCTTTTATTTTATTGAAAAGGTTCTTTTTCCTTCGCGTCATACGAATCGGGTTCATTTCAGAATGAATAATAATATCAGTTTAGTAATAATAATAATGATAATAATAATAATACAATCTTCTCTTTATTTTATTGAAAAAGGTTCTTTTCCTTCTCACATGCTACATTTTCAGAATGAATAATAATATCAGTTTCACCAGAATGAATAATAATAACGTATAATAATAATGATAATAATAATACAATCTTCTTTTATTTTATTGAAAAGGCTCTTTTCCTTCGCGTCATACGAATCGGTTCACCTTCAGAATGAATAATAATATCAGTTTAGTAATAATAATAATGATAATAATAATAATACAATCTTTATTTATTGAAAAGGTTCTTTTCTTCGTCATACTTAATCGGGTTCACCAGAATGAATACATATCAGTTTAGTAATAATAATAATGATAATAATAATAATACAATCTTCTTTTATTTTATTGAAAAGGTTCTTTTCCTTCTCGCGCCATACGAATCGGGTTCACCTTCAGAATGAATAATAATATCAGCTTAGTAGTAATAATAATGATAATAATAATAATACAATCTTTTTATTTTATTGAAAAGGTTCTTTTCCTTTCTCGCGTCATACGAATCGGGTTCACCTTCAGAATGAATAATAATATCAGTTTAGTAATAATAATAATGATAATAATAATACAATCTTCTTTTATTTTATTGAAAAGGTTCTTTTCCTTCCTCAATCATACGAATCGGGTTCACCTTCAGAATGAATAATAATATCAGTTTAGTAATAATAATAATGATAATAATAATAATACAATCTTCTTTTTATTTTATTGGAAAAGGTTTTTTTTTCTCGTCATACGAATCGGTTCACTCTTCAGAATGAATAATAATATCAGTTTAGTAATAATAATGATAATAATAATAATACAATCTTCTTTTATTTTATTGAAAAGGTTCTTTTCCTTCGCGTCATACGAATCGGTTCACCTTCAGAATGAATAATAATATCAGTTTAGTAATAATATGTGATAATAATAATAATACAATCTTCTTTTATTTTACTGGAAAATCGGTTCTTTTCCTTCTCGCGTCATTTTATTGAAAAGGGTTCACCTTCATACGAATCAAGAATAATAATATCAGTTTAGTAATAATAATAATGATAATAATATAATACAATCTTCTTTTATTTTATTGAAAAGGTTCTTTTCCTTCGCGTCATACGAATCAGGTTCACCTTCAGAATGAATAATAATATCGTTAACAATAATGTAATAATAATAATGATAATAATGAATAATACATTCAAGTAAATAATAATAATGATAATAATAATAATACTTTTTATTTTATTGGAAAAGGTTCTTTTCCTTCTCGCGTCATACGAAATCGGGTTCACCTAGAATGAATAATAATATCAGTTTAGTAATAATAATAATGATAATAATAATAATACAATCTTCTTTTATTTTACTGAAAAGGTTCTTTGCTTCTCGCGTCATACAATCGGGTTCACCTGAATAATAATATCAGTTTAGTAACAATAATAATGATAATAATAATAATACAATCTTCTTTTTATTTTTGGAAAAGTTCTTTCTTCTCGCGCTGAATCGGGTTCACCTTCAGAATGAATAATAATATCAGTTTAGTAATAATAATAATGATAATAATAATAATACAATCTTCTTTTATTTTATTGGAAAAGGTTCTTTTCCTTCTCGCGTCATACTAATCAGGTTCACCTTCAGAATGAATAATAATATCAGTTTAGTAATAATAATAATGATAATAATAATAATACAATCTTCTTTTTTTTTATTGGAAAAGGTTCTTTTTCCTTCTCGCCATACGAATCGGTTCACCTTCAGAATGAATAATAATATCAGTTTAGTAATAAATAATGATAATAATAATAATACAATCTTCTTTTTATTTTATTGAAAAGTTCTTTTCCTTCGCGTCATACGAATCGGGTTCAATTTCAGAATGAATAATAATATCAGTTTAGTAATAATAATAATGATAATAATAATAATACAATCTTCTTTTATTTTATTGGAAATTCTTTTCTTCTCGCGTCATATAATGAGATCGGGTTCACCTTCAGAATGAATAATAATATCAGTTTAGTAATAATAATAATGATAATAAATAATAATACAATCTTCTTTTATTTTATTGGAAAAGGTTCTTTCCTTCTCGCGTCATACGAATCGGGTTCACCTTCCAGAATGAATAATAATATCGGTTTAGTAATAATAATAATGATAATAATAATAATACAAATCTTCTTTATTTTATTTTATTGAAACTCTTCAGGTTCAGTTTAGTCCTAATGATAATAATAATAATAATAATCTCGCGTCATACGAATCAGGTTCACCTTCAGAATGAATAATAATATCAGTTTAGTAATAATAATAATGATAATAATAATAATACACCTTATTTTATTGGAAAAGGTTCTTTCTTTCTCTCTCGCGCTCATACGAATCGGGTTCACCTTCAGAATGAAACTAATATCAGTTTAGTTCAATTTTCCTTCTCCTTCTCGCGTCATACGAATCGGGTTCACCTTCCAGAATGAATAATAATATCAGTTTAGTAATAATAATGATAATAATAATAATACAATCTTCTTTTATTTTATTGGAAAGGTTCTTTTTCTTCTCGCGTCATACGAATCGGGTTCACCTTCAGAATGAATAATAATATCAGTTTAGTAATAATAATGATAATAATAATAATACATCTTCTTTTATTTTATTGGAAAGGTCTTTTCCTTCTCGCGTCATACAGAATCGGGTTCACCTTCAGAATGAATAATATCAGTTTAGTAATAATAATAATGATAATAATAATAATACAATCTTCTTTTATTTTTATTGGAAAAGGTTCTTTTCCTTCTCGCGTCATATACTAATCGGGTTCACCTTCAGAATGAATAATAATATCAGTTTAGTAATAATAATAATGATAATAATAAATAATACAATCTTCTTTATTTTACTGGAAAAGGTTCTTTTCCTTCTCGCGTCATACGAATCGGGTTCACCTTTCAGAATGAATAATAATATCAGTTTAGTAATAATAATAAATGATAATAATAATAATACAATCTTCTTTTATTTTATTGAAAAGGTTCTTTTCCTTCTCGCGTCATACGAATCGGGTTCACCTTCAGAATGAATAATAATACAATCATTTTACTGTTTAGTAATAATAATGATAATAATAAATAATGATAATCTTCTTTTCATAATTTTATTGGAAAAGGTTCTTTTTCTTCGCGTCATATACGAATCGGGTTCACCTTCAGAATGAATAATAATATCAGTTTAGTAATAATAATAATGATAATAATAAATCTTCTTTTATTTTATTGAAAGGTTCTTTTCCTTCGCGCCATACAATCTTCATTGAATAATATTTTATTGATAATAATAATAATACACCTTCTTTTATTTATTGAAAAGGTTCTTTCCTTCGCGTCATACGAATCGGGTTCACCTTTCAGAATGAATAATAATATCAGTTTAGTAATAATAATAATGATAATAATAATAATACAATCTTCTTTTATTTTATTGGAAAGGTTCTTTTCCTTCTCGCGCCACGAATCGGGTTCACCTTCAGAATGAATAATAAATATCAGTTTAGTAATAATAATAATGATAATAATAATAATATAATCTTCTTTTATTTTATTGAAAAGGTTGCTTTGCGTCATACGGAATCGTTCACCTTCAGAATGAATAATAATATCAGTTTAATAATAATAATGATAATAATAATAATACAATCTTCTTTTATTTTTATTGGAAAAGGTTCTTTTCCTTCTCGCGTCATACGAATCGGGTTCACCTTCAGAATGAATAATAATATCAGTTTAGTAATAATAATAATGATAATAATAATAATACAATCTTCTTTTATTTTATTGGAAAAGGTTCTTTTCCTTCTCATCATAATGAATGGGTTC
Organism: Macrobrachium rosenbergii; assembly: GCF_040412425.1. Taxonomy (NCBI): domain Eukaryota; kingdom Metazoa; phylum Arthropoda; class Malacostraca; order Decapoda; family Palaemonidae; genus Macrobrachium; species Macrobrachium rosenbergii. The sequence continues at coordinate 5,555,479 of NC_089746.1, read as the reverse complement.
ACCTTCAGAATGAATAATAATATCCAGTTTAGTAATAATAATAATGATAATAATAATACAATCCTTCTTTTATTTTATTGGAAAGGTTCTTTTTCCTTCTCGCGTCATTCAGAATGAATAATAATATCAGTTTAGTAATAATATAATAATAATAATACAATCTTCTTTTATTTTATTGGAAAAGGTTCTTTTTCCTTCGCGTCATACGAATCGGGTTCACCTTCAGAATGAATAATAATATCAGTTTAGTAATAATAATAATGATAATAATAATAATAATACAATCTTCTTTTATTTTATTGGAAAAGGTTCTTTTCCTTCTCGCGTCATACAGAATCGGGTTCACCTTCAGAATGAATAATAATATCAGTTTAGTAATAATAATAATGATAATAATAATAATATAATCTTTTATTTTATTGGAAAGGTCCTTTTCCTTCTCGCGTCATACGAATCAGGTTCACCTTCAGAAATGAATAATAATATCAGTTTAGTAATAATAATAATGATAATAATAATAATACAATCTTCTTTTATTTTATTGGAAAAGGTTCTTGCTTTCTTCTCGCGTCCTACGAATCGGGTTCACCTTCAGAATGAATAATACAATATCAGTTTAGTAATAATAATAATGATAATAATAATAATACAATCTTCTTTTTTATTTTATTGAAAAGGTTCTTTTCCTTCTCGCGTCATACGAATCGGGTTCACCTTCAGATGAATAATAATATCAGTTTAGTAATAATAATGATAATAATAATAATACAATCTTCTTTTTATTTTATTGGAGGAAAAAGTTCTTTTCCTTCGCGTCATACGAATCGGGTTCCTTCAGAATGAATAATAATATCAGTTTAGTAATAATAATAATGATAATAATAATAATACAATCTTCTTTTATTTTTATTGGAAAAGGTTCTTTTCCTTCGCCATACGAATCGGGTTCACCTTCAGAATGAATAATAATATCAGTTTAGTAATAATAATAATGATAATAATAATAATACAATCTTCTTTATTTTATTGGAAAAAGGTTCTTTTTCCTTCGCGTCATACGAATCGGTCACCTTTCAGAATGAATAATAATATCAGTTTAGTAATAATAATAATGATAATAATAATAATTGGAAATCTTCTTTTACGAATCGGTTCACTTCAGAATGAATAATAATTTATAATAATAGGATGAATAATAATAATACAATTTTTTATTTTATTGAAAAGGTCTTCTCGCGTCATACGAATCGGGTTCACCTTCAGAATGAATAATAATATCAGTTAGTAATAATAATAATGATAATAATAATAATACAATCTTCTTTATTTTTATTGGAAAAGGTTCTTTTTTCCTTCTCGCGTCATACGAATCGGGTTCACCTTCAAGAATGAATAATAATATCAGTTTAGAATAATAATAATAATGATAATAATAATAATACAATCTTCTTTTATTTTATTGAAAAGGTTCTTTTTCTTCTCGCGTCATACGAATCGGGTTCACCTTCAGAATGAATAATAATATCAGTTTTAGTAATAATAATAATGATAATAATAATACAATCTTCTTTTATTTTATTGGAAAAGTTCTTTGCCTTCTCATCATACGAATCGGGTTCACCTTCAGAATGAATAATAATATCAGTTTTAGTAATAATAATAATGATAATAATAATACAATCTTCATTTTATTGAAAAGGTTCTTCTTTTATACAATCTTCTTTATTGAAAATTTGTTTCAGAATGAATAATAATATCAGTTTAGTTAATAATAATGATAATAATAATAATACAATTTTTCCTTCTCGCGTCATACGAATCGGTTCACCTTCAGAATGAATAATAATATCAGTTTAGTAATAAATAATGATAATAATAATAATACAATCTTCTTTTATTTTATTGGAAAAGGTTTCTTTTTCCTCGCGTCATACGAATCGGGTTCACCTTCAGAATGAATAATAATATCAGTTTAGTAATAATAATAATGATAATAATAATAATACAATCTTTTTATTTTATTGGAAAAGGTTCTTTCCTTCTCGCGTCATGAATCGGGTTCACCTTCCAATGAATAATAATATCAGTTTAGTAATAATAATAATGATAATAATAATAATACAATCTTCTTTTTATTTTATTGAAAAGGTTCTTTTCCTTCTCGCGTCATACGAATCGGGTTCACCTTCAGAATGAATAATAATATCAGTTTAGTAATAATAATGATAATAATAATAATACAATCTTCTTTTATTTTATTGGAAAAGGTTCTTTTCCTTCTCATACGAATCGTCACCTAGAATGAATAATAATATCAGTTTAGTAATAATAATGATAATAATAATAATACAATCTTCTTTATTTTATTGAAAAGGTTCTTTTCCTTCTCATAATCGGGTTCACAGAATAATAATAACAGGATTCACCTTCAGAATGAATAATAATATCAGTTTAGTAATAATAATGATAATAATAATAATACAATCTTCTTTTTATTTTATTGAAAAGGTTCTTTTTCCTTCTCGCGTCATACGAATCGGTTCACCTTCAGAATGAATAATAATATCAGTTTAGTAATAATAATAATGATAATAATAATAATACAATCTTCTTTATTTTATTGAAAAGGTTCTTTTCCTTCTCAACGTCATACGAATCGGGTTCACCAGAATGAATAATAATATCAGTTTAGTAATAATAATAATGATAATAATAATAATACAATCTTCTTTTATTTTATTGAAAAGGTTTTTTCCTTCTCGCGTCATACGAATCGGGTTCACCTTTCAGAATGAATAATAATATCAGTTTAGTAATAATAATAATGATAATAATAATACAATCTTTTTTATTTTATTGGAAAAGGTTCTTTTCCCTTCTCGCGTCATACGAATCGGGTTCACCTTCAGAATGAATAATAATATCAGTTTAGTAATAATAATAATGATAATAATAATAATACAATCTTTTTTATTTTATTGAAAAAGGTTCTTTTCCTTCTCGCGTCATACGAATCGGGGTTCACCTTCAGAATGAATAATAATATCAGTTTAGTAATAATAATAATGATAATAATAATAATACAATCTTCTTTTATTTTATTGAAAAGGTTCTTTTCCTTCTCGCGTCATACGAATCGGGTTCACCTTCAGAATGAATAATAATATCAGTTTAGTAATAATAATAATGATAATAATAATAATAATATCATAATTCTTTTTATTTTATTGAAAAGGTTCTTTTCCTTCGCGCGTCATACGAATCGGTTCACCTTCAGAATGAATAATAATATCAGTTTAGTAATAATAATAATGATAATAATAATAATACAATCTTCTTTTATTTTATTGAAAAGGTTCTTTTCCTTCTCGCGTCATACGAATCGGGTTCACCTTCAGAATGAATAATAATATCAGTTTAGTAATAATAATAATGATAATAATAATAATACAATCTTCTTTTATTTTATTGAAAAAGGTTCTTTTCCTTCGCGTCATACGAATCGGGTTCACCTTCAGAATGAATAATAATATCAGTTTAGTAATAATAATAATGATAATAATAATAATACAATCTTCTTTTATTTATTGAAAAGGTTCTTTCCTTCTCGCGTCATAATCGAATCAGAATGAATTCATATCAGTTCAGAATGAATAATATAATATCAGTTTAGTAATAAAAAAGGTTCTTTCCTTCGCGTCATACGAATCGGGGTTCATTCAGAATGAATAATAATACAATCTTCTTTTATTTTATTGGAAAAGGTTCTTTTCCTTCTCGCGTCATACGAATCGGGTTCACCTTCAGAATGAATAATAATATCAGTTTAGTAATAATAATAATGATAATAATAATAATACAATCTTCATTTTATTGGAAAGGTTCTTTTCCTTCTCGCGTCATACGAATCGGGTTCACCTTCAGAATGAATAATAATATCAGTTTAGTAATAATAATGATAATAATAATAATACAATCTTCTTTTATTTTATTGGAAAAGGTTCTTTTCCTTCTCGCGTCATACGAATCGGGTTCACCTTCAGAATTGAATAATATCAGTTTAGTAATAATAATAATAATAATAATAATACAATCTTCTTTTATTTTATTGGAAAAAGGTTCTTTTTCCTTCTCGCGTCATACGAATCGGGTTCACCTTCAGAATGAATAATAATATCAGTTTAGTAATAATAATAATGATAATAATAATACAATCTTTTTTATTTTATTGAAAAGGTTCTTTTCCTTCGCGTCATACGAATCGGGTTAAATTTTATTGGAATGTTCTTTTTAATAATATCAGTTTAGTGAATAATAATAATGATAATAATAATATAATACAATACAATCTTTTTTTATTTTATTGAAAAAGGTTCTTTTCCTTCTCGCGTTCATTTCAGAATGAATAATAATATCAGTTTAGTAATAATAATGATAATAATAATAATACAATCTTCTTTTATTTTATTGAAAAGGTTCTTTTCCTTCTCACACATACGTTCACCTTCAGAATGAATAATAATATCAGTTTAGTAATAATAATAATGATAATAATAATAATACAATCTTCTTTATTTTATTGGAAAAGGTTCTTTTCCTTCTCGCGCCATACGAATCGGGTTCACCTTCAGAATGAATAATAATATCAGTTTAGTAATAATAATAATGATAATAATAATAATACAATCTTCTTTTATTTTATTGAAAGGTTCTTTTCCTTCTCGCGTCATACGAATCGGGTTCACCTTCAGAATGAATAATAATATCAGTTTAGTAATAATAATAATGATAATAATAATAATACAATCTTCTTTTATTTTATTGGAAAAGGTTCTTTTCCTTTCTTCTTTTATTTTATTGTCATACGAATCGGGTTCACCTTCAGAATGAATAATAATATCAGTTTAGTAATAATAATAATGATAATAATAATAATACAATCTTCTTTTATTTTATTGGAAAAGGTTCTTTCCTTCTCGCGTTCTACGAATCGGGTTCACCTTCCAGAATGAATAATAATATCAGTTTAGTAATAATAATAATGATAATAATAATAATACAATCTTTATTTTATTGAAAAGGTTCACCTTCTCGCCATACTAATGACCTTCAGAATGAATAATATCAGTTTAGTAATAATAATAATGATAATAATAATAATACAATCTTCTTTTATTTTATTGAAAGGTTCTTTTCCTTCGCGCCATAATGAATCGGGTTCACCTTTTGAATAATAATATCAGTTTAGTAATACTTAATAATAATAATACAATCTTCTTTTATTTTATTGCGTCATACGAATCGGGTTCACCTTCAGAATGAATAATAATATCAGTTTAGTAATAATAATAATGATAATAATAATAATACAATCTTTATTTTTATTTTATTGAAAAGGTTCATACAATCTTCACCTTTGAATAATTTTTAGTTGGAAAAATAATACACCTTTATTTTATTGGTTCTTTTCCTTCTCGCGTCATACGAATCGGGTTCACAATCTTCAGAATGAATAATAATATCAGTTTAGTAATAATAATAATGATAATAATAATAATACAATCTTCTTTATTTTATTGAAAAGGTTCTTTTCCTTCTCGCTCATACGAATCGGTTCACCTTCAGAATGAATAATAATATCAGTTTAGTAATAATAATAATGATAATAATAATAATATTTTATTGAAAAGGTCTTTTCTTTTTATTCAGAATTATTGTTTAGTAAAATAATAATGATAATAATAATAATACAATCTTTTTATTTTATTGAAAAGGTTTTTCCTTCTCGCGTCATACGAATCGGGTTCATTGAATGAATAATAACTATCAGTTTAGTAATAATAATAATGATAATAATAATAATACAATCTTCTTTTATTTTATTGAAAAGGTTCTTTCCTTCTCGCGTATACGAATCGGGTTCACCTTCAGAATGAATAATAATATCAGTTTAGTAATAATAATAATGATAATAATAATAATACAATCTTCTTTTATTTTATTGAAAAGGTTCTTTTCCTTCGCGTCATACGAATCGGGTTCACCTTCAGAATGAATAATAATATCAGTTTAGTAATAATAATAATGATAATAATAATAATACAATCTTCTTTTATTTTATTGGAAAGGTTCTTTTCCTCATACGAATCGGGTTCACCTCATGAATAATAATATCAGTTTAATCGGGTTCACCCTTCAGAATGAATAATAATATCAGTTTAGTAATAATAATAATGATAATAATAATAATACAATCTTCTTTTATTTTATTGGAAAAGGTTCTTTCTTTTCATACGAATCCTTCAGAATGAATAATAATATCAGTTTTAGTAATATGAATCAATCTTCTTTTATTTTATTGGGTTCACCTTCAGAATGAATAATAATAATAGGTAAATAAGATAATAATGATAATAATAATAATACAATCTTTCTTTTATTTTATTGGAAAAGGTTCTTTTCCTTCTCATATATACGAATCGGTTCACCTTCAGAATGAATAATAATATCAGTTTAGTAATAATAATAATGATAATAATAATAATACAATCTTCTTTTATTTTATTGAAAAGGTTCTTTTCCTTCTCGCGTCATACGAATCGGGTTCACCTTCAGAATGAATAATAATATCAGTTTAGTAATAATAATAATGATAATAATAATAATACAATCTTCTTTTATTTTATTGAAAGGTTCTTTTCCTTCTCGCGTCATACGAATCGGGTTCACCTTCAGAATGAATAATAATATCAGTTTAGTAATAATAATAATGATAATAATAATAATACAATCTTCTTTTATTTTATTGGAAAGGTTCTTTTCCTTCTCGCGTCATACGAATCGGGTTCACCTTCAGAATGAATAATAATATCAGTTTAGTAATAATAATGTAATAATAATAATGATTCTTTCCTTCTCGCGTCATATAAATCGGGTTCAAGAATGAATAATAATATCAGTTTAGTAATAATAATGATAATAATAATAATACAATCTTCTTTATTTTATTGGAAAAGGTTCTTTTCCTTCTCATACGAATCGCACCTTCAGAATGAATAATAATATCAGTTTAGTAATAATAATGATAATAATAATAATACAATCTTCTTTATTTTATTGAAAAGGTTCACATACGAATTTCAGAATGAATAATAATATCAGTTTAGTAATAATAATAATGATAATAATGATAATAATAATAATCTCTTTTATTTTATTTCCTTCTCGTCATAATCTTCACCTTTTAATTTTTTATTGAAAAGGTTCTTTTTCCTTCGCGTCATACGAATCGGGTTCACCTTCAGAATGAATAATAATATCAGTTTAGTAATAATAATAATGATAATAATAATAATACAATCTTCTTTTTATTTTATTGAAAAGGTTCTTTTCCTTCTCGTCATACGAATCGGGTTCACCTTCAGAATGAATAATAATATCAGTTTAGTAATAATAATAATGATAATAATAATAATACAATCTTCTTTATTTTATTGAAAGGTTCTTTTCCTTCGCGTCATACGAATCGGGTTCACCTTCAGAATGAATAATAATATCAGTTTAGTAATAATAATAATGATAATAATAATAATACAATCTTTTTTTATTTTATTGAAAAGGTTCTTTTCCTTCGCACAAAATCGGGTTCACCTTCAGAATGAATAATAATATCAGTTTAGTAATAATAATAATGATAATAATAATAATACAGTTTAGTAATAGAATGAATAATAATATCAGTTTAATAATGATAATAATAATAATACAATCTTCTTTTATTTTATTGGAAAAGGTTCTTTTCCTTCGCGTCATACGAATCGGGTTCACCTTCAGAATGAATAATAATATCAGTTTAGTAATAATAATAATGATAATAATAATAATACAATCTTCTTTTTATTTTATTGAAAAGGTTCTTTTCCTCCTCATACTCGGGTTCACCTTCAGAATGAATAATAATATCATTTAGTAATAATAATAATAATAATAATACTACAATCTTCTTTTATTTTATTGAAAAGGTTCTTTTCCTTCTCGTCATACGAATCGGGTTCACCTTCAGAATGAATAATAATATCAGTTTAGTAATAATAATAATGATAATAATAATAATACAAATCTTCTTTTATTTTATTGGAAAAGGTTCTTTTCCTTCTCGCGAATCGGGTTCACCTTCAGAATGAATAATAATATCAGAGTATAATACGATAATAATAATAATACAATCTTCTTTATTTTATTGGTTCATACGAATCGGGTTCAGAATGAATAATAATATCAGTTTAGTAATAATAATAATGATAATAATAATAATACAATCTTCTTTTATTTTATTGAAAAAGGTTCTTTTCCTTCTTTCTTCGCGTCATACGAATCGGGTTCACCTTCAGAATGAATAATAATAGTTTAGTAATAATAATAATGATAATAATAATAATACAATCTTCTTTTATTTTATTGGAAAAGGTTCTTTCTTCTCGCGTCATACGAATCAGTTCACCTTCAGAATGAATAATAATATCAGTTTAGTAATAATAATAATGATAATAATAATAATACAATCTTCTTTTATTTTATTGAAAAGGTTCTTTCCTTCTCGCGTCATACGAATCGGGTTCACCTTCAGAATGAATAATAATATCAGTTTAGTAATAATAATAATAATAATAATAATACAATCTTCTTTTTATTTTATTGGAAAAGGTTCTTTTCCTTCTCGCGTCATACGAATCGGGTTCACCTTCAGAATGAATAATAATATCAGTTTAGTAATAATAATAATGATAATAATAATAAATATTTTATTGACAAAGGTCTTTTTTTATTTTACCTTCAGAATGAATAATAATATCAGTTTAGTTAATAATAATGATAATAATAATAATACTTTTTTTATTTTATTGAAAAGGTCCCTTCTCGCACATACGAATCGGGTTCACCTTTCAGAATGAATAATAATATCAGTTTAGTAATAATAATAATGATAATAATAATAATACAATCTTCTTTTTATTTTATTGAAAATAATAATATCAGTTTAGTTCTTTCCTTTTCCTTCGCGTCATACGAATCGGGTTCACCTTCAGAATGAATAATAATATCAGTTTAGTAATGAATAATATCAGTTTAGTAATAATAATAATGATAATAATAATACAATCTTCTTTTATTTTATTGAAAAAGGTTCTTTTCCTTCGCGTCATACAAATCGGGTTCACCTTCAGAATGAATAATAATATCAGTTTAGTAATAATAATAATGATAATAATAATAATACAATCTTCTTTTATTTTATTGGAAAAGGTTCTTTTCCTTCGTCATCGGTTCACCTTCAGAATGAATAATAATATCAGTTTAGTAATAATAATAATGATAATAATAATAATACAATCTTCTTTTATTTTATTGAAAAGGTTCTTTTCCTTTCTCGCGTCATACGAATCGGGTTCACCTTCAGAATGAATAATAATATCAGTTTAGTAATAATAATAATGATAATAATAATAATACAATCTTCTTTTATTTTATTGAAAAGGTTCTTTTCCTTCTCGTCATACGAATCAAGTTCACCTTCAGAATGAATAATAATATCAGTTTAGTAATAATAATAATGATAATAATAATAATACAATCTTCTTTTATTTTATTGGAAAAGGTTCTTTTCCTTCTCGCGTCATACGAATCGGGTTCACCTTCAGAATGAATAATAATATCAGTTTAGTAATAATAATAATGATAATAATAATAATACAATCTTCTTTATTTTATTGAAAAGGTCTTCTTTCCTTCATACGAATCGGGTTCACCTTCAGAATGAATAATATCAGTTTAGTAATAATAATAATGATAATAATAATAATACTTCTTTTATTTTATTGAAAAGGTTCTTCTTTTATTTTATTGTTTAGTAATAATAATAATGATAATAATAGTAATAATCTATTTTATTGATTGGAAAGGTTCTTTTCCTTCTCGTCATACGAATCGGGTTCACCTTCAGAATGAATAATAATATCAGTTTAGTAATAATAATAATGATAATAATAATAATAATACAATCTTCTTTTATTTTATTGGAAAGGTTCTTTTCCTTCTCGCGTCATACGAATCGGGTTCACCTTCAGAATGAATAATAATATCAGTTTAGTAATAATAATAATGATAATAATAATAATACAATCTTCTTTTATTTTATTGAAAAAGGTTCTTTTCCTTCTCGCGTCATACTGAATCGGGTTCACCTTCAGAATGAATAATAATATCATTTAGTAATAATAATAATGATAATAATAATAATACAATCTTCTTTTATTTTATTGGAAAAGGTTCTTTTCCTTCTCGCGTCAAATCGGGTTCACCTTCAGAATGAATAATAATATCAGTTTAGTAATAATAATAATGATAATAATAATAATACAATCTTCTTTTATTTTATTGGAAAAGGTTCTTTTCCTTCTCGCGTCATACGAATCGGGTTTTTTCACCTTCAGAATGAATAATAATATCAGTTTAGTAATAATAATAATGATAATAATAATACAATCTTCTTTTTTATTTTATTGAAAAGGTTCTTTTCCTTCTTACGAATCGGGTTTAGAATGAATAATAATATCAGTTTAGTAATAATAATAATGATAATAATAAATCTTCTTTATTTTATAATTCTTTTCCTTCTAACAATCTTCACCCCTTTTAATAATAATATATTTAGTAATAATAATAATGATAATAATAATAATACAATGGTTCTTTTCCTTAATAATAATGATAATAATAATAATACAATCTTCTTTATTTTATTGAAAAAGGTTCTTTTTCGCGTCATACGAATCGGGTTCACCTTCAGAATGAATAATAATATCAGTTTAGTAATAATAATAATGATAATAATAATAATACAATCTTCTTTTATTTTATTGGAAAAGGTTTTTTTCTCTTCGCGTCATACTGAATCGGGTTCACCTTCAGAATGAATAATAATATCAGTTTAGTAATAATAATAATGATAATAATAATAATACAATCTTCTTTTATTTTATTGGAAAAGGTTCTTTTCCTTCTCGCGTCATACGAATCGGGTTCACCTTCAGAATGAATAATAATATCAGAATGAATAATAATACAATCTTCTTTTATTTTATTGAAAAGGTTCTTTTCCTTCTCGCGTAATAAGAATGAATAATAATATCAGTTTAGTAATAATAATAATGATAATAATAATAATACAATCTTCTTTTATTTTATTGGAAAAGGTTCTTTTCCTTCTCGCGTCATACGAATCGGGTTCACCTTCAGAATGAATAATAATATCAGTTTAGTAATAATAATGAATAATAATATCAGATAATAATAATAATACAATCTTCTTTTATTTTATTGAAAAGGTTTAGAATCGGGTTCACCTTCAGAATGAATAATAATATCAGTTTAGTAATAATAATAATGATAATAATAATAATACAATCTTCTTTTATTTTTAATTTATTTATTTATTTATTTCTTTCTTTATTCATACGAATCGGGTTCACCAGAATGAATAATAATATCATTTTTAATAATAATACCGATAATTCTAATAATACAATCTTTTTATTTTATTGGTGCGTTGTTTTTGTTCTCGCGTCATACGAATTTCACTCTTTCAGAATGAATAATAATAATATCAGTTTAGTAATAATAATAATGATAATAATAATAATAATAATTTTCTTTTTATTTTATTGAAAAGGTTTTTTATTTATTTTTCATACGAATCGGTTCACCTTCAGATACAATAATAATATCAGCTTAGTAATAATACACGATAATATTTTAATACAATTTTATTTTATTTTATTGGAAAAGGTTCTTTGCTTCGCGTCATAATAACCGGGTTCACCTTCAGAATGAATAATAATATCAGCTTATAACTTAATGATAATTTACAATCTTCTTTTTATTTATTGGTTATTTTGCTTTCATACGAATCGGGTTCACCTTCAGAATTTAATAATATCAGTTTAGTTTAATAATGATAATTTTTAATACAATCTTCTTTTATTTTATTGAAAAGGTTCTTTTTCTTCTTTATCATACGAATCGGGTTCACCTTAGAATGAATAATAATATCAGTTTAGTAATAATTTTTATGATTATAATAATAATACAATCTTCATTTTATTGAAAAGGTTCTTTTCCCGGCGTCATACGAATTTCACCTTTTATGAATAATTATCAGTTTAGTAATAATAATAACATTAATAATACACTTTTTATTTTATTGTTACGAATCGTTCATTTTTTGAATGAATTTTATTAATTTAGTAATTTTAATAATGATATTTATAATATTTATTTTTATTATTTTATTGAAAATATTTATTTATTTTTATTTAATTTATTTTTTATAATTTACATCAGTTTAGTAATAATAATTATTTTTTAATAATAATACAATCTTCTTTTATTTTATTGAAAGGTTCTTTCTTCGCGTCATACGAATCGGGTTCCCACCTTTCAGAATGAATAATAATACTTTACAATGATAATTAATAATACAATCTTCTTTTTATTTTATTGGAAAAGGTTCTTTTCCTCTCGCCATATTTTTGAATGAATAATATCAGTTTAGTAAATAATAATAATGATAATAATAATAAATTAATCTTTCTTTATTTTTATTGAAAAAGGTTCTTTATTTTCTCGCGTCATACGAATCGGTTCACCTTGAATTTATTTTTGTTTTTTAGTTTAGTAATAATAATAATTTAATAATAATAATAATAATCTTCTTTATTTTATTGAAAGGTTTTTTTTATACGAATTTCACTCAGAATGAATAATAATATCAGTTTAGTAATTCATAATAATAATAATACATCTTTTTTATTTTTATTGAAAAGGTTCTTTTCTTCTCTTCTTTATACGAATCGGGTTTCACCTTCGAATAATAATAATATCAGTTTAGTTTAATTTATTTTAATAATAATATTTATTTTTATTTTATTGAAAAGGTCTTTTTTTATACGAATCGGGTTCACCTTCAGAATGAATTTTCAGTTTAGTAATACACAATGTTTAATAATACAATTTCTTTTTATTTTATTGAAAAGGTTCTTTTCCTCACACATATCACTAATCGTTCACTCAGAATGAATAATAATATCAGTTTAGTAATAATAATAATGATAATAATAATTTATAATTCATTTATTTATTTTATTGGAAAGGTTCTTTTCCTTATTTATTTTACGAATCGGGTTCAATTTTCAGAATGAATAATTTTATCAGTTTAGTTTTTATTTTATTAATAATAATATTTTATCTTATTTATTTTCCATTGAAAAGGTCTTTTATTTACAATCGGGTTTTTAATTTTAATTAGTTTAGTAATAATGATAATAATAATAATTTTTATTTATTTTACTGATTTTTTTTCCTTCGTTTATAATGAATCGGGTTTACCTTCAGAATGAATTTAATATCAAGTTTAGTTTAATAATAATGATAATAATAATAATACAATTTATTTTTTATTTTACCGGTTTGTTTCTTTTCTTGTTTTGTCATTTGAATCGTTTTTTGTTTTTGAATGAATAATAATATAGTTTAGTAATAATAATAATGATAATAATAATAATACAATCTTCTTTATTTTACTTTATTTATTTCTTTTATTTTGTGTATATCGAATCGGGTTCACCTTCAGAATGAATAATATCAGCTAGTTTAATAATGATAATAATAATAATACAATCTTTTATTTTACTGAAAAAGAAGTTCTTTCCTTCTCGCTATTACACGAATCGGGTTCACTTTAATGAATAATAATTCTTTAGTTTTACACCACGATAATAATACACACAATCTTCTTTTATTTTATTGGAAAAGGTTCTTTTCCTTCTTCGTCATACGAATCGGTTCACCTTCAGAATGAATAATAATATCAGTTTAGTAATAATAATAATGATAATAATAATAATATAATAAAAGGTTCTTTTCCTTCTCGCGTCATACAATCTTCTTTTATTTTATTGGAAAAGGTTCTTTTCCTTCTTTTTATTTTATTGGAAAAGTCATACGAATCATACGGTTCACCTTCAGAATGAATAATAATATCAGTTTAGTAATAATAATAATGATAATAATAATAATAATACAATCTTCTTTTATTTTATTGGAAAAGGTTCTTTTCCTTCTCGCGTCATACGAATCGGGTTCACCTTCAGAATGAATAATAATATCAGTTTAGTAATAATAATAATGATAATAATAATAATAATACAATCTTCTTTTATTTTATTGGAAAAGGTTCTTTTCCTTCTCGCGTCATACGAATCGGGTTCACCTTCAGAATGAATAATAATATCAGTTTAGTAATAATAATAATGATAATAATAAATAATACAATCTTCTTTTATTTTATTGGAAAGGTTCTTTTTCCTTTCGCGTCATATCGGGTTTAGAATGAATAATAATATCAGTTTAGTAATAATAATAATGATAATAATAATAATAATACAATCTTCTTTTATTTTATTGAAAAGTTCTTTTCCTTCTCGCGTCATACGAATCGGGTTCACCTTCAGAATGAATAATAATATCAGTTTAGTAATAATAATGATAATAATAATAATTATTTTTATCTTCTTTTATTTTTTAAAAGGTTCTTTTTCCTTCTTTATTTCATACGAATGGGTTTATTTTATTTATGAATAATAATATCAGTTTAGTAATAATAATAATGATAATTTAATTTATACAATCTTCTTTTATTTTATTGGAAAAGGTTCTTTTCCTTCTTTCTTTATTCTTTTATTTCACAACTTTAGAATGAATAATAATATCCAGTTTAGTAATAATATTAATGATAATTATTTTTATACAATCTTCTTTTTATTTTTATTTTTAAGGTTTTATTTTATTTATTTATTTCTGACACTACAATCTTCTTATTTTATTGGAAAAGGTTCTTTCCTTCTCGCACATACCTAATCGGTTCACCTTCAGAATGAATAATAATATCAGTTAATAATGATAATAATCAATTCTTTTTATTTTATTGAAAAGGTTCTTTCCTCATACTAATCAGGGTTCAATTCTTCAGAATGAATAATAATATCAGTTTAGTAATAATAATAATGATAATAATTTACAATCTTTTATTTGGAAAAGGTTTTTTCCTTCTCGAATCGGTTCACCTTCAGAATGAATAATAATATCAGCTTAGTATCGTAATAATACAATCTTCTTTTATTTTATTGAATGAGGTCATATATCACCTTCAGAATGAATAATAATATAGTTTATAATAATAATGATAATAATAATAATACAATCTTTCTTTATTTTATTGAAAAAGGTTCACCTTTGAATAGCCTTCAGCTTAGTAATACAATAATGATAATAATAATAATACAATCTTCTTATTTTATTGGAAGGTTCATACCTAATCGTTCACCCTCAGAATGAATAATAATATCAGTTTAGTAACAATAATAATGATAATAATAATACAATCTTCTTTTATTTTATTGAAAGGTTCTTTTCCTTCGCCATACCAATCTTCTCTTTAATTTTATTTAGTAAAATAATAATGCAATCTTCTTCTTGGAAAAGTCTTTCCTTCTCAAGTGTCATTCAGAATGAATAATAATATCAGTTTAGAATCGGATAATAATAATAATTACACTCCTTTATTTTGAATTGAAAGGTACATTGACAATTTCAGAATGAATAATAGTAAGTAATAATAATAATGATAATAATAATAATACAATCTTCTTTATTTTATTGAAAAGGTTCTTTTCCTTCGCCATTGGTTCACCAGAATGAATAATATCAGTTTAGTTAATAATAATGATAATAATAACTTCTTTTTTTATTTTATTGAAAAGGTTCTTTTCCTTCACCTTAGAATTTTAATAATATCAGTTTAGTAATAATTATAATGATAATAATAATTTTTATTTATTTTATTACAATTTTCCCTTTATTTTACTCAGAATGAATAATATCAGCTTAGTAATACACAATTTTTAATAATACAATCTTCTTATTTTATTGAAAAGGTTCTTTCTTCTTCTCGCCATACTTCTGGTTCACCTTCAGAATGAATAATAATATCAGTTTAGTAATAATAATAATGATAATAATAATAATACAATCTTCTTTTATTTTTATTGAAAATTTCTTCCTTTCGCTTACTCGGTTCACTCAGAATGAATAATATCAGCCATAATAATAATAATATAATCGGAAAATCGGGAATTCACCTTCAGAATGAATAATAATAAAGTAGTAATAATAATAATGATATAATAATAATTATTTTCTTTTATTTTATTGGAAAAGGTTCTTTTTCTCGTAACAATCGTTTTAATACTTTTAGAATAATAATACGATAATAATAATTTTTAGTTTATTTTATTGGAAATAATTTCCTTCGTCATGATAAGAATGAATAATAATATCAGGTTAATCTTTGATTTAATTACAATTTTATTTTATTGAAAGGTTCTTTCCTTCTCGCGTCATAACGAATCGGGTTCACCTTCAGAATGAATAATAATATCAGTTTAGTAATAATAATACGATAATAATAATAATACAATCTTCTTTTTGTTTTATTTGAAATTATTTCTTTATTTATTTCATTATTTAATCGGTTCTTCTTTTAGAATGAATAATAATATCAGTTTAGTAGTAATGATAATAATAATGATAATTTTATTTATTGAAAGGTTCTTTTTCCTTTATTTTCACTTGAATTTTCAAAAGTAATAATAATAATGATACTTTTTTTTATTTCTTTATTGAAAATATTTAATACGAATCGGGTTCACCTTCAGAATGAATAATAATTATTTTTAGTAATAATAATAATACATATTTTATTGAAAGGTTCTTTTATTTAATTCTTTTAATTTTTATTGGAATAATGATTCAATTTTTTTATTTTATTGGTTTCTTTTTCCTTCTCAGAATACCTAATCGTGGTTCATTTTCAGAATGAATAATAATATCAGTTTAGTAATAATAATAATGATAATTATAATAATTTATTTGCATTAATTTTCCTTTTATTTTTATTTAGTAAAAAGGTTCTTTCTTCTTTTATTTTATTGAAAAAGGTTCTTTCCTTCTCGCGTCACAATAATCGTGGGTTCACCTTCAGAATGAATTAAGAGTAATGATAATCAATCTTCTTTTTATTTATTGAAAAGGTTTTTTCCCCTTCGCAGTAATAATAATAATGATAATAATAATAACATAATAATAATAATACAATCTTCTTTTATTTTATTGAAAAGGTTTTTTCCTTATTTATTTCAATCGGGTTCACCTTCAGAATGAATAATAATATCAGTTTAGTAATAATAATAATGATAATAATAATAATACAATCTTCTTTATTTTATTGAAAAGGTTTTTTCCTTCTTTTACGAATCGGGTTCACTATTTTAATATCAGGAAGTAATAATAATAATTTATTGACAATTTATTTTATTGAATATCAGTTTAGTTTAGTTAATAATAATGATAATAATAATAATTTTTTTATTTATTGATTTTTTCTCTTTATTTTATTGGAAAAATTTCAGCTTTTATCTGATTAATATAATTTATTTATTTTATTGGTTTACTTTCTTCAGAATGAATAGAATGAATAATATCAGTTTAGTACACAATAATGATAATTTATTTATTTTATTGAAAAGGCTTTTATTTTATTTTAATCGGTTGAATTTTGTTGTTTGTTTACAATTTATTTTATTGTTTTTCTTATTAATCGGGTTACCTAGAAACAGAATTTTTGTTTTAATTTATTTATTTTCATTTTCCTTTGTTCGTTTTAGAATGAATAATTTTTATTTATTAATAATACAATTATTTTATTGGAAAAGGTTCTTTTTATACGACCCGGGTTCTTTGAATTTTAGTAACAATAATAATGATAATAATAATAATACAATCTTTATTTTATTGGAAAAGGTCTTTTTCCTTAATTTTTGGGTTTTCAGAAATGAATTCAGTTTTAATAATAATTGATTAATAATAATACAATTTATTTTATTGGAAAAGGTATTTTTTCACTCTTCAGAATGAATTTTATTTAATAATTTTTAATTTCTATTTCTTTTTATTTTATTGAAAGGTTATTTTTATTTTAATCGGGTTCACCTTCAGAATGAATTTTCAGCTGGTAATAATACCAATGATACAATAATAATTTTATTTTACTGGAAAGCGTTATTTTCCTTTTATACCTAATCGTTCACCTTTTTAATATCAGCTTAGTTTTTGATAATAATTAATACAATTCTTTTTATTGGAAAATTTCTTTTTCTTCGCCATACGAATCGGTTCACCTTCAGAATGAATAATAAGGTCGTTTAGTAATAATAATAATGATAATAATAATAATACAATTTTTTTATTTTATTTTTCTTTTTATTTAATAATTTTAGCACACAATTGATAATAATAATAATACAATTTTTTTATTTTTGAAAAGGTTCTTTTCTTCTCGTCATACGAATCGGTTCACTTCAGAATGAATAATAATATCAGTTTAGTTTTAATGATAATAATAATAATACAATCTTTCTTTATTTTATTTATTTCTTTTCCTTTCTCGTATCATTGAATCGGGTTCTTTCAGAATGAATAATAATATCAGTTTAGTAATAATAATAATGATAATATTTCTACATCTTCTTTTTATTTTATTTCTTTTTTCACACATACTAATCGGGTTCAATTTTCAGAATGAATAATAATATCAGTTTTTAATAATGATAATAATAATATTACAATCTTTCTTTATTTTAGACAGTGCTGTTCTTTCCTCTCGCGCCATACGACCGGTTTACCTTTCAGAATGAACACACAATATCAGTTTAGTAATAATAATAATGATAATACACAATACACCTTCTTTATTTTATTGGAAAGGTTTTTCTCTTCATAATAACTTTCACTAATAATATCAGCTTATTTTAATGATTTATTTATCTTGTTTTTTATTTTATTGGAAAAGGTTCTTTTCTTTATTTTATCGGTTCAATTCTTGTGAATGAATAATAATATCAGTTTAGTAATATTTATTTGATTATATTAATAATACAATCTTTCTTTTATTTTTATTCTTTTAGGTTCTTTCCTTCGCTTTCGGGTTCTCATTTGAATGAATAATAATATCAGTTTAGGTAATAATAATAATGATAATAATAATAATAATCTTTCTTTTATTTTACAGTTGTTCTTTTTTTATACGAACTTTCACCTTCAGAATGAATAATAATATTTCTTTAGTAATAATAATAATGATAATTATAATAATACACCTTCTTTTATTTTATTGGAAAAGGTCTTTTTTCTCGCCATACGAATCGGGTTCAATTTGAATGAATAATAATATCAGTTTAGTAATTATAATAATGATAATAATTTACAATTTCTTTTATTTTATTGAAAAGGTTCTTTTATTCTCGCGTCATACGAATCGGGTTACTACTCAGAATGAAGCACACATCAGCTTAGTTTTAATTATAATGATAATAATAATAATACAATTTATTTTATTGAAAAGGTTCTTTCCTTTCATACTAATCAAGGTTCACCTTCAGAATGAATAATTTTGTATTTAGCACACACACGATTTATAATTGTTATTTTATTGAAAAGGTTCTTTCCTTCTTTTTCGGTTCACCTTCAGAATGAATAATAATATCAGTTTAGTAATAATAATAATGATAATAATAATAATTCAATCTTCTTTATATTTTATTGAAATCTTCTTTTTATTCTTTCTTCGCGTCATACGAATCGGGTTCAATTTTAGAATGAATAATAATATCAGTTTAGTTTTTATAATAATGATAATAATAATAATTTTATCTTCTTTATTTTATTGATTTATTTCTTTCTCTTTATACGAATATTTGAATTTATTTAGTTTTAATGATATAATAATTTAATAGCAATAATCTTTTTATTTTATTTTATTGGAAAAAGTTCTTTTCCTTCGCCACATACGCACCGGGTTCACCTTCAGAATGAATAATATATCAGTTTAGTAATAATAATAATGATAATAATAATTTTAATCTTTTTTATTTTATTGGAAAAGTTTATTTTTGTTCACAAATACCTAATCATTTTTCAGAATGAATAATAATATCAGTTTAGTAATAATAATAATGATAATAATAATAATAATACAATCTTTTTTATTTTTATTGAAAAGGTTCTTTTTCCTTCTCATCTTTACTTTTCAGGTTTCATTCTTCAGAATGAATAATACATCAGTTTTAGTAATATTAATGATAATTAATAATAATTCAATCTTCTTTATTTTTATTGGAAAAGGTTCTTTTTCCTTTAAAATCATACGAATGGGTTCACCTTCAGAATGAATAATAATATCAGCTTAGTAATAATAATAATGATAATAATAATATTTCTTCTTTATTTTTATTGGAAAAGGTTCTTTTTTCCTTTTATGCGTCTTTATTTAATCGTTCACCTTCAGAATGAATAATAATATCAGTTTAGTAATAATAATAAGATAATAATCTTAATAATATCTTCTTTTATTTTTTATTGGAAAAGGTTCTTTTTCTCTCATACGAATCAGGTTCACCTTCAGGAATGAATAATAATATCAGTTTATAATAATAATGATAATAATAATAATAACAATCTTCTTTTATTTTTTATTGGAGAAAAGGGGTTCTTTTCCTTCGCGTCATACGAATCGGGTTTCACCTTCAGAATGAATAATAATATCAGTTTAGTAATAATAATAATGATAATAATAATAATAATACTTTTATCTTCTTTTTATTTTTTATTGGAAAAGGTTTAATTTTTCAATCTTCTTTTATTTTGCCATTTTCATACAGGGTTTTCACCTTCAGAATGAATAATAATATCAGTTTAGTAATAATAATAATGATAATAATAATAATACAATCTTCTTTTATTTTATTGGAAAAGGTTCTTTTCCTTCTCGCGTCATACGAATCGGGTTCAATCCTTCAGAATGAATAATAATATCCAGTTTAGTAATAATAATAATGATAATAATAATATCAATCTTCTTTTTATTTTTATGTGGAAAGGTTTAGCAATTCAGGTTTAATAGAATGAATAATAATATCCCAGATATTTTTATTTTATAATAATTCTTTTTCATCTTCTTTTTATTTTTATTGGAAAAAGGTTCTTTTCCTTCTTTTATTCATAAGGAATCAGGGTTCACCTCAGTTTAGTAATAATAATATTAATAATAATAATAATACAATCTTCTTTTATTTTATTGGAAAAGTTCTTTTCCTTTTCTCAGTTTTAATAATAATAATATCAGTTTATAATAATAATAATAATAATAATACAATCTTCTTTTATTTTATTGGAAAAATTTCTTTTCCTTCTCGTCATACGAATCGTTTTCACCTTCAGAATGAATAATAATATCAGTTTAGTAATAATAATATATAATAATAATAATACAATAATCTTTTATTTTATTGGAAAAGGTTCTTTTCCTTTATTCATACGAATTTTTCAGAATGAATAATAATATCAGTTTAGTAATAATAGCTAATGATAATAATAATAATTTCTTTATTTTATTGGAAAAAGAGTTCTTTTCACTTCTCGAATGAATATGTATCGTTATAATGAATCGGTTCACCTTCTTTTAGAATGAATAATAATATCAGTTTAGTAATAATAATAATAATAATAATAATAATAATACAATCTTCTTTTATTTTATTGGAAAAGAGTTCTTTTCCTTCTTCGCGTCATACGAATCGGGTTCACCTTCAGAATGAATAATAATATCAGTTTAATAATAATAATGATAATAATAATAATAATACAATCTTCTTTTATTTTTATTGAAAAGGTTCTTTTCCTTCTCGCGTCATAATGAATCGGGTTCACCTTCAGAAATGAATAATAATAATAATAATAATAAGTAATAATAATAATGATAATAATTATTGGAAAGGTTCTTTTTCGCTACAATCTTCTTTTATTTTATTGAATAATAATAATTAATAATAATAATACTTCTTCTTTTATTTTATTGGAAAGGTTCTTTTTCTTCTCACATCGAATCGGGTTCACCTTCAGAATGAATAATAATATCAGTTTAGTAATAATAATAATGATAATAATAATAATACAATCTTCTTTTTATTTTATTGGAAAAGGTTCTTTTCCTTCTCGCGTCATACGAATCGGGTTCACCTTCAGAATGAATAATAATATCAGTTTAGTAATAATAATAATGATAATAATAATAATAATACAATCTTCTTTTATTTTTTATTGGAAAAGGTTCTTTTTCCTTCTCGCCATACTTAATCGGGTTCACCTTCAGAATGAATAATAATATCAGTTTAGTAATAATAATAATGATAATAATAATAATAATACAATCTTCTTTTATTTTATTGAAAGGTTCTTTTCCTATCTGACGTCATTCAGGGCAATCAGGTTCACCAGAATAATAATAATACAATCTTCTTTTATTTTGAATAATAATATCAGTTTAGTAATAATAATAATGATAATAATAATAATAATACAATCTTCTTTTATTTTTTTATTGGAAAGGTTCTTTTTTCCTTCTCGCGTCATACAATCGAGTTCACCTTCAGAATGAATAATAATATCAGTTTAGTAATAATAATAATGATAATAATTCTTTTCCTTAATAATACAATCTTCTTTTATTTTATTTAGTAAAATAATAATTCTTTTCCTTCTTATTTATTTTGTTGAAAGGTTCTTTTCCTATAACGATCATCGAATCGGGTTCACCTTCAGAATGAATAATAATATCAGTTTAGTAATAATAATGATAATAATAATAATAATACAATCTTCTTTTATTTTTTTATTGGAAAGGTTCTTTTCCTTCTATCGCGTCATACGAATCAGTTTAGTTCACCTTCAGAATGAATAATAATATCAGTTTAGTAATAATAATAATGATAATAATAATAATAATACAATCTTCTTTTATTTTATTGGAAAAGGTTCTTTTCCTCCTCATCTCGAATCAGGTTCATGAATAATAATATCGTTTAGTTAACCTGATAAATAATAATACTAATAATGAATCTTCTTTTATTTTTATTGGAAAGGTTCTTTTCCTTCTCGTCATCTTTATAAATAATAATAATAATGATGAATAATAATAATTTAGTAATAATAATAATAATAATAATAATACTTTTATTTTATTGGAAAAGGTTCTTTTCTTCTCGCGTCATACGAATCAGGTTCACCTTCAGAATGAATAATAATATCAGTTTAGTAATAATAATAATGATAATAATAATAATAATACAATCTTCTTTTATTTTATTGGAAGGTTCTTTTTCTTTCATACGAATCGGGTTCACCTTCCAGAATGAATAATAATATCAGTTTAGTAATAATAATAATGATAATAATAATAATACAATCTTCTTTTATTTTATTGGAAAAGGTTCTTTCCTTCTCGCGTCATACGAATCAGGTTCACCTTCAGAATGAATAATAATATCAGTTTAGTAATAATAATAATGATAATAATAATAATAATACAATCTTCTTTTATTTTTATTGGAAAAGGTTCTTTTCCTTCTCGCTTCATACGAATCAGGTTCACCTTCAGAATGAATAATAATATCAGTTTAGTAATAATAATAATGATAATAATAATAATACAATCTTCTTTTATTTTATTGGAAAGGTTCTTTTCCTTCTCGTCATCATACGAATGAATAATAATATCAGGTTCACCTTCAGAATGAATAATAATATCAGTTTAGTAATAATAATAATGATAATAATAATAATAATAATACAATCTTCTTTTATTTTTGTTGAAAAGGTTCTTTTTCCTTCTCGCGTCATATACGAATCAGGTTTCACCTTCAGAATGAATAATAATATCAGTTTAGTAATAATAATAATGATAATAATAATAATAATACAATCTTCTTTTATTTTATTGGAAAAAGGTTCTTTTCCTTCTCGTCGAATCAGGTTCACCTTCAGAATCAGGTTACCTAATCAGAATGAATCTTCTTTTATTTTTTATAATTTCTTTTCCTTCTCGCGTCTCAGTTTCACCTTCAGAATGAATAATAATAATCAGTTTATAATAATAATAATAATAATACAATCTTCTTTTTATTTTATTGGAAAAGGTTCTTTTCCTTCTAAGCGTCATACGAATCGTTCACCTTCAGAATGAATAATAATATCAGTTTAGTAATAATAATAATGATAATAATAATAATAATACAATCTTCTTTTTATTTTTATTGGAAAAGTTTCTTTTCCTTCTCGCGTCATACGAAATCGGGTTCACCTTCAGAATGAATAATAATATCAGTTTAGTAATAATAATAATGATAATAATAATAATAATACAATCTTCTTTTATTTTATTGGAAAAGGTTCTTTTCCTTCTATCATACGAATCGGGTTCACCTTCAGAATGAATAATAATATCAGTTTAGTAATAATAATAATGATAATAATAATAATAATACAATCTTCTTTTATTTTATTGGAAAAAGTTCTTTTCCTTCTCGCGTCATACGAATC
Source organism: Macrobrachium rosenbergii (assembly GCF_040412425.1). Taxonomy (NCBI): domain Eukaryota; kingdom Metazoa; phylum Arthropoda; class Malacostraca; order Decapoda; family Palaemonidae; genus Macrobrachium; species Macrobrachium rosenbergii. The sequence goes on along the minus strand of NC_089746.1, from coordinate 5,530,876 downwards.
AGGTTTCACCTTCAGAATGAATAATAATATCAGTTTAGTAATAATAATATAATAATAATAATAATACAATCTTCTTTTATTTTATTGGAAAAGGTTCTTTCCTTCTCGCGTCATACGAATCAGGGTTCACCTTCAGAATGAATAATAATATCAGTTTAGTAATAATAATAATGATAATAATAATAATAATACAATCTTCTTTTATTTTATTGGAAAAAGTTCTTTTCTTCTCGCGTCATACGAATCGGGTTCACCTTCAGAATGAATAATAATATCAGTTTAGTAATAATAATAATGATAATAATAATAATAATACAATCTTCTTTTTATTTTATTGGAAAAGGTTCTTTTCCTTCTCGCGTCATACGAATCGGGTTCACCTTCAGAATGAATAATAATATCAGTTTAGTAATAATAATAATGATAATAATAATAATAATACAATCTTCTTTTTATTTTATTGGAAAAAGGTTCTTTTCCTTCTCGCGTCATACAATCAGGTTCACCTTCAGAATGAATAATAATAATAATGATAATAATAATAATAATAATACAATCTTCTTTTATTTTGTTTCTTTTCCTTCTAACGTCAGAATCAGGTTCAATAGAATAATAATGATAATAATAATAATGATAATAATAATAATATACAATCTTCTTTTATTTTATTGGAAAAGGTTCTTTTCCTTCTCGCGTCATACGAATCAGGTTCACCTTCAGAATGAATAATAATATCAGTTTAGTAATAATAATAATGATAATAATAATAATAATACAATCTTCTTTTTTATTTTTATTGGAAAAGGTTCTTTTCCTTCTCGCGTCATACGAATCAGGTTCACAATCTTCTTTTAATGAATAATAATATCAGGTTTAGTAATAATAATAATGATAATAATAATAATAATACAATCTTCTTTTATTTTTATTGGAAAGGTTCTTTTCCTTCTCGCGTCATACGAATCGGGTTCACCTTCAGAATGAATAATAATATCAGTTTAGTAATAATAATAATGATAATAATAATAATACAATCTTCTTTTATTTTATTGGAAAAGGTTCTTTTTTCCTTCTCGCGTCATACGAATCGGGTTTCACCTTCAGAATGAATAATAATATCAGTTTAGTAATAATAATAATGATAATAATAATAATAATACAATCTTCTTTTATTTTTATTGGAAAAGGTTCTTTTCCTTCTCGCGTCATACGAATCAGGTTCACCTTCAGAATGAATAATAATATCAGTTTAGTAATAATAATAATGATAATAATAATAATAAAATCTTCTTTTATTTTATTGGAAAAGGTTCTTTTCCTCATACGAATCGGGTTCTGTTCAGAATGAATAATAATATCAGTTTAGTAATAATAATAATACGAAATCTTCTTTTATTTTTTGGAAAAGGTTTCTTTTCCCTTCAGAATCGAAGAATGAATAATAATATCAGTTTTAGTAATAATAATAATGATAATAATAATAATACAATCTTCTTTTATTTTATTGAAAAGGTTCTTTTCTTTCTCGCGTCATACGAATCGGGTTCACCTTCAGAATGAATAATAATATCAGTTTAGTAATAATAATAAATGAATAATAATAATAATACAATCTTTTTTTATTTTATTGGAAAAGTTCTTTTCCTTCTCGCGTCATACGAATCGGGTTCACCTTCAGAATGAATAATAATATCAGTTTTAATAATAATAATGATAATAATAATAATAATACAATCTTCTTTTATTTTTATTGGAAAAAGGTTCTTTTTCCTTCTCCATACGAATCAGGTTCACCTTCAGAATGAATAATAATATCAGTTTAGTAATAATAATAATGATAATAATAATAATACAATCTTCTTTTATTTTATTGAAAGGTTCTTTTCCTTCTCGCGTCATACGAATCGGGTTCACCTTCAGAATTCAGAATGAATAATAATATCAGTTTAGTAATAATAATAATGATAATAATAATAATACAATCTTCTTTTATTTTATTGGAAAAGGTTCTTTTCCTTCTCGCGTCATACGAATCGGGTTCACCTTCAGAATGAATAATAATATCAGTTTAGTAATAATAATAATGATAATAATAATAATACAATCTTCTTTTATTTTATTGGAAAAGGTTCTTTTCCTTCTCGCGTCATACGAATCAGGTTCACCTTCAGAATGAATAATAATATAATATCAGTTTAGTAATAATTCTTTTCCTTATAATGATAAATGAATAATAATACAATCTTCTTTATTTTATTGGAAAAGGTTCTTTTTCCTTCTCGCGTCATACGAATCGGGTTCACCTTCAGAATGAATAATAATATCAGTTTAGTAATAATAATAATGATAATAATAATAATACAATCTTCTTTTTTATTTTATTGGAAAAGGTTCTTTTCCTTCTCGCGTCATACGAATCGGTTCACCTTCAGAATGAATAATAATATCAGTTTAGTAATAATAATAATGATAATAATAATAATACAATCTTCTTTTATTTTATTGGAAAGGTTCTTTTCCTTCTCGCGTCATACGAATCAGGTTCACCTTCAGAATGAATAATAATATCAGTTTAGTAATAATAATAATGATAATAATAATAATACAATCTTCTTTTATTTTTATTGGTAAAAGGTTCTTTTCCTTCTCGCGTCATACGAATCAATCTTCTTTTATTTTTGTTGGTTCACCTTCAGAATGAATAATAATATCAGTTTAGTAATAGTAATAATAATAAATCTTCTTTTATTTTATTGGATAATAATAATAAATGAATAATCTTCTTTTATTTTATTGGATTTTAAAAAGGTTCTTTTCCTTCTCGCGTCATACGAATCAGGTTCACCTTCAGAATGAATAATAATATCAGTTTAGTAATAATAATAATGATAATAATAATAATACAATCTTCTTTTTATTTTATTGGAAAAGGTTCTTTTCTCGCGTCATACGAATCGGGTTCACCTTCAGAATGAATAATAATATCAGTTTAGTAATAATAATAATAATAATAATAATACAATCTTCTTTTATTTTTATTGGAAAAGGTTCTTTTCCTTCTCGCGTCATACGAATCGGTTCACCTTCAGAATGAATAATAATATCAGTTTAGTAATAATAATAATGATAATAATAATAATACAATCTTCTTTTTATTTTATTGGAAAAGGTTCTTTTCCTTCTCGCGTCATACGAATCAGGTTCACCTTCAGAATGAATAATAATATCAGTTTAGTAATAATAATAATGATAATAATAATAATACAATCTTCTTTTATTTTATTGGAAAAGGTTCTTTTCCTTCTCGCGTCATACGAATCGGGTTCACCTTCAGAATGAATAATAATATCAGTTTAGTAATAATAAAAATAATAATAATAATAGTACAATGTTCTTTGATTTTATTGCCAGAGGTTCTTTTCCTTCTCGCGTCGTGCGAATTGGGTTCATCTTCTGAGTGAATAATAATAATAATAATAATAATAATAATAATAATAATAATAATAATAATAATAATAATAATAATAATGATGATTCAAACTTCCTCTATTTTTATTGCAAAGATTGTCCTTGTAACATTATAGAATAACCATCCTCACAATTTTTTCTGTAGCAAATGGCGTGTTGCCTCTTGTTCCTAGCAAAGACCATCTGGACATTACATGCATCTTTGTCTTTGTCACCTCCTCTTTCTCCCCGCGCCCTTCCTCCTCTCCTCCTTTCTCTCCTCACTCTTCTCCTTTCCTTCCTCCTCTCATCCACCCTCCATCCATCTGTCACCCTTTATTGCCCCCGAAGCCATATGGCACCAGGGTCACAGCCTTCCCTCGTCCGATCCTCCTGCAGATTGTATGAAGTGGGTCGTGTAGCTCCTTGTATAGGGGTAAAGGGAACTCTGTTGTTGCAAGCTTCTCTCTCTCTCTCTCTCTCTCTCTCTCTCTCTCTCTCTCTCTCTCTCTCTCTCTCTCTCTCATCAAATGAGAGAAGATTTGATTGGTCGTAAACGTTTCCAGGCTGCTCATTTCATATTGTGAACGTCTGTCTCTCTGCCTCAAGCCGCATAATTTATTTCGTTTGCATGAATGCATAACTTTGGCTCATGGAGCATCTATCTTGTCTTTATATATATATATATATATATATATATATATATATATATATATATATATATATATATATATATATATATATATATATATATATATATATATTTATATATATATATAGTATATATATATATATATATATATATATATATATATATATATATATACACATACTTCATACTGTTGTGTTTATACTTCGATGTAGGTCGATGAATTTTAAGGCTAACAACTATTGTATTTCCAGCAGGTTTTTTTTTTTTTTTTTAGATTTATGTAATGTGATGATACCTGTGTGGAATATTTGCCATTAAGACAGGAATTTCTTTCATTATATAATCGTAATATCCTATGATATTTATTGGAAAATGTCTAATATTCAGAGTGTGTCATTATAGTATCATCAGAGTTCACAATTTGAATTACTTTAAAGAAAAATAAGCTAATGTAAAGTCTACGGAATTTACTACCCATGTTTAACTCACTTCCTAAGTAACCCAGCATACTCTAATGTACTAGTTATCACATCACTGTGATATTTTGTTATTCACAAACATTAAGTTACAAACGTTGTTTAATATCCAATTAACTCTACTTCCGTAATATCTCTGAAAGGGAGTTATAACTGATGAACATTCGGTGCCTGGGAGACTCGAACGCCCGACGGTACGGATCGATGACTTCAGTGGACGTCGGTAACCATGTATTTAAGAGACTACATAACTGTAATTATTATTTAAGCCTTTATTATGTGCCCTGGAGGTAAAGCGAGATTGAAATGTAGAAAATCCAAACTGAGCAATAAAGTAAAGGAGAGGAATGAACCGCAGTAGATTGACAGAATAGAGGTAGAGTTTTTAAAAAAACGTTGCTGATTACTGTCATGCCACTGGAGTTTTATGAATGGTGATAAAAAGAAGAAAATGAAGCGTTCAGTGATAAACCGGGAAGTACTACAGCCATGATGAATAGGTGTGAACCTCAGCAGCTGTTGATGAACGAAAAGTACTTCAGTAGGAGTGAAGACGCTGTGAAAGGAGCCAAGTGAAGAGCAAGAGCCAAGGCGCTGAGTGAGGACGGTCTTAATGAAAGCTTTTTACGACGTTTTTATTTATTATATTTTTTTTTTTCAATTGAAATAGAGTTGGTTCTTGGGCGAGTTATTGATCTTGGCTGAACTTTACTCGTGAGATATAAACACGATGCGTTTTCATTTTTTTTTTTTTTTTTGCTATAAGCACCTTGTGTTGTCAGTATTTTCTGTATAAAACGTGTTTTCAGTGTTTTTATTTATATAAACACCGTGGATATTCAGTGTTTTTTTCTGAAGCGAGGTTGTTTCTGCGTATTTTCGTAGTGTCACCGAATTTTTTCTTTTTGGTTACAACAATAGTTTTTCTTATTTGTAAGGTTACAAGAATAGTTTTCTTTTGTAAGGTTACAAGAGTAGTATTTTTCTTTTGTGCTATTTGCCAAGAATGTTTAATGATATTGACATTAGTGGATCCCCTCTCTCTCTCTCTCTCTCTCTCTCTCTCTCTCTCTCTCTCTCTCTCTCTCTCTCTCTCTCTCTCTCTCTCTCTCTCGAATTATTGTATGTACCTTATTGAGCTCTAGTTTGGGGCGTTTTGATTTGACCGATGTCCCTTCAAATAAAGAAACAAATAATTCCAGTCCAAGGCACAGAAGGGGATAGGTAATTTCGATGAAGAATGTTTTTGAGGAAGAGAGAGAGAGAGAAGAGAGAGGCTGAATTTGTGTGAGTGAGAGTAAGAGAGAGAGAGCGGAATTTGTGCGTGTGTGTGTGTGTGTGTGAGAGAGAGAGAGAGAGAGAGAAGAGAGGAAATTTGTGTGCGAGAGAGAGAGAGAGAGAGAGCTAGAGAGAGAGCTAGAGGACTTTGTGTGTGTGAGAGAGAGAGAGAGAGAGAGAGAGAGAGCGGAATGTAGCTGGTTTAACCATCAAATATTCACAGCAGGGTTAGCCATACATAAGCAATCCGAACTTGTATTAATAAATTTAATAAGCTTCAGTGAAACACGAATAACAACTTATGAAGAGAAGGAGCCAAAAGTCGATCGCCCATCAATCGCCGGTATTGTCGAGATCCCTCGTCAGAGAGATAAAGGACCCTGCAGCAGTATGCCTTCAAGTGAAATGGCCCAAAAGAAAACGAAAATTAGGTCGCTTAAAGCGGCTGTTGCGTTAGAATAAAGCACGTAAACGCCCTTGTGACTATAGGAATAAATGTCCCATGATAGCTATTCGTCGGCCAACCCATGACGCATGCACAGGGCCTTCAAATAGACGTTAAGTCTGTAGATGACTTCTTCGAGTGTTTTACGAGATATTGTGCAAATGAGAGTTTTGCTTGATAGAAGTTTGTGTTATTTTCCATTTGATTCGTTTTATAAATAAAGAATACCAAAAATTAACAATACAAATGGAACGTTAGAAGTATAAAACTTGAAAATAATAAAGAATAGACACGACCTCTGAATGTACGATTCTTTGTAGCCTGGAATATACAGAAGTAGTTACAATGAGCAAAGATTCTCGTAAAACAAACCAAAACGACCATTAACCATTTGTGAATGCTTCCACTGAATAGAACAGCGTATCTGAAAAATGACCGCCAAAAATTAGGCATAGCATAATGCATGTGGAAATAAAACAAGGGAAATAAACTAAACAACTGCATCCATTAGAAGGTTCCCGAATGTGTAGCGTATAACTTAGTTCACTAATATTCTGAAAAATCACCCTTCATTAAATATATCCATCCACGTGTGATACGTCAGGCAAATCGTCATTACTAGTTTATTTCGTGACAGGAATAAAAAATAAACTTGCCTGGTATTGACCCGGATTTAACGAGGAAAAATGAAGTAAACTGCAACAAAGCAACAAGTATAATCATTTTGATTTAGTTCGTGCATCTGAAATGTTCTTTTCTCTTTGAAAGTGTTTGCCTTGCATGACGCACTCTTATTTCACTCTGTCTTATTACCGTTCTCTGCTTTTATCAATATGTCAGGTTATTATTATTATTATTATTATTATTATTATTATTATTATTATTATTATTATTATTATTATTATTAGAAAATGAGCCCTGTTCTTATGAAGGATGGCCACAGGAGCCATCGACTTGAAATTCAAGCTTCCAAAGATTATGGTCTTCATTTGAAGGCAGTAACGAAAGATAACAGGAAATATATAAAGAAGAGATCAGTTAGTATAAAGAATTGTTACTAGATTAATAAATAAAGAGATAAGAATGTAAGTAAGGACTTCCTTCTTATAATCTGCCTATATAGGAATTAGATCTGCAGTCACTCCCTCGGTCCTCCATTAGTTTTCTCCGGTTATTTCGTTTCATTATCCTTCTTTCTCATGAATTGTTCCCCTTGATTTTTGCTGGGCATTTATATTGATCAGGTTGGTGATTAATGTTAAATTTGTCTTGTCAGAATATGCCGTTCTTTCACTTGGTCTTCTCAATTTTCTCTGTATTGTCAAATTATTTTTGGTCCTACGTCTTTCTGGGTATATTCCTTCTCTCTATCTCTACCCCCTCCCTCTCTGTATGTCCCCTCTTCCTTTGATGGAATTTCATGGAGCCCTGTTGCCCTTAATATCACCAAGGGTGATATATCACCTAAACTCTCCAAAATAGCTTGGGAGAGTACACAATAAAGTGGCATACAAAGTGGTGCTATTTGTAGAAGCCTAAATAGCTTTCCTGAAATAAGTGGATGGAGTTATACTAAATTGTAATATTGCTTTAACAAGCAAGAAAGAGTGACAGAGATATCAGTCTTTGATTTATGAAGAGTCTTGGTAAACTGAAAGTAGAATAATTTAAGACACTGTCAGTTTCATATGTAGGTCACAGCTATCTTTGTCTTTTTATTCTTAAAGTTAGACATAGGAGAGAGAATTTTCAGGAAATGTCATTAGTATATTCTAGACCTGTTTGTCAATATTTTTGGATTTCTGTGTATGTATTTGAACACTTGGGCCACATGTAATACTTTTATATGTATGTATGTATATATATATATATATATATATATATATATATATATATATATATATATATATATATATATATATATATATATATATATCTGTAAATATATAGAAAAGTTCCTCGATTCGTATAGGATAAATTGTATCCAATTGCTACGGCATTCTGTTGCAAAAAGCCCTTGAGTTCTGATGATGATTGTATTTTCACTGTTGTCAGAAAGACTTGCAAAATTCCTCCCAAAAGAGATGTATTTGCAGAACCCTTTATCTTGGCTGTTGTGATTTTGTTTTACTGCGAAGGTAAATAAAAGGGGAGAAGAATTTTCTCGTGCATCAAAAAACCTTTTCTGTTTTCGCCTTTCATCTATAACAGTGGTTCTTAACCTTTTTATTACACGCCGCCCTGAGAGTTGGTCCTTTCTCCACGCCCCCTTGCATCTATAAGTAAAATTCCCTCTCAGATTTAAAGGAAAATGAAAAAAAGAGAAAGAGAAGGGTTGTTTTTATTCTTAAGCCCAACGAGTCTAACTGGAGTAGTAGACTATAGGAAACTAACGTTATAAGGCGATACGTTTGCATTTTTCATAAATTTCTTAATATTAGCTCCTCACTCTTGTTAAGGGAATAACGAATATATTTCGAGAATTTTTAACTTTTTCCCAGGGCTTGCGCCCCCAGGTTGAGAACCGCTGATCCAGGATGATTTTCTTTTATTTTCAATACAGTGATCACCTGCACAGCAGAAGATAATAATCACATGTCAGAACGACTGAAGGTAAGGTTTCTTTAGACGTTTAGTTACCGTTTTGGAGTTGTTGTCTGTAGACATATATAAATTTGATTGTAGGTAGACCAATTTCAAATATATACGCATTCCAAGGTTTTCAATAAGGTGTCGATATGACTTTTTGGAAATTTTATCGTCATTCATGAACGTAATTTGCTAGGGCAAACGTCCGTTCCCGAGTATTTTGATTAACAGCAGTCATTTCACGTCCTTGGAAATGTAAACCTTATGATATATACATACATATACATATATATATATACACATGTATATGTATATATATGTACTATTTATATATATATATATATATATATATATATATATATATATATATATATATATATATATATATATATATATATATATATATATACATTTCCTTACATAAAAACACCCTGCAAAATATCGCATCACTTGTTGTCCCTTCGTGATTCAATTTGAGGATGAAGTTAGGCCCTGTCACGCTGGTGGGTTGAAAAGTTAGCTTTCGATCTCTAAGTCTGTCGAGTCTTCGTTCCTCAAAAGTATGAGATGGAGTTGATCTCCAATCCCTTGCATTGGATCGACTTGGAATATTTTTTTTCGACTTTGTATATAAGCACGTTTTAAATTGACCATCTACAAAGGACGTTTCGAATTGACTATCTACAAAAACACATTTTGAATTGACTATCTACAAAAGCACGTTTCGAATTGACTATCTACAAAAGCACGTTTGGAATTGACTATCTACAAAAACACGTTTCGAAATGACGATCTATAGAAACACGTTCCGAATTGACGATCTATAGAAACACGTTTCGAATTGACGATCTACAAAACACGCTTCGAATAGACGATCCATAAACGTTTCGAATTGACGATCTACAAAAACACGTTTCGAAATGACGATCTATAGAAACAGGTTTCGAATTGATCTACAGAAACACGTTTCAAATTGACGATCTACAGAAACATGTTTCGAATTGACGATCCACAAAAACACGTTTCGAATTGACGATCTACAAAAACACGTTTCAATTGACGGTATACAGAAACACGTTTCAATTGACGATCTACAGAAACACGTTTCAAATTGACGTTCTACAGAAACACGTTTCAATTGACGATCTAAGAGACACGTTTCGAATTGATGATCTACAGAACACGTTTCGAATTCACGGTCTATAGAGACACGTTTCGAATTGACGAAGTACAGAAACACGTTTCGAATTGACGATCTACAGAGACACGCTTCGAATTGACGATCTATAGAGACACGTTTCGAATTGACGATCTAAAAAACACTTTTCGAATTGACGATCTACAGAGACACGCTTCGAATTGACGATCTATAGAGACACGTTTCGAATTGACGATATATAGAAACACGTTTCGAATTGACGATATATAGAAACACGTTTCGAATTTACGATTTACAGAAACACGTTTCGAATTGACGATCTATAGAAACACGTTTCGAAATGACGATCTTCAAAAACACGTTTCGAAGTGACTTCCTTTCAAGATTTTTGAGCCATTTATTCCTGTGTAATTTTCTTTTACCGGATCTTGTATACTTATTTATTTATTTACTTATTGCATATGTAAGTATAAACGTTGTTTGTCTTTTTCAAGTGTACACAGCAATTTGTAAACTACCGGTTGATTTCAAAGAACATACACGGTTTAGTATTACAAAATGATTTAAAATAATTGTGTTCAGGCAAAGCTTTGTAACGGGGTAATTTCCGTTGTAAACATTCAGTGAATTTTGGTTCATATTTTGTTTTTCTGGTGGCGGATTTTCTTTCTGTATTTTTATTTCATTCACCTGAATGAATATGAATTTTAGCTATTGCATAAATGTTACAGCGGGTGTGTGTGTGTGTGAGTGTGTGTGTGTAATGCATTCAGTTGACGAGTGCAACCTGAGTATCTTCTCGATTAAGTTGTTCCACATTCCTGCTTCTGCAGTGAAACGCATCTGATGCATTTATCCTAACGTATAAAACTGCATATTTCAAGCATTGGAAAGAAGTGAGATTGGGCGCTTTTGATTGATGGCCCTACCTACCTTCCCCCTCACCCAACCCACCCTCTCCAACCCCTGTGCTTTCCACTCACCATTCAGCCCGTTCACTTGATTTGACAGCCTCCATCAATCCGTCAAAGCTCTGTCTTGCTCACAGCTTAGAGCAAGACTCGTCACTCATCAAGGAAAGATCACTCGCTAAGATAATGAGGTGTGGAGTGTTGGGGGCTGAAAAATCATGCGTTTCTTGGTGGTTTTGTAAACAATAGTTTTATATGTTGATGGTTCTTGTATTTGGGTATTTTTGCAACTGATATTAACACGGACAGCTGTTATTTTATGCTGCCATTTTCTTAATTTTTTCGATCTTATACCATGCACACAGACATTATTAATTTGTTTTTCGCAATTGTACAATGAAAATATACATTCATTCTTAATAATGAAAATAGACATTCTTAATTTGTTTTTTCGAACCTATGAAATGAAAATAGACAATCTTAATTTGTTTTCCAAATTTATAAATGAAAATAGACGTTCATAACGTGGATTTCGAGCCTATACAATGAAAATAGACATTCTTAATTTGTTTTTTTCGAACCTTCACAATGAAAGTAGACATTCTTAATGTTGTTTTCGAACTTATGCAATGAAAATGGACATGATATAAATGTGTAACTTTTAAAATTTTCAACACGTATGTTTCTTTTTCGTTCCTAATACACTGAGTTTGTATTTTATCTACCACTGTTTTAAGTTCTCCGATTTTATATAGTGAGAATATACACACACTGTATTTGTTGATTTTATATATTATTCAAGATGAATGTGTCATTGTGTTATTAATACACTATCAATGTTTCAGTTTTATTTTTATTCGATCGTCTCTCGTGTATTAAATTGACCAATTCTACGTACCGATGTGCTGTAATGGTTGAAAATGTCCTTTATTGTGTTTAATTAACGGCAAACATCAGTGAAACAATTCTTGTAATACAGTAGACGAACTATAATAGAAAATTTCTGACGACTTCTGGAATAACTGAAACATGCATATATTGGTACTTGTAAATTTACTGACGTTTCTTCACCAAATTGCTTTGACGTGACGCCACATCGGCAAGCAAATAAACCGATCAAAATTTAATGGGAAAGAGTCGACTAAATTGCAGTAGGTATGTGACTTTTAAAATGTTCAGACACGCTTGATGTGTTCATGTAACTATTTTTACTGAATTGAAATGGAAAATACTCAGTAACTCGCCTGTCTGTGACATCTTTGCAGATTAAAAGAGCTGGCTGTCAGTTGGGAGATGAAAATGTAAATTATTTAATGGGTGTAACTGGCATAGATATGACCAGGAATGTACAAAAAAAGTAATTGGATAATAACGGACGTTGTGACAGTTAAATTGTTAATTGTAAAAGTTGATTGGCGCCATCAGAAACTGCTGTTCCTTCTTCGCCTATTCATTTTTGGGCAGGTAATTTTGAAAAGGTAATTCACAGGAGAAACGTTGCCTTTGTCTTGTTAGTATTTAAAACATTTACAGAAGCGTGAGAGAGCTCAGATGTAATAAAATGTTATGTCATGCGTATTAAATGTATGTTGGGGTGGTTGGTCAGATGTAATGAAATGTAATGTGTATTAAGTGGTTGTTGGTATTGTCCATAACATCCACTTATTTATGTTGTTCTTCTCCCAGTGTGTCCTTCAACAACAATTACTATCTAAACTTGTTTTAGATGCTACTGCTATTATCACCAATAAGGTGCATAGTTCCTCGTTGGTTGAGTTGGTAGAGTTGTCGGCTGCACTCTGCTGGGCTCTTATACACGTAAAATAAGTCTAATCCTTCGGGCCAGCCTAGGAGGCTGTTAATCCAGCTCAGTGGTCTGGATTAAACTAAGGTATACTTAACTTCTTTCCCTGCAGTTGGGTACCGCTTACAGTGAGCCATGCTTCTTTCACTCATTAGCGAGTACAGAGTTTCTTCTCAGCAACTTGGTTCCAGCTGTGCTCTTACAATTTTGTCTATATGTTAAATTTCTCGATTTATTTTTTCTTTTCTAATAGCACTGAGATCTCTTTCTGTATTTCACTTGCCTTCTATTTACTTCTTCCAAACAGAAACGATAGTATTCTTTGGAAGCTTGAATTTCAAGTCAGTGGCCCCTTTGGTGGGCTTGTCCACATGAATAGGGTTCATCTTCTGAATAATAATAATAATAATAATAATAATAATAATAATAATAATAATAATAATAATAATAATAATAATAATATTCTTTGGAAGCTTGACTTTCAAGTCAGTGGCCCCTGTGGTGGACTTGTTCCATATGAATAGGGTTCGTCTTTGAACAATAATAATAATAATAATAATAATAATAATAATAATAATAATAATAATATATTGCTTCAAATATGTAGGAATTATACATTATATTACTGAAGGATGCTGAAAATAGATTGAAAATATTTGCATGTAGCTCAAAGCAGAATTCGATTGTAATTAATTATAATTTTGTGAACCATATGTTGTGTTAATTCTACTTAAGAATGAAATGACTATACTTTACTGCCTGCTGTAGCCATGGCACCGTATTGATATGTTTCTACAATAGTAACTAACTTATTACGTCACATTTCTTTATATTAAAGAAATATATATAGACTGTTTGTTGAAGTATGATCAGTATTCCGTAACACGTTCCCATTTTTTCTTTCAATTGAGAAAATTACAAGATAATTTCAGTTGAATCTTATTTCGTAATTGCCATTTTGACTAACAAATGATTTATATTTCCAGTTACCGTACGGTGTCGAAAGTAATCACAAGGCGATCATATTACGACAAACTGGACAGAAATAATATTGTGTTTATGATACTGATGTGGGGATGCCACATTTATTTCGTGTTAATTAGGCGATGTTGACGTAAATCAGATTAAGAAATACGTCCGTAACTTATGATATTATCGTTTAAATGATGCCTAAATAGAATAACTGAAATTATTACCAAACTGTTGTATTTATATACCTTTGATTTGATATAACTGTGAAATGGATTATTTTACTGCTGAAATTGTTGCAAAATAAAGCAATTGTATTAAACAGATGTAGGTTAAGTCTATATACATATATGCATTGAATCGCAGCATACATTGGAAGTAATTTATTATAGTTATATATGTTTGTTATGCTTAGTGTTTTATTAATTCTGTATATTAATATGTTGTGCCATATGATCCATAAGCATGTGACCCATATTATTGTGTTTACTGTTGTGTTTATTAAATATTTATCTGACAACCAAATAGATTAAAGGGAATATCAGAATATGATAAATGGAACGCCAGTTTAAAATTAGATCGAGCCCTAAATAAAGCACAAGTAGGTCATTCAAACTGCAGAAGTGACTAATTGTTTTCCCAGTCATAAACCTTTTAATTCCATTATCAATATTCTCAACACCGGACACAAAATGACGTCGGTTTAATGAAAGCGAGATGAGGCTGTATATTAATTCATCAGTGTTGGACAGCGCCATTGTATTAAACAGGGTGCCTGTCCACCTGATATGAACTATTAAATTATGCAGCGGATGAAATAACTCCCCGGCTACCACGGGACGGCCAAATGCACGTTCATCCCCGTGTGACTATGATTCCATATGAAATATAAGCGGATTATTTCACCGGGCGAAATTGATTACAAGTGACCCCTGAAAGTGACATCATTTCATAATTTGAAAAATATTTTTTTCCCCCTCTCAGTGCGTATGAATAAATAGACAGAACAAAATTGTTTCAAATTGCTTCACGCTCCACGCTCTCTGCCAGCGAAAACAATTCGTTTGCAACGTCATATGCTCCGCTGATCATCGAATTAAACGGAATTTAAACCAGAATTCAAATTGAACTGCGCTAGCGTTTGAAGTTTGCTAAGAATCATTTTTCACTTTTTTGTGTGTGATTGTCTATCTGGTTAAAATCATCCACTTATGGGACGTGAAGTTGTTGTAAAAAAAAAAAAAAAAAGGTAAAAAATGCGCCGAAGTTTATTCGGCGAAAATCCGAAGATTTTCTGTACAGCCGATACAGCGTATAATCAAGGCGCAAAAACAGATCTATCTTTCGGTGGTCTCGTGTATAATGCTGTATGAGCCCTGCCCATGAAACTTGAACAGCCACCGATGGTGGCTAATACTATATCGCTGCCAGAAGCACGATAATGGCTAACTTTAACCTTGAGCTAAATAAAAACTAGTGAGGCTGAAGGGACTGCAATTTGGTATGTTTGATGATTGGAGGGTGGATGATCAGCATACCAGTTTGCCCCCTCTAACCTCGAAATAGAACAAGATCTGAGGAGCGGACAGAAAAGTACGGACGGACAGACAAAGCCAGCACAATAGTTTTCTTTACAGAAAACTGAAAACTGAGGTTTAGAATTTGTTTCTTGACCTTTTGGCCCCAAAGGTCAAAGCAATTATTGGTATTTGTGTTCTGACATTTATTATTCAGTAATTATAATAATAACGTCGTTGTTATATTTAATTATAGAAAATGGCGTCATTGATCTTAGATGATATGATGCTAATATTGACAGAAATGAAATTGACAAAAATCTACCTCAACATTGTAACCTCATTAATCCTGGAAACAGTATTGTGAACTCACCTATGGCCAGATTATCTCTCTCTCTCTCTCTCTCTCTCTCTCTCTCTCTCTCTCTCTCTCTCTCTCTCTCTCTCTCTCATCCTGTTACTACATTTTAACTTATATTCTTGGAAACGGTGATTGAAAATTCACCTGTAGCCAGATGCTCTCTCTCTCTCTCTCTCTCTCTCTCTCTCTCTCTCTCTCTCTCTCTCTCTCTCTCTCTCTCTCTCATCATTTTACTACATCATTTGAACTTACTATTCCTGGAAACATTGTGAAAAATTACCTGCAACTAGATTCTCTCTCTCTCTCTCTCTCTCTCTCTCTCTCTCTCTCTCTCTCTCTCTCTCTCTCTCTCTCTCTCCCGCGTTATAAAAATACATATTTCATCCACGGTTTAATGTTCCAACTTGCCCTTTTATGCACATCGTGAACTGTTGCTCCGCGTCAATAAATAAGGCTAAAGTAAATGTTAAACATGCTTCGGTCAGCGAATTCTGATCGTGTTTAGCTTCCGCTGGGTCTTTTCGGATCTTTCTGGGTCTTTTCTTTCGTTTGCCAATAAACTCTCCTCCGAACTGCCACTGAAGGAATCGGAAAGTATTCGAACTCTCGTGCATCGTCTCGGTGTGTCCAAGAGGGAACTCGTTCGGTTTACAGTGTAAAGCCAGTATTCTTGGTGACCCGTCGAAGACATTTAACCCCGTAGGCGGGTAGTGCGGTGCACTGCAGGCATTGCCAGGTTCTTTGCAGCGTGCCTTGGCTCTAGCTGCAGCCCGCTTGTTCCTTTTGCTGTACCTCCTTTCATATTCTCTTTCTTCATCTTACTTTCCACGCTCCTCTAACAATTGACTCATAGTGCAACTGCTTTGAGTTTCCTCCTGTTACACCTCTCAAACTTTTTATGTTAATTTCGTTTAGCGCTGAATGACCTCAAAGGTCAGTGCCTGGCGCTGGCCTAAATTATATATTCATTTTCAATTCAATTCTGAAGACATTTAGATGGTTATTGGAAATTAGTCAGGTAAAATTGGCTTTAGAAGTTTGAATGATTTAGATAATTAACTGTGTTTTAATGGGGTAAAAATTGCTTTATAGTGTGCGTAATTCCTGATCGTAATCATTTTTAATTTTAGTAAAAGTATCTGTTAGAAATTTTCCCGTTAATGAATGAAAACAAGCTCATGAATTCTCAAGGCTGACATTCTCCAAATATTTCTCTGGATAACATGGATGTACAGTAGATGTGTGATATGCCAGAAGTAAACCTTGTCACTCTCAAGTTGTCATTAGATCCATATCATTCTAAAGTTATGCAGTAATACCTTGTCACTCTAAAGTTGTACTGGGCCCATGTCATTCTAAAGTTATGCAGTAATACCTTGTCACTCTAAAGTTGTTGTAGTTCTCGCTGGGCGGGCTCAACAACCACTCTGTTGGTCGGCGGTTGAATCTCTACCGACCAGTGAAGAACAAAGGAATTGTTTCTGGTAATAGAAATTCATTTCTCGCTGTAATGTGGTTTCCGGATTCACAATAAGCTGTGGGTCCCGTTGCTAGGTAACCAATTGGTTTCTTAGCCACGTAAAATAAATCTAATCCTTCGGGCCAGCCCTGGGAGAGCTGTTAATCCAGCTCAGTGGTCTGGTTAAACTAAGATATACTTTTAACTCTAAAGTTGTGCATTGACTGATGTCGTTTCTAAAGTTATGCATTAATACCTTGTCACTCTAAAGTTGTGCATTAGACCCATGTCATTCCCTAAAGTTATGCATTAATACATCTGTCACTAAAGTTGTACATTAGACCCATGTCATTCAAGTTATGCATTAATACCTTGTCGCTCTAAAGTTGTGCATTAGACCCATGTCATTCTAAAGTTATGCATTAATACCTTGTCACTCTAAAGTTGGCATTAGACCATGTCATTCTAAAGTTATGCATTAATACCTTGTCGCTCTAAGTTGTACACATTAGACCCATGTCATTCTAAGTTATGCATTAATACCTTGTCGCTCTAAAGTTGTGCATTAGACCCATGTCATTCTAAAGTTATACATTAATACCTTGTCACTCCTAAGTTGCTGCATTAGACCCATGTCATTTCTAAAGTTATGCATTAATACCTTGTCCGCTCTAAAGTTGTACATTAGACCCATGTCATTCTAAAGTTATCTGCATTAATACCTTGTCACTCTAAGTTGTGCATTTTCAAATTATGTCATTCTAAAGTTATGCAGTAATGTGCATGTCGCTCTAAGTTGTTGTTCAGACCATGTCATTCTAAGGATTATGCAGTAATACCTTGTCACTCTAAAGGTGCATTAGACCCATGTCATTCTAAAGTTATGCATTAATACCTTGTCGCTCTAAAGTTGTGCATTAGACCCATGTTATTCTAAAGTTAGGCATTATCTAAAGTTGTGCATTAACTCATGTCATTCTAAAGGTGTACATTAATACCTTGTCATTCCTAAAAAGTTGTGCATTAGAACAATGTCATCCTAAAAGTTATGCATTAATACCTTGTCACTCTAAAGTTGTGCATTAGACCCATGTCATTCTAGTTATGCATTAATACCTTGTCGCTCTAAAGTTGTGCATTAGACCCATGTCATTTCTAAAGTTATGCATTAATACCTTGTCCACTCTAAAGGATTTAGTACATTAGACCCATGTCATTCTAAAAGTTAGGCATTATCTAAAAAATGTGCATTAACTTATGTCATGCTAAGTTATACATTAATACAGCAACTCTCTCTAAAGTTGTACATTAGAACCATGTCACTCTAAAGTTATGCATTAATACTGTCACTCTAAAGTTGTGCATTAGAACCATGTCACTCTAAAGTAATGCTAATACCTGTCACTCTAAGTTGTGCATTAGAACCATGTCATTCTAGAGTTATGCATTAATACCTTGTCACTCCTAAAGTTGTGCATTAGAACCATGTCATTCTAAAGTTATGCATTAATACCTTGTCACTCTAAAGTTTTACATTAGAACCATGTCACTCTATAGTTGAGCATTTTGAACCTTGTCACTCTAAAGTTGTACATTGGAGCCCATGTCACTCTAAAGTTGAGCATTTGAACCTTGTCCTCTAAAGTTGTGCATTAGACCCATGTCACTGTAAGAGTTGAGCATTTGAACCTTGTCACTCTAAAGTTGTGCATTAGACCCATGTCATTCTGAAGCTAGGCATTTTGAACCTTGTCCTCTAAAGTTGCGCATTAATTCCTTGTCACTTTAAGTTCTGTCTGACTGGACCCACGTGGGTATGAGTAGATTAGAACATTTGTGTGGTTGGGACTTGCTTCAAGGCCACTTGCTTTTGATATTACCTGTTTTAATTGGCTCTTGGACTTCATTCAGGCATGTTGCTGCTATCACTAGACCACAGAGGTTTCTGCAAAGCATATTTAAAAAGCTGAGGACAAACATTGCTTCAAACCCTTCTTTTACAGTATCAGACACTGAGGGCATTACTTCTTAGTATAAGTCTGTGAATACCTTCTTTGATATGAATGAGTAATTAGACCTCTGTGTGTGTGTGTATGTCTGTGTGTGTGCGCAGCTGCATTGTTTGTGGTTGCGGTGGAAAATGGTTCATTCATTATCTCAGAGCCTCTTGCTTCGAAATACGTATTTGGACCTCTCTCTCTCTCTCTCTCTCTCCCTCTCTCTCTCTCTCTCTCTCTCTACTCTCTCTCTCTCTCTCTCTCTCTCTCTCTCTCCAGCTGAGTTTTTATGGTTGCAGTATCAAATAATTAAATCATTATATCAACTTGTTACTTAAAAGCTCTCATATTCATTATTGTCATTAACATCATTATATATATGATTCTCGTCAACCTCAAATATTGTGGTGTTCCCCACCCCCACCCCACCTTCTCCCCTCACCTCCTACCCCCTCTCCCCAACCCCCGCCACTTAAAGAAAACTTTTGGTCAGGTCACCTTCTTTCCCTTTTTCCACGAATACCGATGTGATCAAACTTGTGACCTCAAAATCTGGAGGGGAGGAGGGAGGAGTGGAGGACGTCGTCAGGTGATTAATATGTGGGCGTAACACATAGGTGCAGGTGATTATAATAAGTTTTTAATGTAAAGTGCTTTAGGCTTTTTAGTATTTTATGAAAGTTATTTGAATCAAGATGTCTTTCGATCAGTATATTTCCAAAGGACACTGGGAGGTAATTTTTGTTGTGCTTTCGCCAAAAGCACGAAAACGTTCCCAATCAAAATTCAGATAATTATTCTCGACCGAGAAACCTGATGCTTTAGGAAATTGCAACTTTGGAACACAACACTATTTTTTCGTCTTATGTATCAAACTGGGTGAATAAGGTCTCCCGTCGCGCTTTGAAGTTCTGCCTTCGACTTTTTAGCATCAGCTGATTCAGAGATTCGTTCCTTTTGTTATTCAACCGATCTGGGAAGGGTTGTTTGCCACTCTTCTTGCAAAGCGTTTGGGCACTTTCTTTGAAAGAATCAAGGTCACACTATTTCTTTGTATGTCAGGAAAATAGTTGTGACTAGAAGTAGATGGAAAGAAGTTGATTTGTCGACTGTAGTTTATAATAAAGTTTCTGTACGTTGCATTTTTATAGCAAATCAATTTTTTTTTACTCTGATCAAAATTTGTTTCAGCTGAGATCAGAAGAATCTACTACTGCTGATCGTATCACTTCCAGTGAGGCTAGGATTTTTATGCTCCACGAGCGAAGATATAAGATTTGATTTTACACATCGGCATTACAAACGCTCGTGCTTCTAAAATATGCACATTATATTGTATTTTATATATATATATATATATATATATATATATATATATATATATATATATATATATATATATATATATATATATATATATATATATATTATTATGTTATATATATATGTATATATATATATATTTATTTATATATATATATTTATATTTTATATATAATATATATGTATATATAAATACCATATAATTGTATATACATATATATATATAAATATATATACATACTGTATAATTTAATATAAACTTTTTTATATAAAATCCACCTCAAGGTCTGGAGGGAACAAAACCGACTTTGGAAAAGTTAAGGCGAAGGATCAGGAAATCCTTTTGCTTAACTTGGGCGCCGAAGGGCTTTAGAACTCTCCATCCCCGAAAGTTTCCCTATTACACCGACACAAGTTGCACCTCCATCTCTGCCACCTTGGCATTCAGTTTTTGATTTCTCTATCAGGAGGTCGGGGTGAGAGCTAATAATAAAGCAGTGTTTGGTGCGATAAATACTGTCGTTAGGAGACGCATACACGCGTACAGTCACACATAAACTTTTGTGTATATTTACATACATATGCATATATATATATATATATATATATATATATATATATATATATATATATATATATATATGTCTGGTCTGTGTGTGTATAACTGAATCACGAAAATATGGAATGTGGCATTGCCTTTATGCAT
>NC_089746.1:5494887-5509283 GCF_040412425.1 Macrobrachium rosenbergii | reverse complement strand
ACACATATGTACAGTTAATGTCTTTGGGTGCATATTTGTACATTTTCAGCCTTTTCTTCATTATGTTCTTGGTGAAAAGTAGAGGATTGTCTGTAGTTTTTGCAATTTAGATTTAATTTCGGCCTTTTTGTTACGTTGTCACATTTTCAGTGCAGTATTTCCCATGTGCCTCTCAGTAGACGTTTCCATTTATCATATTGTGAAACAATCCGATCAGAAGAACAAAATGTTGATGTGTCCATTTACGTAGATGCCTAATCCTGTTCTCTGCACTTGGGTGCTTTGATTCTTGAGTTGTTTAAGTTAATTTATTGTTCCACGCTCTTCTGTTCCTTTGTTTACAGTTTGACTTTCGCAAGGGTATGCACTCACTCCTTTCAGTGTCTTCTCTCTCTCTCTCTCTCTCTCTCTCTCTCTCTCTCTCTCTCTCTCTCTCTCTCTCCTCCTCCTCCTCCTCCTCCTCCTCCTCCTCCTCCTCCTCCTCCTCCCCACTTCTTCCCCTCCTCCTCTTCCTCCTTTTCTCCTCCTCCTCCATAACACTTTTTCATTCATTTCCTCTCACTCTTAATTTGTCATATTTCCTTAATGGGTTCCAGAATCTCGCTTGCTTCCGAGAAGAGTTTCCAGGTCGGAACCCCGAGAACGAATTAAGGTACAATGAGATTTTCGGAAGGGATAAATGTAGTACTTGCAATTTGGTTCAGTCGATGGACGTGATTCGAGGGCCTTTTGTTCCAATTCCCCAGATTTGACGATCAAAGACTGTTTAACTGAATTGTTAGGAGCTGTCCTAAGAAAAATTAGAAGGGATGATGTTCCGGCCATCTTTGGATGACAGAATTCAGCCGTGATGAGATTTCACCAGGATAAGCTGTGGGATCTAAATTGCTTTCCTCCGTAGGGGGGTTAGTGTCGTCAGTGCACCTCATGCGGTGCATTGTAGGCATTATTTGAGGTTCTCTGCAGAGCCCTCGGCCCCTGGCTGCAACCCCTTTCATTCCTTTTACCGTACCTCCGTGCGCATCTACTTTCTTCCATCTTACTTTCCACACTCTAGTAACAATTGATTCATAGTGCAACTACGATGTTTTCTTCGTGTTACACCCTTCAGACCTTTTTACTGTCAATTTCCGTTTCAGCGTAGAATGAACTCATAGGTCCCAGTGCTTGGCCTTTGACCTAAATTCTATATCCTATTCTAAATTGCTTTCGTAGTCGTTATAGATTCATTGAATTCAGTAACGTTCTCTCACATATTTAAATCTTGTAAATAAGTCAAGGTTTCCTTTCCTAAGCACTGATATCTAAATCTCGTTTATACTTAGAGATTCACTGGCTTCAAAAGCGTTCTCCGAGACAATTACGTCATGAAAACAAGTCAAGGTTTCGTTTATAACATCAAACGAAGTGCAATGACTAGGTTATGGGTGAAAAGGAGGTTTATGCCATTAATACCAGTTAAGCTGAGTTATCTATACACTCGAACGCAATGAGGTTTATTGGAAATGAACGATAGGGGGTAAATTAGAAACGCATTTTTGTGGTAGGAGAGTCCATGGATAGGAAATTGAAGACAGTCCCTTCTTGGCCAGAGAAACCAGTAGCTGGTTCGCAGTTGGTCATCCCCTTTAGAGGTCGCTTCAACATTTGCAGATTTCACTCGTTCTTAGAGAGGCGGTTTTCGATGTATTTAATCTTTTTACTATCACATATTTCTGCTTGTTCGTCTAAGGAGAGACAACGGGTAACGTCTGATGCGCAATGCAGTTTTTATAGGACCGTGTTTTTTGTATAGGGTTTATTTGTGGTATTTTTACGTTTGAATAAAACGCTGGCAGAATGAAGCCAGAACGTGTTGAAATTTTCCTTCCATTACAAAGTTTGACGGCCATGTTCGACAGACCCACGAAGTTAAATTATCTGAGTTGTTTAAGATTTTGAAGCTTTAGTTGCAAGTTCACTTGTTTATTATTTTTTTCTCTACACACACACACACATACAGTATATATATATATATATATATATATATATATATATATATATATATATATATATATATATATATATATATATATATATATATATATATATGTACAGTATATATGTGTTTGTATATATATATATATATATATATAATATTTATACATATATAATATGTATATACATATATGTATATATATATTATGTATATATATATATATATATATATATGTGTGTATATGTACTGTATATATAAACATATGTTTATATATACACACACACACATACAGAAGATAGAAAAATTAGTATAGTAATGAACATGCAACTAACATTTTTAAACATCTTGGACAAAAGAATATTTGTGTATCCATTGAACATGACCATCAAACGCTGTCAAGACAAATGAAGTGCGCTCTGCCTGACTTCGCTCAGACGGTCCCGGAATATCCTCTTTTTTGTGATTACTGAGGAGGCAGCAGGGTCCCTCAAAACCAGGAGACGCTTTGCGGAAATAGAGTGGAAGACGAATCGACTGACCACCACGAGTGAGTAATGGATCAGTCCGCCACAGTGGGTAGGAAAGACGCTTCTTTGGAACGAGAAATCTTGAGTCTCTCTCTCTCTCTCTCTCTCTCTCTCTCTCTCTCTCTCTTAGCATCATCTCAAGTGTTAACACAAAACTGAGATGTACATTATGGTTTTTCTCCATTTAATCTCTCTCTCTCTCTCTCTCTCTCTCTCTCTCTCTCTCTCTCTCTCTCTCTTCTGTAACATCTTAAGTATAAGCACAAATTTGGGATGTACATTATGATTTTTCTACATTTAATCTCTCTCTCTCTCTCTCTCTCTCTCTCTCTCTCTCTCTCTCTCTAACATCTTAAGTATAAACACGAAATTGAGATATACATTATGATCATGCTCTCTCTCTCTCTCTCTCTCTCTCTCTCTCTCTCTCTCTCTCTCTCTCTCTCTCTCTCTCTAGACTGCAGCAGTGTTCGTATTTTGTTTTTATTTGGTAGATTCGAGAGAGTTTGACAAGAAACATTATTTTTCTCTCTCTCTCTCTCTCTCTCTCTCTCTCTCTCTCTCTCTCTCTCTCTCTCTCTCTAGACTGCGGCAGTGTTCGTATTTATTCTGTAGATTCCAAGGAGGTTGACAAGGAAATTATATTTTGCTAAAACATTCATGCCAAGGGTGACCACAGTTCGGTAGAGATTTGAAACAACCGATTATCAGCAAGGAGGACTTCAGTAAAAACACGTTAGATTTGGACATCTTAATATATTTTTGAAAAGTAAGGAATGTATGTTCTTATAAAAGGATCATTTAGAAAAATTACTAATTTTGGCGTGCTAATTTATTTTCAAGATTCAAGGTTTTCAAAAAGTCATGGTCCCCGTACGGGGTTAGTGCCATCAGTGCGCCTCATGGGGTGTACTGTAGGCATTATTGAAGGTTCTTTGCAGCGTCCCTTCGGTCCCTAGCTGCAACCCCTTTCATTCCTTCTACTGTACCTCCATTCATATCTTTCTTGCATCGTACTATCCACCCTTCCTAACAATTATTTCACAGTGCAACTGCTTTGAGGTTTTCCTCCTGTTATACCTTTCAAACCTGCTTACTCTCAGTTTCCGTTTCAGCGCTGAATGACCTCATAGGTCCCAGTGCTTGGCCTTTGGCGTAAACTCTATATTCCATTCCATTTCAAAAAGTCAAGGTATATCTGTTCGCATCAACTGGTCATTAAAAAAAAAAATTATCGACTCTTGAAACAATGAGAACATGGGCTGAATAATGAAGATGAAAGCGTTGCTTGATGCATGCATGCACATACAGAGAGTGGAACTCGCTAACGATGTTTTGAAAGCTTTGAAATCTCGTTAGATCAGCGCTGAAAGAATCACCTTCGTATCTGGTTGCTTTGACAGATCAGTGCCATTACGGAATGTAAAAATAAAGAAGGCATTAAAGTAGGTGAAATTTACTTCTAAGACCAAGTAACTTGTGTTTCATTTATTTCCCCTTGGGTCTCACTTTCTTCTCTCTTTAGGGAAATGGAGCAGCGAGATGGCATTTCCTGGAACTAATATTTTCCTCCTGGAACGAATCTTTTCTTCCTGGAACTGATCTTTTCTTCCTGGCACTAATCTTTTCTTCCTGGAACTAATCCTTTCTTCCTGGAACTAATCTTTTCTTCCTGGAACTAATCTTTTCTTCTTGGAACTAATATTTATTTCCTGGAACTAATATTTTCTTCCTCGAACTGATATTTTCTTTCTGGAACTAACTTTCTTTCTGGAACTAATATTTTCTTTTTAGAACTAGTACTTTCTTTCTGGAACTGATATTTTCTCTTTGGAACCAGTATTTTCTTCCTGGAGCTATTATTCTCTTCCTGGAACTACTGTTTTCTTCCTGGAACTAATCATTTCTCCTCGGAACTAATATTTTCTTCCTCGAACTCGTTCTTGTACTGAAAATATGAGAGTTCAGTAGTGAAACAGAGTCCGTCTTCAGAGAGAGAGAGAGAGAGAGAGAGAGAGAGAGAGAGAGAGAGAGAGAGAGAGAGAGAGAGAGAGAGAGAGATGATAGTGAAAACAGTGGCATATACCGGGAGAGTTGGAAGTAGCCTTATAAACATAAGGTATTGTTTCCACAGAGAGAGAGAGAGAGAGAGAGAGAGAGAGAGAGAGAGAGAGAGAGAGAGAGAGAGAGAGAGAGAGAAATAACGATAATGTCACAAAAAAAAGTTTCTATTTTATCCGTTCTAAATCTCTTCTTAAAAAGAAAAAAAAACTCCGGCGAGTGAAGTCAAACTTTTAATGAAAGAAAAATGTGCGTGAGCGAAACTTTGTGTTTGAATCTGGAATTAGAAACATCAGTGATTTATGAAAGGCGACCAAGAAGCGTCGGTCGGTGGGTCCGTCGGTCGGTCGCTTGGTAGGTCGGTAGGTAAGTATGTCGGTCGGTAAGTCTGTCGGTCGGTAGGTAGGTAGGGCGGTCGGTTGGTAGGTAGGTAGGTCCGTCGGTAAGTACGTCGGCCGGATGGACGGTCGGTCGGTAGGTAGGAAGGGTGGTCGGTTGGTAGGTCGGTCGGATGGACGGTCGGTCGGTTGGATGGACGGTTGGTTGGTAGGTAGGTAGGTCGGTCGGTTGGTCGGTAAATCTGTCGGTCAGATGGACGGTCGTCGATAGGTAGGTAGGTAGGTCGGTCGGTAAATCTGTCGGTCGGTAGGTAGGTAGGTCGGTCGGTCGGTCGGTAAGTCTGTCGATCGGATGGACGGTCGGTCGGTAGGTAGGTATATCGGGTCGGCTGGTTGGTCGGTGAGTCTGTCGGTCGGTAGGTAGGTAGGTCTGTTGGTCCATAAGTCTGTCGGTTGGATGGACGGTCGTCGGTAGGTAGGTAGGTCGGTTGGTAACTCTGTCGGTTGGACGGACGGTCGGTCGGTAGGTAGGAAGGGCGGTCGGTCGGTTGGTAGGTGGGTCGGTCGGTTGGTCGGTAAGCCTGTTGGTCGGATGGACGGTCATCAATAGGTAGGTAGGTCTGTCGGTCGGATGGACGGTCATCGGTAGGTAGATAGGTCTGTTGGTTGATAGGTAGGTAGGTCGGTCGGTAAGCCTGTTGGTCGGATGGACGGTAGGGCAGTCGGTCGGTAGGTAGGTAGGTCGGTCGGATGGACGGTCGGTCGGTAGGTAGGTAGGTCGGTCGGTTGGTCGGTAAGCTGTCGGTCGGTAGGTAGGTAGGGCGGTCGGTCGGTAGATGGTTGGGTCGGTCGGTAAGTCTGTCGGTCAGATGGACGGTCGTTCGGTAGGTAGGTATGTCGGACGGTCGTCGGTAGGTAGGTAGGTTGGTTGGTCGGTAAGCCTGTCGGTCGGTAAGCCTGTCGGTCGGTAGGTAGGTAGGGCGGTCTGTCGGTCGGATGGACGGTCGTTCGGTAGGTAGATATGTCGGTCGGTCGGTAGGTAGGTAGGTCGGTCGGTTGATCGATAAGCCGGTCGGTCGGTAGGAAGATATGTCGATCGGTCGGTAGGTAGGTAGGTCGGTCGGTCGGTAGGTAGGTAGGTCGGTTGGTTGGTCGGTAAGTCTCTCGGAAGCATGGACGGTCTGTCGCTCTGTCGGTCGGTTGTCGGTGAGTCTGTTGGAAGCATGGGCGGTCTGTCTCCCGGTCGGTCGGTTGTCGGTAAGTCTGTCGGTAGCATGGACGGTCGGTTAGTTGCTCGGTAAATCTGTCGGTCGGATGGACGGTCGGTCGGTTGATCGGTAAGTCGGTTGGTCGGTAAGTCTGTAGGTCGGATGGACGGTAGGTGGGTTGCAATTAGATTTGACCCTTGTGGCAAAGGAAGACGAGTGATCTCTCTCGGGCGATGAATCAGTTCATCGAGAAGCGACGCGCGCAGCTTCCTCTCTAAGTAGATTTGACGAATCTTTTGAAATTTTTTTTATTGTGTTTTTCTGACGTTCAGCAGCTTCTCTCCTTTGTCTGAAGATGGATTTGTAGAAAGAAAAAGGCGAGTTTTATTTTCATTCGTCTTTTGAAACCTCTTGGACTTGTTTTTTAGTTTTCTGTACAAGAAAACTATTGTGACGGCTTTGTCTGTTCATCCGCATTTTTTCTGTCCGTCCTCAGCTCTTCAAAGCTACTAAGGCTAGAGGGCTGCAAATTGGTATGTTGATCATCCACCCTCCAATCATCAAACATACCAAATTGCAGCCCTCTATCCTCAGTAGTATTTATTTTATTTAAGGTTAAAGTTAGCCATAATCTTGCCTCTGGCAACGATATAGGATATGCCACCACCGGGCCTTTGGCCCGGTATAAAGCTCATACAGCTTTATACCGAGAGCACCGGAAGATAGATCCATTTTTGGTGGCCTTGATTAAACGCTGTATCGGCTGTACAGAAAACTCGATTGCGTCAAAGAAACTTCGGCGCATTTTTTACTTTTTTTTTTTTTTAAGTTAAGCAACTTCTTTCGTGGATGTAGGGACGATGGATGGATTTGTAGAACGGAAGATAATGTTTATTCGCCTTTAGTTTTATTTTGTCAGTTCTTGTGGTAATAGTCAGAAAATGTGATTGACCCTTCATTGTTTAGGTACCCAGTAAATTTAAAAGTAAATGAAGTAAATTTAAAACTGTTCTAAAAAGAAAGAGGAAGCTGCGCTTGTTGGAAAGGAGGCCATGCAAATGATTCATTTGCTTGAAATATCCATATAACAACGGTTAATAAATTGATCAGTTATAATTACACAACTTTATACCCAAGCAATATAACTGATGTCAATCAAACATGCTTATTGGTAGTTAAACGTGCTATTTAAGGATTAGGAAAAATCTTGATTGATTTACATGCAATTGAGTAATTTTCTTGAAATATCCACACACTGACAGTATTTAGAGAGAGAGAGAGAGAGAGAGGAATAAAAACCTTGATCGAATTACATGCAAATGAATGATTTTTGTTGAAATATATATACAATGAGAGTATGTACAAGAGAGAGAGAGAGAGAGAGAGAGAGAGAGAGAGAGAGAGAGAGAGAGAGAGAGAGAGAGAGAGAGATTGAAAACCTACATCGAATTACATGCAAATTGATAATTTTGTAGAAATATCCACACACGGAGCATGTAAATGAGAGAGAGAGAGAGAGAGAGAGAGAGAGAGAGAGAGAGAGAGAGAGAGAGAGGAGGTGGGGGAGGGGGGAGGGTGTGGTTATTGCATACTGATGCATACAACCGATGCAGCAATTTCCAGAGACCGTGTACCGTTGATTGCTCATTACAGGAGCAAAGGATGGCTTCAGGGATTATCCCCTGATTGGGTGGGAGAAAATTAAGGTCCTTTATGATAAGTTCCAGGAAGCTGGTCTTTGACAAGCTTCGTAAAATTTCCTTCATTAGCTTGCTCCATGCGCTTGTGCTCGTGCTGTTGTGTCTAAGAATAGTTGTTTAAATACATGCAAACTTATATGAATTTATGCGCGCACGAAAGCACCCGATCCCTCATTTGATTTATCATGCGTTTTACTGAACGGGGTTGCTTTATTTTTCTTTGGAGCCACTGCTGTGGAAACAGTTTATTACACACACACATTATATATATATATATATATATATATATATATATATATATATATATATATAAATATATATATATATATATATATATATATATATATATATATATATATATATGTATATATATATGTATATATATATATATATATATATATATATGTATATATATATATATATATATATATATATATATATATATATATTATATTTGTATTATATATATATTTTTTATTATATACTGTATATATTATATACATATGTATGTATGTATATATATATATATATATATATATATATATATATATATATGTATGTATGTATGTATGTATGTATGTATGTATGTATATGTATGTATGTATATATATATGTCAGCTAGAATTCACTTCATCTTGGGAATAATTTGTACTCAAGGGGAATTATAATTCATGAGTGCATCTGCTCGAGGCAGGATTCGAACCTGGTTCTTTGAGTAAATGCAGTGAGACAATCGACTTGACCATTTGGCCGAATGTTTACATCCGGAGTACATTTTATTGCCAAAGATCAAAGCTTAAGATAGCGAGTAGGCTTTGAAAGGAAAGCTCGAAAAATTCCACAGGAAAAGCAAACGATTGACATTATCACGGGAGATGGGAACACCTGGACCCATAGTCCCACGGTCCAGGTGCATAGTCCTAAAGTAGTCCCATATTTTCGTGTCCGCTTAGGTCACTGGTTCTTGACCTTTTTATTACTACGCCCCTTCTAAGAGTTGGTCCTTCCCTCCACGCCCCCCTTGTATCTATGAGCAAAATTCCCTCCCATATTTAAAAAAAAAAAAAAAATAGAGAGAAATAGGTGTTTTTATTCTTTTGGGAATGAATTAGTGAAATACTTGACACTGCTCCTTAGCGACTCTTGTCAAGAGAATAACTAATGTAAATTAGAGAATTTTAAGTTTTTCCCTTGGGCTCGCGACCCCCCTGGAAATTGCTGACGCTCCCCTCCCCTAGGGGC
Organism: Macrobrachium rosenbergii; assembly: GCF_040412425.1. Classification (NCBI taxonomy): domain Eukaryota; kingdom Metazoa; phylum Arthropoda; class Malacostraca; order Decapoda; family Palaemonidae; genus Macrobrachium; species Macrobrachium rosenbergii. Next base: position 5,500,229 of record NC_089746.1, on the reverse strand, counting down.
CGCGCCCCCCAGGTAAGAACCACTTGTTTAGGCCTTTTCTTCTCCTATCCAAGATAATGCTTCAGACTCGGTCCCTCGGGAGAGAGTAACGTTTTGAAAGTTTTGACCCAAGTTCTCTCGAGAAAAAATGGTGTTTTATTCATCATGAAGGTTTTATTTCTTTGATTTCTTCCTTACACGGTTACTTTGTCACCGTATTTCTTATAATACCAAAGGGTTTTTCAAGAAATACTTGTTAGCAGTTCCATCCTAAGATAAAATGGGTGAAGTCAGTCCTTGAGCTAGATAAGTTACTGTGTTAGTGCTCTGATATATGAAGACACATACACCTTCTCATACTTAAACATCAAACAGTTATATACAAATGGTGTTTTGTGTGTGAATAATTGTCTTTTTGGGTGTCTGTCTGTGAGTGAAGTTTTATGCACTCTTTTATGAAATATTTGCATCATTTTCATCATAGCAGTTAGAAAATGCATGAGATGAGTTGATGTTTTCACGTGCACGCACATACATACCTCCAGATAAATCTAGATTTAGCGGTGTTTGTAGGACAAATTTGCCGGATACTTGAATGTTCCGGTTATGTTTATACCGGATACAAGGGAGTTTACTTGAATTTGTTTATGCATGAATGCATATTCTTACACTGTGTCTTCTGGTGTTTACATGAATTGATATTTTCATGTGACATGAGATGCAAGGGAGTTTACTCGCTTATATTTCTATGCACGAATGTGCATTCTTATGCTGTGTCTTCTAGTGTTTATAGAGGTAGAAATTTGCATATAGCGGTGATTTCATAAGCAGTTTAAAGGCTTCCAAGTTAAACAGTTGTGCTTAGCTTTGTTTTGCCAGCGCTTATTTTACAGCCGCTGAAAACTGCTAAACCCGAATTTGACAGAGGACAGCGATGGCTGTGTTTTTTCTCTTCTGCACAAATGATTGTCGCAGCAAAATAAATGAACCATTCTAAATGGAATGATATTGAAATGCAAAAAGTTTTTAGGTCGTCCATTCCATTTGGGCGTTAACAATTTCGGATTACGAGGAATATACATTTTTCCCCTCCGCATTTTATCTTTTTGGTCGTTGTCGATTTTGTGTTGGTTACAGCGGAACGTCAATTGTTTATAGAGTGGATGGAATGTGCTGAATGCACTATTCCGTAAAGGCCATCATTGTTTTGCGTTTCATTTTAATATACACGAATGGGAGATGTTATTACAATAGTTTGCCTCCGTAGGGGGCTAGTGCCGTCAGTGCACCTCGTGCGGTGCGTTGTAGGCACTACTTAAAATTCTTTGCAGTGTCCTTTGGGCCTCAAGCTGTAACCCCTTTCATTCCTTTTACTATACCTCCAGTCACATTATCTTTCTCCCCTCTTACTTTCCACCCTCTCTTAACAATTGTTCTACAGTGCAATTACGAGGTTTTCCGCTTATGCCTTTGAAACCTTTTCACTCTGTTTCCCTTTTTTCCACTGAATAACCTCATAGATCCCAGTGCTTGGCCTTCCGCCTAAATTTTATATCCTATTCCTATATTCCATTCCATTAGTTTGCAATTTTCTTCTAATGTCTTTCGCCTCTCCTTCAGTCTTCTTATTTATTTTACTGCCTCTAAAGTTCGTTGCCCTAGTGTCAAGGCATTTGCTGGGAGGTCCACAGGGTCTACTTTGGGAAACTTAATTTTCTGGTAATTTTGTGAGATGAGTTCGAGATTTAATGCCTTCAAGGGACTGTTAGGATGTCGTCTAAAATGCTTCATTATCTGGGAGAGAGAGAGAGAGAGAGAGAGAGAGAGAGAGAGAGAGAGAGAGAGAGAGAGAGAGAGGGGGGGACTTGCCTCCTTCAGGAAAAAAAAAGATAAAGAAGGAATAATTGACCATTAACAGTAGAGGTTAAAGCTCATTCTTAGTTGGAAAGACTTAGTAAATTTTGTAACTTCTTAATGTTTTGATGCTTTAGGAACACCTAAAACTTTACCTCTTTTTTGGTTTACATTGATGAGTGGCTGTTAACGAATCACTGCTCACTTTAATTAAAATATCTACGACAATGTATGTGATTAAATACTGTATTCAGATACAATACAAGTCAAGGGTAAAATGATACCTTCCTACCGTTTTACTATGTATGCTGTTTTAAAATACAGAATTTAAATATATTCAGTATTTAATCATACAAAGTAGTATATCATATGCATTACTGTGGCTATTCATTTGTAATTTCCAGTCACGGTATAGAAGTGTATCATAGATACGACTCACTTGTTTAAAATATATATATATATATATATATATATATATATATATATATATATATATATATATATATATATATATATATATATATATATATTTCTCTGTTCAGTTATTATGTTTTCATAGTAAGTAGGTGTATAACCATCCTCCCCATTCATTTTCTTTTTGTTTTTCTCTACTTAAGACGCACCTTTGTAAATATTCCTGAAATGTCTTTATCTCGGTTGTCAGTTTCAGTTCCCAAATCCCTTTTTTCAACCAAGACCTCAGCGAAATATATTAAGTTCGAATTAAATTTATCGTCGTGTTGGCATCGTTATTTTAACCATATCCCTTGATATGAAACCTTTCAAAGTTATGTTCTTCCCCTTCCGCCTTATAGAGAAAGCCTTTGAGTGTTTTGTAATTATGACAATTAATAATTATCAGTGAATGTGGAAATACCCTCATTTAAAACTCCTCCCCTTAGATTACAACTTCGGTCTTCTCTTGGTAATCCCTCCATTTACCATTCACATTCCCTTCCATATTTATGGATTATTGAGATATGGCAATTTCTGTTGGATCAGAGCAGATTAATACATCCGAGTTTGTACTGCCGTGCAATGACATCATGTGCAACATACTGCAAATGCAAATAGTCTGAATAAACAAACAGTTCGTATCTGTTGCTCATACATTTTCAGCAGTCGAGTGTTTGACAATTTCTGCCTTTTTGTTTGTATATCATGCATATATACATACGTACATACATACATGTATATATATACTGTACACATATATTATATACACATACACATATATATATATATATATATATATATATATATATATATATATATATAATATATGTATATATATATATATATATATATATATATATATATATATATATATATATACATTTATATATATTATGATTATGTCAATTTGGGTTTCGAAATAAAAAAAATTTTATTTTTACTTTTATCCCGAATGTTGCTGTGTATTTTGATGAAGAGAGAGAGAGAGAGAGAGAGAGAGAGAGAGAGAGAGAGAGAGAGAGAGAGAGAGAGAGAGACTCCGTAATGGCCATTATAACACTGTAATAGAAACTCCTTAATATTCACTATGACACAGTAACAAGGTTTCATGGGTGCTCATTATTTCCAACATAATTTTCTTCGTTGCCTTTTTGGAGCTTTGTAATTCTGTTTATATAGTTGTTATCCTGTTGATGCTAATATTTTTTGTTAATAAATACTTCGTACTCCTTTGTATGATAAAGTGATCCGTTAATATTAGCTGACGAAATACTTGCTTTGCACTCTCTTGCCTGATAACATCAGCTGCTTATCTACTAGAATCATGAACCCGTAGGGGGTTAGTGCCATCAGTGCACCTCATGCGGTGCACTTTAGGCATTACTTAAGGTTCTTTGCAGCGTGCTTTCGGCCCCTAGCTGCAACCCCTTTCGTTTCTTTTACTGTACCTCCTTTCATATTTTTCTTCCATCTTACTTTCCAGCCTCTCCAAACAATTGATTCATAGTGCAACTGCTTTGAGGTTTTCCTCTTGTTACACCTTTCAGACCTTTTACTGTTAATTTCCGTTTCAGCGCTGAATGACCTCATTGGTCCCAGCGCCTGGCCTTTGGCCTAAATTCTATATCCAATCCAATTTAGAATCACGAAATCATTTTCAGAATACTAAGTCGAAATTTTACCGATTTTCATGACGAGTTACTTCGGGAAAAAGTTTCCTTCCCTCGCCAAATATATTTTGTTGGACCTCCAAATCGGCCCAGCGTCATGTCTCGCGTCAGCGCGTTCAGTGAACGTGGGACGCGGCGCGTTTTTAATCGAACGATTCGCAGACGCGGTCTTTCAACCGTGCAGTCAACGGCCGATACGTTCAACTTTGAAGTCTTCAATAAAATCGGAAGTATTGCTTCTATATTCAGGGTCTCATTAATGCGAGAGAATGCATATATATATATATATATATATATATATATATATATATATATATATATATATATATATATATATATATATATATATATATATATATATATATTCCACAAATCATATAGAAGGTAAGGACTGCTATATTATATCTCAATATATATACAATAATAAATATATAGTAAAAAGGTTTGAGATTTATATTCTATTATTACCAAGAAATGGTTGACTGAGTTAATACAGTCTTGGCTAATACCACTATATAAAATATTAGATCTCTATTGACTTTATATATATAACCTATATATAATAGGCGTGGCTGTAACATTATATATATATATATATATATATATATATATATATAAGATATATATATATATAAAAGATATATATGGAACAAATATATATATATATATATATATATATATATATATATATACATATATACATATATACATATACATATATATATATATATATATATATATATATATATATATATATATATATATATTTAAAAATGGCCATAGATATATATGCTGTATATATATATATAAATATATATATATATATATATATCAGCAAGCCCAACGTCACTAGCAACAGAGAAAGACTGAAAAACACTGTCTTTGGTTCTTTTGAAGATTGGGATGAAGCTTTCTATTTGAACTTGTGCATCAGATTGAAATCTGGTTTTATACACTCAGGTAGTTCAAAGTATAAATGAGATGGTTTGGGCTGGCAAACTTTGATGTTTAATCTTAGCCTACGGCAGTAACAGGCTGGCGCCGATTTCTTTGGTAAGGAGCTGCGACCTGAGTTCAGTCCATCGCCCCCTGCACCCGATCAGAAGTAAGAAAAGGCCACGACATGGAATGGCGATCTATATCACACACAGCCCAGGCGTGAATGTATTTCACACGTTCAGACGTCCCCCCACCCCCTTTTCTTCGCCGCTTTTTGCAGCCCCTAAGACACCAACTCAACCACGATACAGTATCCATTGCAAGTGGTGAATTGCAATCCCAGAGCAAGTGGATCTTCAACTGCAGCCCTTTATCATAAAGATGCGCCACCGATCTACGACCCACGAGTACGTCTTTGGTGGGAACTTTGTCTACACACACGTG
>NC_089746.1:5482387-5489887 GCF_040412425.1 Macrobrachium rosenbergii | reverse complement strand
ATAGTAAGTCAAATTGCAGAGTGAGATATTGTTCAGCTTGCAAATCTTCAGACCATGGGTGGAAATTTTGCCCAGCCACAAAGAATAGAGATTATTCAGGGAAAACACGGGGTGGTTTTACTAGATATGACAGAAGAATTCCACATGATGCAAGTTCTAGGTACACAAATGAACATCAAAATTTTCACAAGATAAGTTCGAAGACGGACACAGGATAATGAGCAATCAGGTCTTAGACTCACCGGAACATAGGCCGATTGTACGTGGTTTTTCTAATGGCATTGAAATTTCTATCTTCATTGATTCTGGCAGCTCAGTTAACCTGATAGACGCTGATTTTTTTCACTCGAAGTTTCCAGAGTGTAAATTAGTCCCTACTAATGAGACAGTGTGTGATGTACAGGCAAGAAGATTGAATATCTTAGGTTCGTCATCTCTTACGCTTTGTATCGGTGAAAAGACGATAGTAGAACCATTTTTGGTCATAGAAGGATTAGCCTTAGGTGAAATGGTTTTGCTAGGACAACCTTCTTGTATGCGACATAACATCAACATTCTTACTGGAATTCAGGGGATTACAATAGGTGGGCCAGGTTGTTTCGTTCCATATAGAAACATGGAAAAAGTTGTGAGAAACCCAAGACGCAGACTGCGACATGTGTAACACATTCATTAGAGACTGAAGACATTTCGCAAAAGTCTTTCAAAGGATTTTTGTTGGAAGATATTGAATTGCACCCGCAAGTTCCTACATTGATTAAAGTGTCGATGAAAGAGAAGAATTTGCCTTCTCAAGTGTGCGTTGTTGAGGGAACCGAGAAATTCAAAGACGTTGTAAGTACGGTATCAGTAAATGAAGTTTCAGTCGCAGGCGTAACTGCAGTAGAATTGGTAAGCTATCAAGATTCAGTAAAAAATATCACAAGGGTACTTATGTAATTGATTTTGAAGAGTTTAAGGAAGAACATAAGATAGTGAGTTTTTGTGGAGACGGTAATATGTTTCCCAACGAGGAACTACAATTCAGAAGTCAAGTCCTTCACGAACATTTGGCTAAAGCTGATTATTCCGAGTATACAGATAAAGTAGAGAAAGTGTTGAAAGAATATTTAGATATTATTGCTTTGAAGGAGATAAGCTAGGGGTTACAGATGTTTTAGAACATTCAATCCGCCTAGAGAAAGGTACAAATCCCATATATATTCCAGCGTATCAGAATTCCTTTTAAGATTAGAAAAGAAGTAGAAAAAGAAGTTCAGAGTGGGAGTCGGAAGGTATCATTAGGCCCAGTTCCTCGCCTTTTAATTTTCCTTTACTAGCGGTCCCAAAGAAAGACGGTAGCATCAGAGTATGCGTAGACTTTCGTAAATTGAACGAAAAGACATGCCCAGTTAGATACCCTGTAGCCTGTTTGCCTGATCTGTTTGTTGAAATCGGTGGCAAGAATATATATTCGTCTATAGATCTCATGCAAAAGGGTTTTTGCAAGTTCCACTTAGTGAGAATAGTCGTAAATTTACAGCATTTTCTATACCAAAGGGACATTACGAGTTTAATAGGATGCCTTTCGGATTACAAGGGTCCCAATAACATTTACTAGGCTGGTTAACACAGTACTTCACGGTTTATTAGGAAAGTCGGTATTTGTGTACATGGATGACATTCTCATATGCACAGATACAATCGAAGAACATCTAAAGACGTTAAAAGAAGTCCTCAAGCGATTACGGTTCGCTGGGTTAAAGGTCAAATTGGCTAAATGTGAGTTTCTGAAGAAAGAAATTGTTTATCTAGGTCATGTTATCTCTAAAGAAGGAGTCAGAGTGAATGATGACAAAGTCAAGGCTATCGTGAGTTTTCCAGTTCCTAAAACCAGGAAGCAGATTCGTTCATTCCTAGGTATGTCGGGTTTCTTTTCTGCCGTTTTGTGTGGAATTTTTACAATAAGCGTCTCCATTGACAGATCTATTAGCAGAAGACGTTAAATTTGTTTGAGGTGACAGTCAGCAATTAGCTTTTTGAGAAGCTTAAGAATGCTTTACTGAACCCACCTGTTTTGAAGTTTCCAGATTTTAGTCAACCGTTCACCTTGGTGACTGACGCGAGTCAGGAAGGTATAGGTGCATGTTTGATGCAGAAATTTGAGGGAAAATTACATCCAATTGCTTTCTATAGCAGAAAGTTCAAAACGCGTGGTAGTAACGAAAGGCTAGTGTCAGTTGTGAACAAGGAGGCTATCGCAGTCGTCTCTAGCCTTGTTCATTTCAAGATGTTGTTGATGGGAAATAAAGTTGAGATTTTTACAGATCATCAACCGTTGCTAGAGCTTTTCAATAAGCCAAATTTATCGCCCAAGAGAGCACGTTGGTTTTTGACATTGAGAGATTTTGATGCAAGCCTCAAATACATTGAAGGTAAGCATAATGTGGTTGCAGATGCATTGAGCAGATATTTTCCGGTTGAGGATGAGGGAGTACATACCAAATCCTGTGCGGAAGACGAGAGTGGACATTTGGTGTCTCATGTCTCGGATACTAGTAGTTCTGAGATATCTCATGTAGGGGACAAACATGTTCCTATAGTGCATACTTCGGAGAGAAATAGTGTGTCGGCAGTCTCGGAAGAGATTGTTATTCGTGATGTTGAGGAAACGCTGTGTGTTATATTACTGGTGAAAATGTCACTTGGGACATACCCTTGCTCGAAGAAAAGCAAGATGAAGATAAATTATTATCAGATGCTAAGGCATTTCTCAGAGGAGTTTTACCGAAGAAAGGTTATAAGTTGCCTTTTTCTGGACTAGAATTGGAGAATAATTTATTAGTTAGGAAAGTTAAGTATAACTTGCAAGTAGTCTAAGTATGGGTGAAACTACACAAATCATTGTGCCAGAGAGTCTAGTACCACAAGTTCTAGATATTGTACATTGTAAATTTGGTTCTCCTCATTTAGGTGTTGATAAGACGTATGAAAACGTTAGGTCAAAGTTCTTTTGGAAAAATGTTTTTTTCTGCAGTAGAGGCCTTTGTGAAGAATTGCTCTATTTGCAATGCGAATAAGCCATGCGACGACAGTGTCGTGTCGTTTGAGTTCATATCCCATACCAAATAGGCCGTTTCAGAGAATGCATATGGATATTCTGGGTAATTTCTCAGAATCTGCTTATGGGTATAGACATTTATTAGTGGTTGTTGATGAGTTGACTCGTTTTGTCAAGATTTTCCCGCTGAAATTCAAGTCAGCTGAGGAAGTAGCTATAGCGTTCTTTAAGGGGATAATTTGTAGATATGGTGTCCCTGAATGTCTGCTCACAGACAATGGTAGGGAATTTATTAATAAGACTTTGGAGGGTCTTGCTAATTTACTGGGAATAAAGAAGGTATCTATAATTCCATATAGGCCAGAAGCGAACGGGTTATGTGAGAGGGCAAATCGGAAAATAATTGAGGCATTGCGCATGACAGTGGGTGGTTCCGATACACATTGGGACAGGTCTTTGGATGAAGTTCGATATAGTATCAACACTATGGTGAATGACACAATTAAGATATCTCCAGCAGAAGCTTTGATTTGTTACCAGAGCGAATTAAGGGCGATGTTACGGTTACTTCGTTGATAAATACAGCGAGAGAAAGATTTGCAGGCGTATTAGTAAAGAACTTGAACTTAGTTCGTGCGCCATGGTAGAAAGAGTAACGCGAAATCGCGGGGGTGTAGCTATTTCCATGGGTGATAGAGTGTTTGTTAAAGTGAATGTTCGGAATGATCCGAATTATAAATTAAGTCCAAAGTTCCATGGACCTTTTGAGATTGTAGAGATCAAAAAAGGGAATAGATTTGTAATAAAGGATGTAAATACTGGTGTGACGAAGTTGACCCATATTTCGAAGTTGAAGAAAGTTGGGATGTAATGGAACATTTGTATATAGTCAGAGGGGTAAATGGGTTGATATTTGTATGCATTTGATATTTATTGTTTTTTTTTTTTTTTTTTTTGTCTCGTGTTCATTCTAGATGAAGTAGAGAATAAGAGGACTTTGCCAGTCTCTTTAACTAGATTAATGAAAGAAGTAAGAATAACGTTAGATAGAGTTGATAAGGGGATAGATAAAACGTTAGAATGGATTCCTGACGTTACTCCAGGAAATTCACCTTCTGTAGAGAAAAGGAGGCGTAAAAAGCAGCACCTTTGGTTCTTCTAGGTGTTGGTGTGATTGCTGCGATTGGAGCTATGTCCGTTGGAAGTTTAGTCAAAGTAACAGAAGTTCAAAGAGACCTAATAGCTCAGGGGAAACAGTTAAATCAGTTGCAAGAAAGTAACGAGAAATTGAGAAGTGGTTTTGAAACAATTAGACATTCTTTGAATGAGTTGTCAGTTACAGTAGAAGGTTTGAAAGAAGATCTTGATGTGACAATAGCATTCTTACGATCCAACATACTCTTCTTAATATTGAGAAAGAAACTGATTCTTTAAGGATAGAAGTGCAAATGCAAATAAAAGCAATTATTGCTGCAGCAGATGGTCGTGTGTATGGTGAAGTATTACCTTTAGGATACCTAGAAAATGTTCTAAGGAATTCCGCTTATCTACAGGGGCGAAAGTATTATTCACAGGAGGAGATTTGTATTTATATTATAATGTTTTGAGGGTGAGATTGTCTGATCAGGGTTAATAGTATATGTTCCTGTCAGTACCATGAAACCTTTTCTTAGTTTTGTTATTAGACCTTTTCCGAGTGCTTTTGGAGACTTAGTAGTGACATGGGATGGATTAGAGACCATGTTCATTTTAGAGATCAGTATCAAGGTTCAGGAGTTGATTATAAGACAGGATGTACCTTAGTTAGGGAGAAGTATGTGTGTGACAGTAATGTTTTTCAGTTGCGAGTTGTATCTGTGGGTGGTTGTGAATTATCATTAGTTCATAAACAGACACCGACAGAATGTGACTTTGTACAATTTCCACTTGAATACCACATAATCTCCACCAGAACTCTTACTGCCATATACTGCAAAGAATGTCCTGTTACGACGATGTGCCAGGGTAACAAGTCGACGTCATTCATTCTCAGGGATCTAAGCTGTTTGATGCTTCATGCCGTGTATCAACAGACTTCCTCGTAATTAGCCGTGCTGTGTTCAACAGTTCCGAGAAGATATTTATGTGTCATATGCGTAACGATCATGATGTGGTTCCAGTGCCTACAACAGGGGTACCAATGACTATTCCACCGTTAGAAGAAGATGATCCAATAATGATCGAGTATCGGAAATACGTCTTGCCGTGTATATTGTTAATCTTAGTGGCTATTTTACTGATAATTCTTGTTGTAGGGGTAGTAAAGCTTATTTGTGCTTGTAAAGCTATATGCAAGGGCTCTAAGAAAACGACCCCAGTGGCTTTGGAAATAGTTCATGAGAGCAGTACTTAAAACTGCAGTTCAGTAGACATTGCTGATTGAGCATAGCTCTATTTGTTATGTTTTATACGTATGCTTTTATTTTAGTTCGCCATTAAAAGAGCGAGACGCTCTTATGGGGTGGCCGAGCACTATATGGGGTAATGTGTTTGATTTTAGAATTACTGTGTATATTCGGTCATAGTGTGATGAAACGAAGAGATGCTTCAAAGTGGAACTAGGATGATCGCACAGTTGCAAAATCATTGCAGTCAGCAGATAGTTCGATTGCTTCAGCTGTTTTGGCTCGATGAACACACAATATTGTCGCTGATATGTGAGGCAACCGACCGAGTTGGTATGCAAGTACGTAAGTTCGTGCGTTAGAAAAATGGAGATTGTGTCTAATTGTGCCCAAAAGTTAGGTCTGGTTGATTATTAACTAAACGAGAGCGATATTGTCAGACGTGGCTTTGTGTGTTTCAATCTCTTAGAAACCGGCAGTTAAGGTAAATCCAGACTTCTCTTTTTTCTGTGTGGACTGTGAACTTGTGAATTTACCATATCAAGACACTTATGAGTTTGTGGGGAGAATTGGACATAGTCATTTATGTCACTTTAATATTCTGTTTTATTGTGTTATGATTTGACATTTATTAACCATGCATTTTAGACTTTCATTATTATGTCTTACACTTGTGTATTTGTGGGAGATTACGGTTTGTTTAATTTCTCAACAGATGTCTGTGGGGTTGCTGTGGTGATAGAGAAAGGACACTGCAATCTTTGCAGTTTAGTGGTTATTTCACTGTGGTTGACTTTAAGACTAGACGTATAATGTCTAAGATGGAGTGTGTGGGAGTTTTGGGTGTAAAGGCTTTTTAGCCAGAGTAAGATTAAATCTTGAATTAGACTATTTTTGACTTGATAATTCATTTATTATTCATTTTAATCTTTTCTTTGTTAATTCATTACTTGTTGGGTTTGTTTGATAATAAATCTATTTATGTAGGAAAGATTGTGTTTCCTTAGAGTATCCATTTTGAAGATGGTGTTGGAGAGAGAGAGAATCTGTGGGTTGAGTGCAGAGAGAGAGAGAGAGAGAGATGTGCGGGTTGAATGCTGGTGTTAGAGAGAGAGAGAGAGAGGGAGAGAGTTGCGGGTTTCCACGCTTCTGAGATAGATCAAACCATGTTACATAGCATTTCGAAAGGAATGTTTGAATCTGTTGTAGGTGTAACATATATATATATATATATATATATATATATATATATATATATATATATATATATATATATATATATATATATATATATATATATATATATATATATATATATATATATATATATATATATATATATATATATTTATATATATAATTATAATTTCATCATTCACCTAGTGACCATCATCATCTTGACACGAAGTGAAGGCCTAATGTCCTCCAAAAACCTCAACCGCATTGCTAACCGAATCTATGTCCTTCGTTTCTCTCACCCATTTTACTCTCCGGTGCTCCTATTCATTCTACCAGTCCCTCCCCTACCCTCCCCTACCTATTACCTCCCCTTCACCCCTCCCCCCTGCCTTTGTTCACCCATTCTCTCCTTGGAACCTATGGCATCAAGATCACTTTCTGCCTCCACCAGTCGCCTATCTTGACATGCATAAGGGAAGGTCGTCTAGCCCTCAGAATTTCTGATAGGGAATCTCTCTCTCTCTCTCTCTCTCTCTCTCTCTCTCTCTCTCTCTCTCTCTCTCTCTCTCTCTCTCTCTCTCTCTGTGTGTGTGTGTGTACTTAAATATGTTAATCTTCATGTGTACATTTAAGGAATATTCCATGTAGTTACAGTTTGGTTCTCAGATTTACTTACAGAAACGTAGTGCCGTAGGCACTGAATCGCCCTTCATACGTATTTGTGAGGACGCGTGTGTGTGTGTGTGTGTGTGTGTGTGTTGGTATGTGTTTATGAGAGAGAGAGAGAGAGAGAGACAGACAGACAGACAGACAGACAGACAGATACGATTTGCACTCAATCTGCTCACCGGATTTCACCGTGTCTGTCCATTGGGCCATATCATAAGTATATTCATG
>NC_089746.1:5442387-5477387 GCF_040412425.1 Macrobrachium rosenbergii | reverse complement strand
CTGAAGTGAGGTAAATTTTTGGATTTAATAGCTGTGTAACAACCAGGTACTTGATCACTTCATGACAATATATATATATATATATATATATATATATATATATATATATATATATACATATATATATATATATACAGTATATATTACAACATATATGTAATTTATATAATTTGTATCTGTGTATGTATATATGTATGATAATTATGTATATATAGATGTTATGACCCTTCCTTTCGAATTAGCTATCCATTCTATATATCCATCAATTTCAATTTCTGTTCCCCCTGACTCTTTCGGATTAATCCATTTTCAGCAACTTATCATCTTCCATTCTTATAATGAGAGATTTAGATCATCCTATTAACTGGAGTGAAGCAGGATCTTTAATCTTGTGCAGCGACACAGTTAAAAGGAATATCACTGAATCTTGTTTTATCAATTCAAATAATGGAAGTGTTCTAAAATTAAGTCTTGGTTTGTTTAAACTTGATGCCTTCATAATTAAAAAAAAGTTGTTGATAGATATAAGCAATTGATAGGCATAAGCAACAAAATTAGTATTCAGTTTTATACATGTTTCTGGAATTTGAATGGGTAAGATCCCATATTTCTTATGGTTAAGTATATGGTTTTAGGTTGTGACCGCGTGATCCTGGATTATCCTGGATTACCTTTTTGTTTATTACCCTTTGACAATTAACCGTCTGGTATTCGTGTTCTTCTTGTTTACTTTGTAACCTTCTTTTCATCTGTGTCTCATTTGTGCCCAGACGATACGTGAATAAACGTGAAAGCGCTTGGCACTGAACTTCTGTGTATCGTTTTCCTGTGGGATTCTCTTATACACTGAAGTCACGTGCATCTACTGTCATTTTTAAGCATATATACATACATACATACATACATATATATACTGTATATATATATATATATATATATATATATATATATATATATATATATATATAAATATATATATGTATATATATACATATATAAATAAAAAATATATATATATATACATGTATAATATATATGTATATGTATACATGTATAATATTATATATATATATATATATATATATATATATATATATATATATATATGTGTGTGTGTGTGTGTGTGTGTGTGTGTGTGTGTAAAGTAACTGACACACTGTTCTTGTTCGAATTCTCACTTTCGCTTATAGCGCCGAGTTAGTGTCATCACCAAGAGACCTTTTCCAAATTTAAAAAAATTTGTATAAGATAAATAGATGTATCCCTGTCCCCCTTGCCGCCCGCCCTGCTATTCATTACATCCGAGGTTGGCGATAAGGCTCTGCCTCGGCATTTTAAAGGTGGAAGTTGCTCCTTGAGGAAAGCGGTGGAAGGGAACTCGCTCATTTATATAAGATGAGAGGGAACAGGAGATTGTAGTAAGAGAGAGAGAGAGAGAGAGAGAGAGAGAGAGAGAGACCGGTGTGGGGTGAGACGGTGGAGAATCGGCTTTGATATGTCATAGATACTTCGGTAATGGATATATTTAGTAAATGTCAACACGTGCATGGTATTACAAATTGGTACGCCGGGGTGTATATCATGTCCTGCATTTGTGTGTGTGTATGTTTGTTTCCAGCTTGGGACATTGAAATACAATCTGTATGCTTATTGAAAGTGAGATATAGTGTGTGGGCTGGTGTATATGAATATGGCTTTGTTAAAAAAAAAAGAGTTGATATACTTAATTAACACTATACGGGGAGTTAGTTGATTTAAAAACGAAAGTGTATCAGAATTGTGGATAAAAAGTCAATCCTATTACCCGAGAGAGAAAGGATTGACTCAGGGAAAATTTTTTTTCTTTTTTATAAAGTCAAGAGAAAACTGACATCTGCTTGTTTTCGAACGGATCGGCAAAATTGGATCATATGATATTTATTGGTTTTTCTGAATTCAATATTGAAGGGCAGACCTTTTGGAGGTATCTGACAGATTGCTCTCTTTTCATACTTTCGGTGGGGCTATGGCTTGTCATATATACTAGTAAAGTCACTGGAGACATCGTCGTTTTAAAAATTTTATTTTTGCTTACTTTATTATTTTCTAGTTTTATTACTCTATCAGATTCAGTTACTACTTTCAAATGAACACCATACTATTCTTTGGAAGCTTGAATTTCAAAGCAAATGGCAACTGCGGGCTTGTTCCATAGGAATATGGTTTATCTGAATAATAATAATAATAATAATAATAATAATAATAATAATAATAATAATAATAATAATAATAATAATAATAATAATAATAATACAATCTTCTTTTATTTTATTGGAAAAGGTTCTTTTCCTTCTCGCGTCATACGAATCGGGTTCACCTTCCGAATGAATAATAATATCAGTTTAGTAATAATAATAATAAAAATAATAATAATAATAGTACAATGTTCTTTGATCTTATTGCAAAAGGTTCTTTTCCTTCTCGCGACGTGGGAATTGGGTTCATCTTCTGAGTGAATAATAATAATAATAATAATAATAATAATAATAATAATAATAATAATGATGATGATGATGATGATGATGATGATGATTCAAACTTCCTCTGTTTTATTGCAAAAAGATTGTCCTTGTAACATTATAGAATAACCATCCCCACAATTTTTTCTGTAGCAAATGGCGTGTTGCCTCTTGTTCGCCTACGAAAGACCATCTGGACATTACATGCATCTTTGTCTTTGTCACCTCCTCTTTCTCCCCGCGCCCTTCCTCCTCTCCTCCTTTCTCTCCTCACTCTTCTCCTTTCCTTCCTCCTCTCATCCACCCTCCATCCATCTGTCACCCTTTATTGCCCCCCCACCCCCGAAGCCATATGGCACCAGGGTCACAGCCTTCCCTCGTCCGATCCTCCTGCAGATTGTATGAAGTGGGTCGTGTAGCTCCTTGTATAGGGGTAAAGGGAACTCTGTTGTTGCAAGCTTCTCTCTCTCTCTCTCTCTCTCTCTCTCTCTCTCTCTCTCTCTCTCTCTCTCTCTCTCTCTCTCATCAAATGAGAGAAGATTTGGTTGGTCGTAAACGTTTCCAGGCTGCTCATTTCATATTGTGAACGTCTGTCTCTCTGCCTCAAGCCGCATAATTTATTTCGTTTGCATGAATGCATAACTTTGGCTCATGAAGCGCACTCTATCTTGTCTTTATATATATATATATATATATATATATATATATATATATATATATATATATATATATATATATATATATATATATATATATATATATATATATACATACTTCATACTGTTGTGTTCTATACTTCGATGTAGGTCGATGAATTTTAAGGCTAACAACTATTGTATTTCCAGCAGGTTTTTTTTAGATTTATGTAATGTGATGATACCTGTGTGGAATATTTGCCATTAAGACAGGAATTTCTTTCATTATATAATCGTAATATCCTATGATATTTATAGGAAAATGTCTAATATTCAGAGTGTGTCATTATAGTATCATCAGAGTTCACAATTTGAATTACTTTAAAGAAAAATAATCTAATGTAAAGTCTACGGACTTTACTACCCATGTTTAACTCACTTCCTATGTAACCCAGCATACTCTAATGTACTAGTTATCACATCACTGTGATATTTTGTTATTCACAAACATTAAGTTACAAACGTTGTTTAATATCCAATTGACTCTACTTCCGTAATATCTCTGAAAGGGAGTTATAACTGATGAACATTCGGTGCCAGGGAGACTCGAACGCCCGACGGTACGGATCGATGACTTCAGTGGACGTCGGTAACCATGTATTTAAGAGACTACATAACTGTAATTATTATTTAAGCCTTTATTATGTGCCCTTGGAGGTAAAGCGAGATTGAAATGTAGAAAATCCAAACTGAGCAATAAAGTAAAGGAGAGGAATGAACCACAGTAGATTGACAGAATAGAGGTAGAGTTTTTAAAAAAAAACGTTGCTGATTACTGTCATGCCACTGGAGTTTTATGAATGGTGATAAAAAGAAGAAAATGAAGCGTTCAGTGATAAACCGGGAAGTACTACAGCCATGATGAATAGGTGTGAGCCTCAGCAGCTGTTGATGAACGAAAAGTACTTCAGTAGGCGTGAAGACGCTGTGAAAGGAGCCAAGTGAAGAGCAAGAGCCAAGACGCTGAGTAAGGACGGTCTTAATGAAAGCCTTTTACGACGTTTTTATTTATTATATATTTTTTTTTTTCAATTGAAGTAGAGTTGGTTCTTGGGCGAGTTATTGATCTTGGCTGAACTTTACTCGTGAGATATAAACACGATGCGTTTTCATTTTTTTTTTTTTTTTTTTTTTTTTTTTTGCTATAAGCACCTTGTGTTTTCAGTATTTTCTGTATAAAAACGTGTTTTCAGTGTTTTTATTTATATAAACACCGTGGATATTCAGTGTTTTTTTTCTGAAGCGGGGTTGTTTCTGCGTATTTTCGTAGTCACCGAATTGTTTTTTCTTAGGTTACAAGAATAGTTTTTTCTTATTTGTAAGGTTACAAGAATAGTTTTTCTTTTTGTAAGGTTACAAGAATAGTTTTTCTTTTTGTAAGGTTACAAGAGTAGTATTTTTCTTTTTGTGCTATTTGCCAAGAATGTTTAATGGCCATATTGACATTAGTAGATCCTCTCTCTCTCTCTCTCTCTCTCTCTCTCTCTCTCTCTCTCTCTCTCTCTCTCTCTCTCTCTCGAATTATTGTATGTACCTTATTAAGCTCTAGTTTGGGGCGTTTTGATTTGACCGATGTCCTTCAAATAAAGAAACAAATAATTCCAGTCCAAGGCACAGAAGGGGATAGGTAATTTCGATGAAGAATGTTTTTGAGGAAGAGAGAGAGAGAGAGAGAGAGAGAGAGTGCCGAATTTGTGTGAGTGAGAGAGTAAGAGAGAGAGCGGAATTTGTGCGTGTGTGTGAGAGAGAGAGAGAGAGAGAGAGAGAGAGAGAGAGAGAGAGAGAGCGGAATTTGTGTGCGAGAGAGAAAGCGAGAGCGGACTTTGTGTGTGCGTGAGAGAGAGAGAGAGAGAGAGAGAGAGAGAGAGAGAGAGAGCGGAATGTAGCTGGTTTAACCATCAAATATTCACAGCAGGGTTAGCCACACATAAGCAATCCGAACATGTATTAATAAATTTAATAAGCTTCAGTGAAACACGAATAACAACTTATGAAGAGAAGGAGCCAAAGTCGATCGCCCATCAATCGCCGGTATTGTCGAGATCCTCGTCAGAGAGATAAAGGACCCTGCAGCAGTATGCCTTCAAGTGAAATGGCCCAAAAGAAAACGAAAATTAGGTCGCTTAAAGCGGCTGTTGCGTTAGAATAAAGCACGTAAACGCCCTTGTGACTATAGGAATAAATGTCCCATGATAGCTATTCGTGGGCCAACCCATGACGCATGCACAGGGCCTTCAAATAGACGTTAAGTCTGTAGATGACTTCTTCGAGTGTTTTACGAGATATTGTGCAAATGAGAGTTTTGCTTGGTAGAAGTTTGTGTTATTTTCCAGTTGATTCGTTTTATAAATAAAGAATGCCAAAAATTAACAATACAAATGGAACGTTAGAAGTATAAAACTTGAAAATAATAAAGAATAGACACGACCTCTGAATGTACGATTCTTTGTTGCCTGGAATAGACAGAACTAGTTACAATGAGCAAAGATTCTCGTAAAACAAACCAAAACGACCATTAACCATTTGTGAATGCTTCCACTGAATAGGACAACGTATCTGAAAAATGACCGCCAAAACTTAGGCATAGCATAATGCATGTGGAAATAAAACAAGGGAAATAAACTAAACAACTGCATCCATTAGAAGGTTCCCGAATGTGTAGCATATAACTTAGTTCACTAATATTCTGAAAAATCACCCTTCATTAAATATATCCATCCACGTGTGACACGTCAGGTAAATCGTCATTACTGGTTTATTTCGTGACAGGAATAAAAAATAAACTTGCCTGGTATTGACCCGGATTTAACGAGGAAAAATGAAGTAAACTGCAACAAAGCAACATGTATAATCATTTTGATTTAGTTCGTGCATCTGAAATGCTCTTTTCTCTTTGAAAGTGTTTGCCGTGTATGACGCAGTCTTATTTCACTGTCTTATTACCGTTCTCTGCTTTTATCAATATGTCAGGTTATTATTATTATTATTATTATTATTATTATTATTATTATTATTATTATTGCTCAGAAAATGAACCCTATTCTTATGAAGCATGGCCACAGGAGCCATCGACTTGAAATTCAAGCTTCCAAAGATTATGGTCTTCATTTGAAGGCAGTAACGTGAGATAACAGGAAATACATAAAGAAGAGATCAGTTAGTATAAAGAATTGTTACGAGATTAATAAATAAAGAGATAAGAATGTAAGTAAGGACTTCCTTCTTATAATCTGTCTAAATAGGAATTATACAGATCCTGCAGTCACTCCCTCGGTCCTCCATTAGTTTTCTCCGGTTATTTCGTTTCATTATCCTTCTTTCTCATGAATTGTTCCCCTTGATTTTGCTGGGCATTTATATTGATCAGGTTGGTGATTAATGTTAAATTTGTCTTGTCAGAATATGCCGTTCTTTCACTTGGTCTTCTCAATTTTCTCTGTATTGTCAAATTATTTTTGGTCCTACGTCTTTCTGGGTATATTCCTTCTCTCTATCTCTCCCCCCCCTCCTCTCTGTATGTCCCCTCTTCCTTTGATGGAATTTCATGGAGCCCTGTTGCCCTTAATATCACCAAGGGTGATATATCACCTGGCTCTCCAAAATAGCTTGGGAGAGTACACAATAAAAGTGGCATACAAAGTGGTGCTATTTGTAGAAGCCTAAATAGTTTTCTGAAATAGGTGGATGGAGTTATACTAAATTGTAATTTGCTTTAACAAGCAACAAAAAGTGACAGAGATATCAGTCTTTGATTTATGAAGAGTCTTGGTAAACTGAACGTAGAATAATTTAAGACACTGTCAGTTTCATATGTAGGTCACAGCTATCTTTGTCTTTTTTATTCTTAAAAGTTAGACATAGGAGAGGAATTTTCAGGAAATGTCATTAGTATATTCTAGACCTGTTTGTCAATATTTTGGATTTCTGTGTATGTATTTGAACACTTGGGCCACATAATACTTTTATTTATGTATGTATGTATATATGTATATATATATATATATATATATATATATATATATATATATATATATATATATATATATATATATATATCTAAAATATATAGAAAAGTTCCTCGATTCGTATAGGATAAATTGTATCCAATTGCTACGGCATTCTGTTGCAAAAGCCCTTGAGTTCTGATGATGATTGTATTTTCACTGTTGTCAGAAAGACTTGCAAAATTCCTCCCAAAAAGAGAGATGTATTTGCAGAACCCTTTATCTTGGCTGTTGTGATTTTGTTTTACTGCGAAGGTAAATAAAAGGGGAGAGAGAATTTTCTCGAGCATCAAAAAACCTTTTCTGTTTTCGCCTTTCATCTATAACAGTGGTTCTTAACCTTTTTATTACGCGCCGCCCTGAGAGTTGGTCCTTTCCTCCACGCCCCCCTTGCATCTATAAGTAAAATTCCCTCTCAGATTTAAAGGAAAATGAAAAAAAAAAAAAGAGAAAGAGAAGGGGTGTTTTTATTCTTAAGCCCAGCGAGTCTAACTGGAGTAGTAGACTATAGGAAACTAACGTTATAAGGCGCTGCGTTTGCATTTTTCATAAATTTCTTAATATTAGTTCCTCACTCTTGTTAAGGGAATAACGAATATATTTCGAGAATTTTTAACTTTTTCCCAGGGCTTGCGCCCCCAGGTTGAGAACCGCTGATCCAGGATGATTTTTCTTTTATTTTCAGTACAGTGATCACCTGCACGGCAGAAGATAATAATCATGTCAGAACGACTGAAGGTAAGGTTTCTTTAGACGTTTAGTTACCGTTTTGGAGTTGTTGTCTGTTGACATTTATAAATTTGATTGTAGGTAGACCAATTTCAAATATATACGCATTCCAAGGTTTTCGAATAAGGTGTCGATGTGACTCTTTGGAAATTTTATCGTCATTCATGAACGTAATTTGCTAGGGGCAAACGTCCGTTCCCGAGTATTTTGATTAACAGCAGTCATTTCACGTCCTTGGGAAATGTAAACCTTATGATATATACATACATATACATATATATATACATGTATATGTATATATATGTACTGTTTATATATATGTATATATATATATATATATATATATATATATATATATATATATATATATATATATATATATATATATATATATTTATACACATAAAACACCCTGCAAAATATCGCATCACTTGTTGTCCCTTCGTGATTCAATTTGAGGATGAAGTTAGGCCCTGTCACGCTGGTGGGTTGAAAAGTTAGCTTTCGATCTCTAAGTCTGTCGAGTCTTCGTTCCTCAAAAGTATGAGATGGAGTTGATCTCCAATCCCTTGCATTGGATCGACTTGGAATCTTTTTTCGACTTTGTATATAAGCACGTTTTAAATTGACCATCTACAAAGGACGTTTCGAATTGACTATCTACAAAACACATTTTGAATTGACTATCTACAAAAGCACGTTTCGAATTGACTATCTACAAAAGCACGTTTGGAATTGACTATCTACAAAACACGTTTCGAAATGACGATCTATAGAAACACGTTCCGAATTGACGATCTATAGAAACACGTTTCGAATTGACGATCTACAGAAACACGCTTCGAATAGACGATCCACATAAACGTTTCGTATTGACGATCTACAAAAACACGTTTCGAAATGACGATCTATAGAAACACGTTTCGAATTTATCTACAGAAACACGTTTCAAATTGACGATCTACAGAAACACGTTTCGAATTGACGATCCACAAAAACACGTTTCGAATTGACGATCTACAAAAACACGTTTCGAATTGACGGTATACAGAAACACGTTTCGAATTGACGATCTACAGAAACACGTTTCAAATTGACGTTCTACAGAAACACGTTTCGAATTGACGATCTAAGAGACACGTTTCGAATTGATGATCTACAGAGACACGTTTCGAATTCACGGTCTATAGAGACACGTTTCGAATTGACGATGTACAGAAACACGTTTCGAATTGACGATCTACAGAGACACGCTTCGAATTGACGATCTATAGAGACACGTTTCGAATTGACGATATATAGAAACACGTTTCGAATTGACGATATATAGAAACACGTTTCGAATTTACGATTTACAGAAACACGTTTCGAATTGACGATCTATAGAAACACGTTTCGAAATGACGATCTTCAAAAACACGTTTCAAGTGACTTCCTTTCAAGATTTTTGAGCCATTTATTCCTGTGTAATTTTCTTTTACCGGATGTTGTATACTTATTTATTTATTTACTTATTGCATATGTAAGTATAAACGTTGTTTATCTTTTTCAAGTGTACACAGCAATTTGTAAACTACCGGTTGATTTCAAAGGACATACACGGTTTAGTATTACAAAATGATTTAAAATAATTGTGTTCAGGCAAAGCTTTGTAACGGGGTAATTTCCGTTGTAAACATTCAGTGAATTTTGGTTCATATTTTGTTTTCTGGTGGCGGATTTTCTTTCTGTATTTTTATTTCATTCACCTGAATGAATATGAATTTTGGCTATTGCATAAATGTACAGCGGGTGTGTGTGTGTGTGTGTGTGAGTGTGTGTGTGTGTGTGTAATGCATTCAGTTGACGAGTGCAACCTGAGTATCTTCTCGATTAAGTTGTTCCACATTCCTGCTTCTGCAGTGAAACGCATCTGATGCATTTATCCTAACGTATAAAACTGCATATTTCAAGCATTGGAAAGAAGTGAGATTGGGCGCTTTTGATTGATGGCCCTACCTACCTTCCCCCACCCAACCCACCCCTCTCCAACCCCCTGTGCTTTCCACTCACCATTCAGCCCGCGTTCACTTGATTTGACAGCCTCCATCAATCCGTCAAAGCTCTGTCTTGCTCACAGCTTAGAGCAAGACTCGTCACTGTCAAGGGAAAGATCACTCGCAAAGATAATGAGGTGTGGAGTGTTGGGGGCTGAAAAATTGATGCGTTTCTTGGTGGTTTTGTAAACAATAGTTTTATATGTTGATGGTTCTTGTATTTGGGTATTTTTGCAACTGATATTAACACGGACAGCTGTTAATTTATGCTGCCATTTTTCTTAATTTTTTTCGATCTTATACCATGAACACAGACATTATTAATTTGTTTTTTTCGCAATTGTACAATGAAAATATACATTCATTCTTAATAATGAAAATAGACATTCTTAATTTGTTTTTCGAACCTATGCAATGAAAATAGACAATCTTAATTTGTTTTCCGAATTTATAAAATGAAAATAGACGTTCATAACGTGGATTTCGAGCCTATACAATGAAAATAGACATTCTTAATTTGTTTTTCGAACCTTCACAATGAAAGTAGACATTCTTAATGTTGTTTTCGAACTTATACAATGAAAATGGACATGATATAAATGTTTAACTTTTAAAATTTTCAACACGTATGTTTCTTTTCGTTCCTAATACACTGAGTTTGTATTTTATCTACCACTGTTTTAAGTTCTCCGATTTTATATAGTGAGAATATACACACACTGTATTTGTTGATTTTATATATTATTCAAGATGAATGTGTCATTGTGTTATTAATACACTATCAGTGTTTCAGTTTTATTTTTATTCGATCGTCTCTCGTGTATTAAATTGACCAATTCTACGTACCGATGTGCTGTAATGGTTGAAATGTCCTTTATTGTGTTTAATTAACGGCAAACATCGGTAGAGCAATTCTTGTAATACAGTAGACGAACTATAAAAGAAAATTTCTGACGACTTCTGGAATAACTGAAGCATATATTGGTACTTGTAAATTTACTGACGTTTCTTCACCAAATTGCTTTGACGTGACGCCACATCAGCAAGCAAATAAAACGATCAAGATTTAATGGGAAAGAGTCGACTAAATTGCAGTAGGCATGTGACTTTAAAATGTCCAGACACGCTTGATGTGTTCATGTAACTATTTTTACTGAATTGAAATGGAAAATACTCAGTAACTCGCCTGTCTGTGACATCTTTGCAGATTAAAAAGAGCTGGCTGTCAGTTGGGAGATGAAAATGTAAATTATTTAATGGGTGTAACTGGCATAGATATGACTAGGAATGTACACAAAAAAGTAATTGGATAATAACGGACGTTGTGACAGTTAAATTGTTAATTGTAAAAGTTGATTGGCGCCATCGGAAACTGCTGTTCCTTCTTCGCCTATTCATTTTGGGCAGGTAATTTTGAAAAGGTAATTCACAGGAGGAAACGTTGCCTTGTCTTGTTAGTATTTAAAACATTTACGAAGCGTGAGAGAGCTCAGATGTAATAAAATGTTATGTCATGTGTATTAAATGTATGTTGGGGTGGTTGGTCAGATGTAATGAAATGTTGTGTAATGTGTATTAAGTGGTTGTTGTTATTGTCCATAACTTCCACTTATTTATGTTGTTCTTCTCCCAGTGTGTCCTTCCAACAACAATTACTATCTAAACTTGTTTAGTTGCTACTGCTATTATCACCAATAAAGGCGCATAGTTCCTCGTTGGATGAGTCGGTAGAGTTGTCAGCTAGCACTCTGCTAGGCCCGAGTTCGAGTCTCCGGCCAGCCAGTGAAAAATTAGAGGAATTCATTTCTGGTGATAGAGATTCATTTCTTGGTATAATGTGGTTCGGATTCCAAAATAAGCTGTAGGTCCCGTTGCTAGGTAACCAATTGGTTCTTAGCCACGTAAAATAAGTCTAAGCCTTCGAGACAGCCCTAGGAGAGCTGTTAATCAGCTCAGTGGTCTGGTTAAACTAGGGTATACTTAACTTCTTTCCCTGCAGTTGGGTACCGCTTACAGTGAGCCATGCTTCTCTCACTATTGGCGATACCAGAGGTTCTTTTCAGCTTCTTAGGTTCCAGCTGCAGTGCTTTCTTACAATTTTGTATGTATGTTAAATTTCTCGATTTATTTTTTTCTTTTCTAATAACTGAATCTCTTTCTGTATTTCCTTGCACCTTCTGTAATAAAATGTTATGTCATGTGTATTAAATGTATGTTGGGGTGGTTGGTCAGATGTAATGAAATGTTGTGTAATGTGTATTAAGTGGTTGTTGTTATTGTCCATAACTTCCACTTATTTATGTTGTTCTTCTCCCAGTGTGTCCTTCCAACAACAATTACTATCTAAACTTGTTTAGTTGCTACTGCTATTATCACCAATAAAGGCGCATAGTTCCTCGTTGGATGAGTCGGTAGAGTTGTCGGCTAGCACTCTGCTAGGCCCGAGTTCGAGTCTCCGGCCAGCCAGTGAAAAATTAGAGGAATTCATTTCTGGTGATAGAGATTCATTTCTTGGTATAATGTGGTTCGGATTCCAAAATAAGCTGTAGGTCCCGTTGCTAGGTAACCAATTGGTTCTTAGCCACGTAAAATAAGTCTAAGCCTTCGAGACAGCCCTAGGAGAGCTGTTAATCAGCTCAGTGGTCTGGTTAAACTAGGGTATACTTAACTTCTTTCCCTGCAGTTGGGTACCGCTTACAGTGAGCCATGCTTCTCTCACTATTGGCGATACCAGAGGTTCTTTTCAGCTTCTTAGGTTCCAGCTGCAGTGCTTTCTTACAATTTTGTATGTATGTTAAATTTCTCGATTTATTTTTTTCTTTTCAAATAACTGAATCTCTTTCTGTATTTCCTTGCACCTTCTGTTACTTCTTCCAAACGAAACGACAGTATTCTTTGGAAGCTTGAATTTCAAGTCAGTGGCCCCTTTGGTGGGCTTGTTCCACATGAATGGGGTTCATCTTCTGAATAATAATAATAATAATAATAATAATAATAATAATAATAATAATAATATTCTTTGGAAGCTTGACTTTCAAGTCAGTGGCCCCTGTGGTGGACTTGTTCCATATGAATAGGGTTCGTCTTTTGAACAATAATAATAATAATAATAATAATAATAATAATAATAATAATAATAATAATAATAGTAATAATAATATATTGCTTCAAATATGTAGAATTATACATTATTTTACTGAAAGATGCTGAAAATAGATTGAAAATATTTGCATGTGTAGCTCAAAGCAGAATTCGATTTGTAATTAATTATAATTTTGTGAACCATATGTTGTGTTAATTCTACTTAAGAATGAAATGACTATACTTTACTTGCCTGCTGTAGCCATGGCACCGTATTGATATGTTTCTGTAATAGCAACTAACTTATTCGTCACATTTCTTTATATTAACCAGAAATATATATAGACTGTTTGTTGAAGTATGATCAATATTCCGTAACACGTTCCTATTTTCTTTCGAGTTGAGGAAAATTACAAGATATTTTCAGTTGAATCTTATTTCGTAATTGCCATTTTGACTAACAAATGAATTTATATAATTCCCAGGTTACCGACGGTGTCAGTAATCACAAGGCGATCATATTACGACAAACTGGACAGAAATAATATTGTGTTTATGATACTGATTTGGGGATACACATTATTTCGTGTTAATTAGGTGATGTTGACGTAAATCAGATAGAAATACGTCCGTAACTTATGATATTATCGTTTAAATGATGCCCTAAATAGAATAACTGAAATTATTGACCAAGCTGTTGTGCTTATATACCTTTGATTTGATATGAACTGTGAAATGGATTATTTTATTGCTGAAATTGTTGGCAAATGAGCTTAATTGTATTAAACAGATATGAAGTTTAGGTCTATGTACATATGCATTAGATCGCAGCATACATTGGAGTAATTTTATTATGTTATATATGTTTGTTATGCTTAGTGTTTGTTAATTCTGTATATTAATATATTGTGCTATATGATCCATAAGCATGTGACCCATATTATTGTGTTTACTGTTGTGTTTATTAAATATTTATCTGACCTGACAAATAGATTAAGGGAATATCAGAATATGATAAATGGAACGCCAGTTTAAAATTAGATCGAGCCCTAAATAAAAGCACAAGTAGGTCATTCAAACTGCAGAAGTGACTAATTGTTTTCCCAGTCATAAACCTTTTAATTCCATTATCAATATTCTCAACACCGGATACAAATGACGTCGGTTTAATGAAAGCGAGATGAGGCTGTATATTAATTCATCAGTGTTGGACGGCGCCATTGTATATTAAACAGAGGTGCCTGTCCCACCTGATATGAACTGGTAAATTATGCAGCGGATGAAATAACTCCCCGGCTACACGGGACAGCCCAAATGCACACGTTCATCCCCGTGTGACTATGATTCCATATGAAATATAAAGCGGATTATTTCACCGGGCGAAATTGATTACAAGTGACCCCTAATTGACATCATTCACTTAATTTGAAAAATATTTTTTCCCCTCTCAGTGCGTATGAATAAATAGACAGAACAAAATTGTTTCAAATTGCTTCACGCTCCACGCTCTCTGCCAGCGAAAAAAATTCGTTTGCAACGTCATATGCTCCGCTGATCATCGAATTAAACCGGAATTTAAACCAGAATTCAAATTGAACTGCGCTAGCGTTTGAAGTTTGCTAGGGAATCATTTTTTCACTTTTTTGTGTGTGATTGTCTATCTGGTTAAAATCATCCACTTATGGGACGTGAGTTGTTGCTTAAAAAAAAAAAAAAAAAAAAAAGGTAAAAAATGCGCCGAAGTTTATTCGGCGAAATCGAGTTTTCTGTACAGCCGATACAGCGTATAATCAAGGCCACCAAAAACAGATCTATCTTTCGGTGGTCTCGGTATAATGCTGTATGAGCCACAGCCCATGAAACTTGAACAACCACCCGATGTTGGCCTGTCCTATATCGCTGCCAGAAGCACGATAATGGCTAACTTTAACCTTGAATTAAATAAAAACTAGTGAGGCTAGAGGACTGCAATTTGGTATGTTTGATGATTGGAGGGTGGATGATCAACATACCAATTTGCAGCCCTCTAGCCTCGGTAGTTTTTAAGATCTGAGGGCGGACAGAAAAAGTACGGACGGACAGACAAAGCCAGCACAATAGTTTTCTTTTACAGAAAACTAAAAAGAAACTGAGGTTTAGAATTGTTCTTGACCTTTTGGCCCCAAGGTCAAAGCAGTGTGTGGTATTTGTGTTCTGACATTATTATTCAGTAATTATATTAATAACGTCGTTGTTATATTTAATTATAGAAAGTGGCGTCATTGATCTTAGATGATATGATGCTAATATTGACAGAAATGAAGGAAATTGACAAAAATCTACCTCAACATTGTAACCTCATTAATCCTGGAAACAGTATTGAGAACTCACCTATAGCCAGATTATCTCTCTCTCTCTCTCTCTCTCTCTCTCATATTTACTACATTTTAACTTACTATTCTTGGAAACGGTATTGAAAATTCACCTGATGCTCTCTCTCTCTCTCTCTCTCTCTCTCTCTCTCTCTCTCTCTCTCTCTCTCTCTCTCTCTCATATTTACTACATCATTTGAACTTACTATTCCTGGAAACATTATTGAAAATTTACTTATAGCCAGATTCTCTCTCTCTCTCTCTCTCTCTCTCTCTCTCTCTCTCTCTCTCTCTCTCTCTCTCTCTCTCTCTCTCCCGCGTTATAAAAATACATATATTTCATCCAGGGTTTAATGTTCCAACTTGCCCTTTTATGCACATCGTGAACTGTTGCACTCCCGCGTCGAGTAAATAAGGCTAAAGTAAATGTTAAACATACTTCGGTGGCGAATTCTGATCGTGTTTACCTTCCGCTGGGTCTTTTCGGATCTTTCTGGGTCTTTCTTTCGTTTTGCCAAATAAACTCTCCTCCGAATTGCCACTGAAAGGAATCGGAAAGTATTCGAACTCTCGTGCATCGTCTCGGTGTGTCAAGAGAACTCGTTCGGTTTACAGTGTAAAAGCCAATATTCTTGGTGACCCCCGCGTCGAAGACATTTAGCCCCGTAGGCGGGTAGTGCGGTGCACTGCAGGCATTACTTAAGGTTCTTTGCAGCGTGCCTTCGGCTCCTAGCTGCAACCCTTCTTGTTCCTTTTACTGTACCTCCTTTCATATTCTCTTTCTTCCATCTTACTTTCCACGCTCCTCTAACAATTGATTCATAGTGCAACTGCTTTGAGGTTTTCCTCCTGTTACACCTTTCAAATTTTTTTTACTGTTAATTTCCGTTTTAGCGCCGAATGACCTCATAGGTCCCAGTGCCTGGCCTTTGGCCTATATTATATATTCAATTCAATTCAGTTCGAAGACATTTAGATGGTTATTGGCAATTAGTCAGGTAAAAATTGCTTTAGAGTTTGAATGATTTAGATAATTAACTGTGTTTACTGGGGTAAAAATTGCTTTATAGTGTGCGTAATTCCTGATCGTAATCGTTTTTAATTTTAGTAAAAGTATCTGTTAGAAATTTTCCCTCAATGAATGAAAACAGGTTCCTTGAATTCTCAAGGGCTGACATTTCTCCCAAATATTTCTGTGGATAACATGGATATACGGTAGATGTGTGATATGCCGAAGTAACTGTAACACGAGCACTTTAATTGACTGAGTTTTGTTTTTTGCCTTGTCACCCTCAAGTTGTGCATTAGACCCATGTCATTCTAAAGTTATGCAGTAATACCTTGTCACTCTAAAGTTGTTGTAGTTCTCGCTGGGCGAGCGGGCTCAGCAACCACTCTGTTGGTCGCGAGTTCGAATCTCCGACCGGCCAGTGAAGAACAAGAGGAATTTGTTTCTTGTGATAGAAATTCATTTCTCGCTATAATGTGGTTCGGATTCCACAATAAGCTGTAGGTCCCGTTGCTAGGTAACCAATTGGTTCTTAGCCTCGTAAAAGTAAATCTAATCCTTCGGGCCAGCCCTAGGAGAGCTGTTAATCAGCTCAGTGGTCTGGTTAAACTAAGATATACTTTTTAACTCTAAAGTTGTGCATTAGACTGATGTCGTTCTGAAGTTATGCATTAATACCTTGTCGCTCTAAAGTTGTGCATTAGACCCATGTCATTCTAAAGTTATGCATTAATACCGTGTCACTCTAAAGTTGTGCATTAGACCCATGTCATTCTAAAGTTACGCAGTAATACCTTGTCACTATAAAGTTGTGCATTAGACCCATGTCATTCTAAAGTTATGCATTAATACCTTGTCGCTCTAAAGTTGTGCATTAGACCCATGTTATTCTAAAGTTAGGCATTATCTAAAGTTGTGCATTAACTCATGTCATTCTAAAGTTATGCATTAATACCTTGTCATTCTATAGTTGTGCATTAGAACCATGTCATCCTAAAGTTATGCATTAATACCTTTTCACTCTAAAGTTGTGCATTAGACCCATGTCATTCTAAAGTTAGGCATTATCTAAAGTTGTGCATTAACTTATGTCATGCTAAAGTTATGCATTAATACCTTGTCTCTCTAAAGTTGTGCATTAGAACCATGTCACTCTAAAGTTATGCATTAATACCTTGTCACTCTAAAGTTGTGTATTAGAACCATGTCACTCTAAAGTAATGCTTTAATACCTTGTCACTCTAAAGTTGTGCATTAGAACCATGTCATTCTGAAGTTATGCATTAATACCTTGTCACTCTAAAGTTGTGCATTAGAACCATGTCATTCTAAAGTTATGCATTAATACCTTGTCACTCTAAAGTTGTACATTAGAACCATGTCACTCTATAGTTGAGCATTTGAACCTTGTCACTCTAAAGTTATGCATTAGACCCATGTCACTCTAAAGTTGAGCATTTGAACCTTGTCACTCTAAAGTTGTGCATTAGACCCATGTCACTGTAGAGTTGAGCATTTGAACCTTGTCACTCTAAAGTTGTGCATTAGACCCATGTCATTCTAAAGCTGAGCATTTGAACCTTGTCACTCTAAGTTGCGCATTAATTCCTTGTCACTTTAAAGTTCTGTCGACTGGACCCACGTGGGTATGAGTAGATTAGAACATTTGTGTGGTTGGGACTTTGCTTCAAGGCCACTTGCTTTTGATATTACCTGTTTAATTGGCTCTTGGACTTCATTCAGGCATGTTGCTGCTATCACTAGACCACAGAGGTTTCCGCAAAGCTTGATATTTTAAAAAGCTGAGGAGCAAACATTGCTTCCAACCCTTCTTTTACAGTATCAGACACTGAGGGCATTACTTCTTAGTATAAGTCTGTGAATACCTTCTTTGATATGAATGAGTAATTAGACCTCTGTGTGTGTGTGTGTGTGTGTCTGTGTGTGCGCAGCTGCGTGTTTTGTGGTTGCGGTGGAAAATAGTTCATTCATTATCTCAGAGCCTCTTGCTTGAAATACGTATTTGGACCTCTCTCTCTCTCTCTCTCTCTCTCTCTCTCTCTCTCTCTCTCTCTCTCTCTCTCTCTCTCTCTCCAGCGAGGTTTTTTTTATGGTTGCAGTATCAAATAATTAAATCATTATATCAGAGCTTGTTACTTAAAAGCTCTCATATTCATTATTGTCATTAACATCATTATATATATGATTCTCGTCCAACCTCCAAATATTGTTGAATTTGTTCCCCACCCCCACCCCCACCCTTCTCCCCTCACCTCTACCTCCCCCTCTCCCCAACCCCCGCCCGCCCAAAAGAAAACTTTTTGGTCGGGTCACCTTTAACTTTCCCTTTTTCCCACGAATACCGAAATGTGATCAAACTTGTGACCTCAAGCAATCTGGAGGGGGAGGAGGAGGAGGTGGAGGACGTCGTCAGGTGATTAATATGTGGGTATTAACACATGAGTGATTGTAATAAAGTTTTTAATGTAAAGTGCTTTAGGCTTTTTAGTATTTTATGAAAGTTATTTGAATTAAGATGTCTTTTCGATCAGCAGTATATTTCCAAAGGACACTGGGAGGTAATTTTTGTTGTGCTTTCGCCGAAAAGCACGAAAACGTTCCCGTCAAAATTCAGATAATTATTTCTCGACCGAGAAACCTGATGCTTTTAGGAAATTGCAACTTTGGAACACAACACTATTTTCGTCTGTGTATCAAACTGGGTGAATAAGGTCTCCCGTCGCGCTTTGAAGTTCTGCCTTCGACTTTTTAGCATCAGCTGATTCCAGAGATTCGTTCCTTTTGTTATTCCAACCGATCTGGGAAGGGTTGTTTGCCACTCTTCTTGCAAAGCGTTTGGAGCGCTTTCTTTGAAGAATCAGGTCACACTATTTCTTTTTATGTCAGGAAAATAGTGTTGCCTTTGACTAGAAGTAGATGGAAAGAGTTGATTTGTCGACTGTAGTTTATAATAAGTTTCTGTACGTTGCATTTTTATAACCCAGAAATCAATTTTTTTTTTACTCTGATCAAAATTTGTTTCAGCTGAGATCGAAGAATCTACTACTGCTGATCGTATCACTTCCAGTGAGGCTAGGATTTTGATGCTCCACGGGCGAAGATATAAGATTTGATTTTACACATCGGCATTACAAACGCTCGTGCTTCTAAGTATGCACATTATATTGTATTTTATATATTATATATATATATATATATATATATATATATATATATATATATATATATATATATATATATATTTATTTATATATATATTGTATATATATATTTGTTTATATATATATATTTATATTTTTATATATAATATATATATATGTATATATAAATATACATATATATAATTGTATATACATATATATATAAATATATATACATACTGTATAATTTAATATAAACTTTTATATAAAATCCACCTCAAGGTCTGGAGGGGAACAAAACCGACTTTGGAAAAGTTAAGGCGAAGGATCAAGGAAATCCTTTTGCTTAACTTGGGCGCCGAAGGGCTTTAGAACTCTCCATCCCCGAAAGTTTCCTATTACACCGACACAAGTTGCACCTCCATCTCTGCCACCTTAGCATTCAGTGCGATTTCTCTATCAGAGGTCGGGGTGAGAGCTAATAATAAAGCAGTGTTTGGGTGCGATAAATACTGTCGTTAGGAGACGCACGTACACGCGTACAGTCACACATAAACTTTGTGTGTGTATATTTACATACACATATATGCATATATATATATGTCTGTGTGTGTGTATAACTGAATCACGAAAATATGGAATGTGGCATTGCCTTTATGCATATATATGTATATATATAATATATATATATATATATATATATATATATATATATATATATATATATATATATATATATATATATATATTGTCAGTATGTGTTTAATTTAACGTAAATTAATTTGTTTTGAATAAGCCACTTTGGCAGTAATTATTCTTTTGGAACGTAATGACCCTGTTTCCTCCTCCCCGACATTTCTGACTTGTTGTTTAGTTTTAATTACAATGAGCTTGTTTTATTTTCACGTGTGGTTTTGGCTTCTCGTCCGGAGCTGTATTCGGCGCTGTTTCTCGAGGACTGAGAGAGTTGTTTTCTGGACCTTTGACATTGTGTAGGCCTGCCTTATGATTGGACTATCTCTGGATTGCAATACATACCTTTCTACAGCTGCTGCTTCTGTCCTCCTTTGGGAGATTGATTTATCCATCAGGCTACGCCCTTGGTTCAGTGAAACCGCCAAGGGGACCTCTCTGCCATCTGGTAAGGTGTGATTTCCTGTTGGACGGCCGTGTCCATGGATTGTCTTGCGACAATAAAGTGATATTTCGTCAGGCTACGCCTTTGGACCAGCGATTTGTGCCTTGGGGACCTCTCTTACGTTTGGTATGGTCCTAGGAAATTATAGATTATTCTCCTCGACCCGTGATTTGACGGCTGTGGTGGCCACTTCCACCGTTTAGAGCTCACTTAAGGGAAGCAGTTTTTTTTTAAAACATTTAGTCTGTATTAAGTTAGGTTATTCTGTCTTTTCGACATCCTATTACTTTCAGGGCCCTCTCTTTAAAGTGTAATTGTATAGCCTATCTTAATTTGGTGTAAGAGTGTTTGTTATTCGATGTTTTCAGTGTGTGGTTGATTTTTGTGTTCATTTAATGTATTTTGTAAGAGGCTCAGTGGTCATTTCTTTCTAAAAAGTTTGTATTAAATATTAAGGTTTTATTTTCAGCTTTTACTTATCCTCCTTGATTCCATCTCTGTACACTCTGTTGCGGCCATTCCACCTATTGTGGACTTGGTCGTTAGTGACTTTGTTTGTATTTTAAGAGACTTGTGTATGTTTGATGGGCGTGGGCCCATAACATTTATGACCTTGCCAGGATTTGTCGGATCCTGTAGTCACTAGAGTGTATAGAGTGGATTCTTGGGGGTGTTTGCAGCATAGTAATACCTTCTCTCCTATATTCTTGTGTTGATCAGTGTTTATAATTTTTTTTTCTTGACCGTGGTAGGATATTTGTGTGGTTATTGGTGTTCAGTGTATTGGTTTGTTTTTGGGTATATTTTGTGAGATACATTTATATATTTACTTGTGTGTAATTAATTTACAATGGCTGATTTGAATATCCCGGAGCTCTTGAGTGGAGAGGGGTGGCAGGACAGGTTGGCAGAATTGAATAAGCCTGATTTAGAGAGTGTAGCAGAATTTGTTGAAATTGAAAATCCTGGGTCTGTTAGGAAGGGCTTGTTGCTGCTTAATGTTTATGAAAAGGTTAAGGTGATGAAGGCAGAAGGTAAACCAGAGACTAGGCAGGTGGAGGAAGCGGTGTCAGTAGAAATTTTAGATAGGCAGATTCAGTTGAAAAGAATGGAAATAGATCTCCAAAGGTTGAAGGCTGAGGAGAGAGAGAGAGAGAGGCAGCACGAACTTGCTATGCAAGCATTGAGTAATAGGGGTTCTTCTTCTTCCCAACATAATGTGTCTGCAATGCCTTGTATTAATCTAACTGAAGCTCTAAAGTTAGTCCCAAATTTTCAGGAAGTTAACGTGGCAGAGTTTTTTGTTTCTTTTGAGAGAATAGCTTCAAGGTTGGAATGGCCAAAAGAGTATTGGACCACTCTTATTCAGAGTAAATTGTTAGGTAAGGCCCAGAAAGTTTACGTTACCTTGGACGAAGATCTGTCTTCAGATTATGATTCTGTAAAGGCCATAGTTTTGAAGGCTTACGAGTTGGTACCGGAAGCTTACCGACAACGCTTCCGTAATTTACAGAAGGAAAGAGGGCAGACTTTTGTAGAGTTCGCCAGGGCTAAAGAGCAATTTGCTGGCGACTGGTTAAAGTCTAAGGAGGTGACAGACTTTGAGAAATTAAAAGAATTGATTTTGGTTGAGGAGTTTAAAAGGTCCGTGCCTAATGAGGTGAAGGTACACCTCGAAGAGTTAAAATTAGAAACTTTACAGGAGGTGGCAATTGCAAGTGATGAGTACCTCCTCTCTCATAAAAATGTGATAGGGAAGTACCCAGAAATGAGAAATCTGGTTGGGTGAGAGTTAACAGGAGTAGTAATCAGAACAGGTATAATAGGCCTAATGTTAATTATGGTTCTCGTACTACTCCTGTTAACAGCTATAATAGGCAGACCACAGATAACCTGGAGAAGTTGAAAACTTTGACTTGTTTCTTCTGTCATAAGAAGGGACACGTCAAGAGCATGTGTTATGCATTTAAAAGGTCACAAAGGACCGAAAGACGTCCGGTAATGGCCATTCGTAGGAATGAGAACGAGTCAGTGGCTGAGAACTCTAATAATCAGTGACTAGGCAATAAGTCACTGGCTCCTTTTCAGAAATTTTTGTCTGATGGTTTTGTTCGCTCTGGGAATTCGACTGAGCAAAGAAAGGTTAAAATTTTGCGTGACACTGGGGCTGCTCAGTCTTTAATTCTCAGAGAATCCTTACCTATTGATCGGGAATGTTCAAATAAGGAATATGTTTTGTTAAGTGGTTTTCCAGATACGGTCAGGTCTTACCCGGTTGAGAGTTTTTATTTATCATGCCCGTCTTTTTCAGGTTATTTAAAACTGGCCGTTATTGATAAATTTCCTATTAAAGATGTGGATTTGGTGTTAGGGAATGATGTCGCCCTAATAAATAAAACTTTCCCCTATTGTATTAAGCTCCGGTAATGAAATATCTGTAGTCACTCGATCGAAGGCTAGTAGTGTTGACTCGGCCGAGTCGGTAGTTGATGTTGATTTGAGTAGTTTAGATCGTAGTGATAGCTTAGTTATAGATAGTGGTGTGTTGGATAATAAACTTAATTGGACTACTAAGGAACTTATTACAGCTCAGAAAGCAGATTTTAAAGACCTGCCAGTTGAGTCTGGCGAAATTACTGATTTGACTGTCCCTCGATTTAAGATAATTAATAATATTTTGTATAGAATAAGTAGACCTTTTGATGCCATTAATACAGGTTGTGAAATTGTTAAACAGATTGTGGTTCCTTTTGTTTATCGAAAGGAGTTAATGACATTGGCTCATGAAAATGGTTTGGCTGGTCATTTTGGTGTTTTTAAAACCACTCGTAAATTGTGTGAAAATTATTTTTGGCCTAAGATGAAAGATGATGTTAAAAAATTTGTAAATAGTTGTGATGCATGTCAAAAGGTCGGGAAGCCTAATCAACCAATTCCAAAGGCACCATTACATCCTATTCCTGTTGTTTCTGAACCGTTCAGAGAGGTAATTATTGACGTGGTTGGTCCTCTGCCGAAAACTCGTAGTGGCAATCAGTATATTTTAACAATTATGGATAGGATGTCTCGATATCCTGAGGCAATACCACTACGAAATGTAAAATCTGTTAAAATTGTTGAAGTATTAATTGAATTTTTCACCAGGTTCGGAATGCCCAAAGTAATTCAGTCCGATTGTGGGTCTAATTTTCTGAGTAAATTATTTAGGAGAAGATGGCTGAATTAAAATTAATCATGTGACTTCTTCTCCGTACCATCCTGAAAGTCAAGGTGTTTTGGAACGATTTCATCAAACCATGAAGTCTATGATAAAAAAGTATTGTTTGGTTAATGGTTCTGAATGGGATAAGGAACTACCTTATTTATTATTTGCATTTCGGTCAGTGCCGAGTCAGTCTTTAGGATTTTCACCTTTCAGCCTTATTTTTGGTCATTGTGTGCGTGGTCCATTGGATGTGGTTCGTGAATCTTGGGAGGGGGACGCCCTGATATGAATTTATTAGATTATGTTAGTAATTTGGGTGATAAATTAACGAAGGCTTGGAAGTTTGCTGGTGAAAATTTATTGTGTAGCCAAAAGAAAATGAAATACTTTTTGACCGAAAGACTAAGGAGCGTAATTTTGTAGTGGGTGATAATGTTTTGGTATTGCTTCCCATTCCAGGAAACCCTTTAAAAGCTTCATTTTCAGGACCGTGGAAAATTTTAAAGAAAGTAAGTGATGTTAATTATTTAGTTGAAACTCCTGAAAGGAGGAGACCCTACCAGTTGTGTCACATAAATATGTTAAAGGCTTATAAGGGTCGTGACAAAGTTATTCCTGTGGCATTAGTTGGTGATACTACAAAGTGTAACGGTATTAATTCTTTTTCTTTTCCAGACGTGAGTAATTTTGATGATGATTGTTTTGATGGTGCCGAATGGCCTAATGATAATGAACATTCTTTAGAAAATTTTTCAGAAATGGTTTCACATTTGAATTTAGTAGAACAGGGATCTTTGAAAAAGTTAGTTTTTAGTTATAAGGATTTATTTTCGGATGTTCCAGGACAGACCACTGTCCTTGAACATGATGTGGATGTGGGTAACGCAACTCCGGTAAAACAATCCCCTTACAGGTTAAATCCATTTAAAAATGATGTTGTGGATAAAGAGGTTGATTATATGTTACGACACGGGCTGATCGAACCCAGCAACAGTCCGTGGTCTTCACCTGTTGTTTTGGTAAAGAAACAGGATGGTCAATTCAGGCTTTGTTTTGATTACCGCAAAGTCAACGAGGTCACAAAGCCTGATAGTTATCCTTTACCCAGGATAGAGGACTGTATTGACAGGATAGGGAATTCAAAATATATAACTAAATTTGATTTGTTAAAGGGGTATTGGCAAGTTCCGCTGTCCAAACGGGCACGGGATTTGTCAGCGTTTGTAACGCAGCGCGACTCTACCAATGTAAAGTAATGCCTTTTGGGATGAAGAATGCCGCTGCAACCTTTCAAAGGTTAATGAATACTTTGGTCCAAGGTTTAGAGGGGTGTGTTGTTTATATTGATGATATTGTAATTTATAGTGATGACTGGAACACCCATCTTAAACGTATTAAGGCTTTATTTCAGGTACTTAGGAAAGCTGGTTTGGTTATAAACCTAAAAAGAGTGAGTTTGCCAAAGCAAAGGTTGTATATTTGGGTCACGAAGTAGGATTTGGGAAAGTGGCTCCGAAACAGGCAAACGTAGACTCTATTAGACATATTGAAATACCGAAGTGTCGCAGGGATGTCAGAAAGTTCCTTGGTTTAGTAGGGTATTACCGTAGATTTGTTAAGAATTTTTCTGATATCGCTGAGCCCTGACTAATTTATTACGTAAGAATGTGACTTTTGTATGGACTAATGATGCCCAAAATGCCTTTGAAAAGTTAAAGCAGGTCCTAATGAATTTCCCTATTTTGAAAGCTCCTGATTTTGACGTTCCTTTTTCGCTTGCTACTGATGCGAGTGATGTTGGGGTTGGAGCAGTTTTGTTGCAGGAAGATGCTCATGGAGTATCTCATCCTGTTGCCTATTTCTCCAAAAAGTTATCCCCGGCACAACGGAAATACTCGACTGTAGAGAAAGAGACTTTGGGATTAATTTTAGCTGTTAATCATTTTCAGGTATATTTATCCTCTACAGGGACCCGATTAAAATATTAACGGATCATAATCCGTTGGTTTTCTTGAACAGGTTTAGGAATAAAATCAACGGTTGATGCGTTGGAGCCTCCTGCTCCAGGAATGGAATTTTAGCTTTTCACACATTCCAGGCAAAGTAATGTTGTCGCTGATGCACTATCACGCATCAGTGACTGATCGATAGGTTGATTTGAGAAAAACCTTTTGTTCTTCGTAAAGTTGTTTTGTATATACTTATATTAATTGATTTGATTAATCCTATAAATTTATTGAATGTACAGGTTTCCAGGTGTGTTGTAATAATGTTGTGTCAGGTGTTTTTGTTTATGAAATAATTTAGGATTAAGTACTTAAGATTAAGATGTTAAATGTCGTGATTTGCAGGTTTTTCTTCGGTGTCGTCTTTGATTAAGAGTGGTTAAGGGTACTTTTGATTTCTGTTTATTTTAGTATGTGTTATTGGTGGAGGCTAATTTTAAGGTGTTACCATTGTCTTGTGTATGTCCAGGTTAATTTTGAGGTGTTACCATTGTCTTGTATATGTCCATTAATGATGTGTGTATTTAAGGCCCAAACCCGTTTAGTGTGAGGACGCTCTCTGAAGTGTAGAGGCACTAAAACTGAGTGAAGTGAAGTGAA
Organism: Macrobrachium rosenbergii; assembly: GCF_040412425.1. NCBI lineage: Eukaryota > Metazoa > Arthropoda > Malacostraca > Decapoda > Palaemonidae > Macrobrachium > Macrobrachium rosenbergii. The sequence goes on along the minus strand of NC_089746.1, from coordinate 5,450,874 downwards.
AAGACGCTCTTTGAAACGCAGTGAGTTGCAAAACAAATAGTGTTGAGTAAGGACGCTCTCTGGAGTGAAAAGAGGCATTATTGGAAGGTGTTGTGAAGGGCCACAATATTGAGTGTGTCGTAAAATCATGGATATGTGAACGGTGTGTTACGTTTTTCTTATTTTTGGTGATTGATTGTTAGTTTTTATGAATCATTAATCATATACTGTTATGTCCCTGTTCTTCATTTGTGCCAATGGTCCACATTAATTCTTTCTTTACAAAGCTTAGATAGGTCACGGGCTCACGGGTCTGTAGCACTACACAGCCGTTTTTTAGGCGCTACAGGCTGGTGTATGAGTGGTGACCTAGACTAAGTTAAGGTTAATTTATTAAGGTTTTGGTCCTTATTTTTGTTTGACTGATATTTGTGTTTTCAGAACAATTTAGCCAGGTCACGGGCTCACGGGTCTGTAGCACGGCCGTTTTTTAGGCGCTACAGGCTGGTGTATGAGTGGTGACCTTGGTTGCGGTAACACTAGCCCCATTGTGGTCGATTTATATTTTTGGTTGTTGGTTATCTAGGTTTAGTCTAATAATAGATTAGTCTTGTTAATATTGCTGTTCTGCTAACCTGTGCCCACCGCTCCACTTGTGAGTTCATGGGGATATTACCATATTTCTTCATATGTTGATACTGATGTTATTTTTGGCGTGGTCACTATAAATTATTTACTTGTATTAGTTTTAAGTCATAATATTAAGGTTAAGATTTGATATCTATTGACTGTATTGAAAGTGGTACAAAATTTTTTGCCACTAATCTATTTTTGGCCGGCAATGTGATATAGTATTTTCAATCACTTTTTGAGTTTTGTCATTGGACTTGAATTTTTTCTTATTGTCCCTGTTTTATTTCATATAGATTGAATTGCTATGTTTGTTTTTGATATTAGCATTTTTATATATTTCTTTGAATTTTGAGTTAAGTTCAATACTTTGTAGAAAAATTTTCTTGTGGAAAATTTTTTTTTTTGTTGGGTGAGGAGGTGTCAGTATGTGTTTAATTTAACGTAAATTAATTTGTTTTGAATAAGCCACTTTGGCAGTAATTATTCTTTTGGAACGTAATGACCCTGTTTCCTCCTCCCCGACATTTCTGACTTGTTGTTTAGTTTTAATTACAATGAGCTTGTTTTATTTTCACGTGTGGTTTTGGCTTCTCGTCCGGTGCTGTATTCGGCGCTGTTTCTCGAGGACTGAGAGAGTTGTTTTTCTGGACCTTTGACATTGTGTAGGCCTGCCTTATGATTGGACTATCTCTGGATTGCAATACATACCTTTCTACAGCTGCTGCTTCTGTCCTCCTTTGGGAGATTAATTTATCCATCAGGCTACGCCCTTGGTTCAGTGAAACCGCCAAGGGGACCTCTCTGCCATCTGGTAAGGTGTGATTTCCTGTTGGACGGCCGTGTCCATGGATTGTCTTGCGACAATAAAGTGATATTTCGTCAGGCTACGCCTTTGGACCAGCGATTTGTGCCTTGGGGACCTTTCTTACGTTTGGTATGGTCCTAGGAAATTATAGATTATTCTCCTCGACCCGTGATTTGACGGCTGTGGTGGCCACTTCCACCGTTTAGAGCTCACTTAAGGGAAGCAGTTTATTTTTTATAAACATTTAGTCTGTATTAAGTTAGGTTATTCTGTCTTTTCGACATCCTATTACTTTCAGGGCCCTCTCTTTAAAGTGTAATTGTATAGCCTATCTTAATTTGGTGTAAGAGTGTTTGTTATTCGATGTTTTCAGTGTGTGGTTGATTTTTGTGTTCATTTAATGTATTTTGTAAGAGGCTCAGTGGTCATTTCTTTCTAAAAAGTTTGTATTAAATATTAAGGTTTTATTTTCAGCTTTTACTTATCCTCCTTGATTCCATCTCTGTACACTCTGTTGCGGCCATTCCACCTATTGTGGACTTGGTCGTTAGTGACTTTGTTTGTATTTTAAGAGACTTGTGTATGTTTGATGGGCGTGGGCCCATAACAATATATATATATATATTGTCACGATGCGTATCAAGTACCTGGTTATTACACAACTAATCTCAAGATTCAAAAATATACCTTTACTTCAGCCAGATACCTGAACTCTCATAACATTAATTATTACGACTGAGTACTCTAAAGGTAACAGTGATCCCTTTTAAGAAAAAACTTATTTATCAATCACTTGAAAAATCAAACTAAGTTTATCAGAATATGTGAGGTATCAAAATTTAAACTAGAAATCTTCTAGAGTAAAAGGGCATCACTCCATCAAAAACTCTAACTGTTTCCCTGGTCTTAATTCACTTTAGCAAAACTAAAAGAACAAAACATGTTTATCACTTTGCCTTATGCACACACAACCAATCCTATTCACTGGTGATCAATAAATGAAACACTGTTTTTCTAAAAATGTTAAATACAAAAATTTATTTTCAAATTCAAAGTTTATAATTAGAATTCACAATTAATTAGAATTTACAGTCTGAAAAATTTATTATTACTCGAAAATAACACAACACTCAATCAATTCTTGAATTAAATTATGAAACAAAACTAATTCACAAAAACTTTATCAGGAATTTAAATTAATCAAGCAAAATTTAAACTATCAAGAATTACTCAAGATTTAAAAAAAAAATCTTAACACATGAGATATCAAAATCAAATCTGCAATGTTAAATTACGTATGCAATGTTAAATTACCAAGAAATATTTAAAATGCTACGTAAACAAATGTTACATCACAAACATAAAAAATGTGAAAATATAAAGAGATTGTAAATAGAAAAACACACAAAAATACACATAAGATTTATCAATAATGATTTCACTGGTTCAAAATTTCCTAACTTATCATTCCATGGTATTAATAAGTAAAATTCACGTTACCTTACACAAAATTGTGAAAACCTCTGTAAATCACTTGCTGCAGCTGCGTTACCACAATACACACTTTTTACCAGGTGCCGTTACGAACTTAACAACTTAACTGAATTCAGATCTCAAAAGTTAATGTTAATATGTGACCACAAAACACTACATTAAAATAATCTCTTTCTAAGAACGAGAGAGAGAGAGAGAGAGAATTCAACTGGTCTCAGAAATCAGAATGAAACAAATTTTAGGATTCCAGTAATACGTGAAACAATTACATGATGTCATTAAAGCATTTTGGGTACGAGATATAAAAGGGAAGTTTTAGAAGCAGGGAGGTGACGTCACTAAAGCATTTTGGGTGCGAGATACAATGGAGAAGCTTCTAGAAGGAAAATGACGTCATCCCAGCAAAACGTTTTGAACGCATCTTACAAAACATGACGTAATTGATCAGGACACGTATTCTTTCTCTCCAAGTGGCGTATTGATTTGACCAACGCATGTAACAACATGAAATCACTCGTCTTGAGCCCGTTTATTTGAATCGCATTTGTTTTCAAAAACCTGTCATCACTAACCCAAAACAAAGCGCTCGCTCTTATCTCAACTGATGACAATTGAAATGAAACAAGCCCTGGTGGACACACACACGTGTTCACTTACTACGTGTTTATCAAGAAAGATATTCGTTCTAAATTACGTTACTATTAAAATTGTATTAACAATTCTAAATTACACTATCAAGTTATTCAATCATTAGTACTTTTGAGATCTGATACCAAACTAAATATGACACTTCAACGATCATTATCATTAAACATAACACATGAAAAAAGTAAATATGTCAAAATTATAGGAGGATATACATATTACAAGGCAACATCATGAAAATATATATATGTGTAATTGTTATAGTATTTTTTATTTCTTTATTTTTCTCGAATTTTCAGATTTTTTTTGATACGCTTGTTATTTACAAAGCCCTAAGATCCAAGTGCAAAAAATTTGATAGAAATTCTGATGCCCACGGATATTTTTATTTATTTAACCTTTTATTTTTTACTTTTATCAGAACGAGGTAACATGGTCAGGCGGACAATGGTATTTCATTCTGATCAGTGGACCTATTTATTTTTTATTTCACCGGGCATCAGAATTTCTTCATATTTGTATTTTTATTTATTTGGGTTTTTATTTATTTATTTATTTATTCATTTATTTATTTATCCAAAAACCGCAAAGAATTTTAGAAAGTTAAGAGGGCATAGTGGCTATTATTCAGTTACATAATATATCTGGTAAAAGGTGACCAGTAGATTCTACATTACATTATATATATTTATATATATATATATATATATATATATATATATATATATATATATATATATATATATATATATATATACATTTAAACTTCATCACTTACAAAGTTGTTCTGTGCATTAATACAACTATTAATAGGACCTCATTTAAACTGGATGGTATCTAGCGGAGATATTTAGTCAGGAAAAGTTACAAGCTTTCCAGGACTAACTCTCCACATCGTCTGATGCCATCCTGTTGAAATGAGGCCATATATTAATTTATGTATGTATGTATTATACCCCCTCATTTTCAGGATTTCCAAACCCACTGATCATTAAGGAAACTGGCTCACGCCGGTCCGACCTATGCTGGGAGCCAAACTTTTATCTCGTAATCTGTAACAGTCACAAATTGAATTGTCAACATATTTTCTGTAAAGGTTCTGTAAATAGGTAACCCCTTGTGGGTCAAAACAATCCCTCATTTCAATGCATCATATAGACGATAAAACCCGTGTGGAGATGCAGGTATTTGCTTCCCTGGCCACTGTTATGAATCTTCACGAAATGTGAGTTGGAAGTCATTCATCCAAGTAACTTTAGATTGCACTGTGAAGAGCCCAAGCGGCAAATGAATTTCTCTCCTGAAACAGCACATGTGAAACGTAGCGTCAAGTGAAAATGAGGTATATTTGGCAAATGAGGAATGTCCCCTTTCTTAATTATGATGAGTGGAAGATGAGGGAGGTAATTCGCAATTTGCTCCAGTTCTGAGCGAATTTCATTCCCTCTGGGTCGGCAGGATATCTTGGTACTGTGTTTTGTCTTCTGTGTTTGTCTTTTTGTATTTTTTTGTGTTTTTGTCTTTTCATATTTGTTTTATTTCTCCCCGTTCTTATTTTAGTTACTTTCTTCTATGGTGTCCCATTTTGTTTTAGTTACTTTGTTTTATGTTGTGTTATGCTTTATGTAATTTTTTGGCTTCTTTATTTTGCATAGAGAGAGAGAGAGAGAGAGAGAGAGAGAGAGAGAGAGAGAGAGAGAGAGAGAAAAGCAAAGGTAACGAGGTCATTTTGCCCTAGTTCTTTATATATTAAAGGTAATCATTTTGCGTGAAATTCAAATCACATTACAAAGTAGTTAGCTGTATGGAAAAAACAAAAACTTGATTATTATTTTTGCTCATTTAGTTTTCATTATTAAGATTTAATCCTGAATTCCTCTTGTTGAACTTATCTTCATTCACCGAGAGGTATCTTATTCTAAGCAAACTCGCTGAAATAGATATTAAAACCCTCTACATGGTTCGTAGAAGCGGTCACCCGCTGTGAATATTTATACTCAAAATCAAATGGAAGAGGCATCTGGCTCATGGTTTTTTGAAGCCCTATCCATTCCTTTGGTTCCCCATGATAATACCTTGATTCCCCATCCCGTAGGGACCACTGCCTCACGGTGCACTGTAGACATTACTTAAGGTCCTTTTCAGCGTCCCTCTGGCCCCTAGCTGCAACCCCTTTCATTCCTTTTAATACCTCCGTTCATATTCTCATTCTTCCATCTTACTTTCCACTCTCTCCTACAATCGTTTCATTTTGCAACTGCAAAAGGTTTACCTCCTGTAACACCTTTCAAACCTTCTTACTGTCAGTTTCCCTTTCAGCGCTGAATGGCCTCATGGCCCATAGCGCTTGGCCATTGGCCTAAAGTCTATAATCCAATCCATCCTAGCTGCTACCCTTTTCATTCCTTTGGCTGTACCTCCGTTCATATTCTCATTCTTCCATCTCACTTTCAACTATCTCCTAACAGTTGTTTCTTACTGCAGTTGCAAAAGGTTTAACTCCTGTTGCACCTTTTAAACCTTCTTACTGTAAATTTCCCTTTCAGCGCTGAATGACCGCAATGGCCCTAGCACTTGGCCATTGGCCTAAATTTTATAATCCAATCCATCCTAGTTACAACCCCTTTCATTCCTTTGACTGTTCCTCCGTTCATATTCTCATTCTTCTATCTTACTTTCCACTCTATCCTAACAGTTGTTTCCTAGTGCAACTGCGAAAGGTTTTCCTCCTGTTACACCTTTCAAACCTTTTACTGTCAATTTCCCTATCAGCGCTGAATGACCGCATGGGTCCTAGCACTTGGCCATTGGCCTAAATTCTATAATCCAATCCATCCTAGCTGCTACCCCCTTTCATTCCTTTGACTGTACCTCCGTTCATATTCTCATTCTTCCATCTTTCTTTCAGCTATCTCCTAACAGTTGTTTCATAGTGCAACTGCGAGGTTTTCCTTCTGTTGCTTAACCTTTCAAACGTTTTCACTCTGTTTCGCTTCCGTCGCCGAATGACAGCATCAAAGGTACCACCGCCTGGCCGTTGGTCAAAATTTTATATTCCGCGCCATAGCAAAAGGCCACGATTCTTAATTTCTCGTGTCCAATTCTCCCACCGTCCATAGAGTGCTTTCAACGTTTCTTTCTTCCTCAGGGCGTTGAGGAATCTGACGTCCACTCCACCTTTCCCGCCCGAGTCCTTACTTATTCACGTCACATTTTTCCAGGGACGTGGCTGGAAAGAAGGATGATGAATCTCCTTGTCTTAATACTTCAGCCTTCTCTCTTTCGCGCTGAGAGAGAGAGAGAGAGAGAGAGAGAGAGAGAGAGAGAGAGAGAGAGAGAGAGAGAGAGAGAGAGAGTGAGAGCAACTCAATACATATTTCATAGTTTTACCCTCATATATTGAAAGGAAACAGAGAGAGAGAGAGATAACATTTTCAGTTGCTGGTCTAATCACGTTAAACGCTCCCATGCCCTCACTCAGACACTCGCGCACGCGCGCGCGCGCGCAAAGGTTGACCTCTCAGTATTCAATATTTTCCATTTCTGATCTATTTCAGTTTCCAGTTTTATATTATTATTGTAAAAAGTGATGCCCATCAATTAAGGTTTGTTTATTTCAGATGTAAATGCATGAGCATGTTGAAATTATGTATATATATGTATATATATACATATATATACATATAGATGTATATGTATATAATATATGTATAATATTTATATAATATATATTATAGTAAATCCTCAGTTCTTTCATAAATAGTTGTTTGTTTTCTCTTTCTCACCTGAAATTGGCCCTACTGATCAAATAGCCCCCCCAGCCACTATTTTCCTTAAAATTGTTCGATTTATAGGCAGGGCGTTGCGTTTTGTTACAGACTGAAGAATGAGCCTAGTGGAGCCCTCTAAACGTCTATTCTTAGTCTCTAAACATCTATTCTTAGGGTCTCCAGATCCTTGCGTTTAGTATTTTGAAAACTAATTCCGTCTCATTTCCAGATATGACGGCAAAACTGAGATAATGTGAATTGCTCTCTCTCTCTCTCTCTCTCTCTCTCTCTCTCTCTCTCTCTCTCTCTCTCTCTCTCTCTTTATTATTCAGTCCATCATTTCCTAAACCCAAGTCAATAAAGACAGATTTGGGAAGACGCTTAGGCGGCTTACGGGATATTCCACTCGGCCCCTCTCGAGATTTTCCGAGTTCGGGGATCGAAGCAAGATGTGAGAATTCTTCAGCGGTGTGAGAGAGAGAGAGAGAGAGAGAGAGAGAGAGGGGGGTGTTATTCTTTTATTTAATGACCGTTTTAGCTAACACTTCGTAATGAGTAAGTCTAGTTTTCTTGTTTATACTTGCCCACTGTCCACTGAAGAGAGAGAGAGAGAGAGAGTTATTCTTTTATTTAATGACAGTTTTAGCTAACACTTCATAATGAGCAAGTCTAGTTTTCTTGTTTTATTCTCGTCCACTGAGAGAGAGAGAGAGAGAGAGAGAGAGAGAGAGAGAGAGAGAGAGAGAGGTTAAGTATAATTAAGTGGCAGTTTTGGGTGACACTTTTTAACGAACAAGTCATCAACTCCACGAAAACTCAAGTTTTCTTAGAAAGACGGGATCGATTATATAAATATAAACACAAAGTATTGAAGACTAATTTATAATTGCTTTTGACCCATAAACATATTAAATTATTTACTTAGATTTTAGTCTATTTATTTTTTTTTTTTAATAACTGATCTCCTCATTCTGTATTTTCCATTACCGTCTGTTACGTCTTTATAATGAAAGCCAGAATATTCTTTGGAAGCTTGAATTTCAAGTTAGTGGCTCCTCTGGGCTTGTTCCATATGAATAGGGTTCATGTTCTGAATAATAATAATAATAATAATAATAATAATAATAATAATAATAATAATAATAATAATAATAATAATAA
>NC_089746.1:5419887-5437387 GCF_040412425.1 Macrobrachium rosenbergii | reverse complement strand
TTCTGTTTTTCAACTAATCTGCTATTTAGTCCACGTATTTGTAAATACTGATTTGAAGCTGCGCTTACAAATAGTACCGAGTCCGCATATTTGTAAAATATTCATGGTTTGTGATTCTCTAGAGCTTTACTTACAAACAGCCCTTTTGTGTAAGTTATTTTCAAATGCTTTACTTAAAGTCCAAAAGTTATTTTCGGAACTAAAAGCGGAACTACCAAAACCTTTGGCAAAAAAAAAAAAAAAAACTATATACAGTCGGTCCCGGAACTGATAACAGGTTCGAAATTCATGGGCCAATATTCTGCCTATATCTCTTGCAGCCTGTTTGCGATATCTGCAATAATGGCGAAATTTATGGTTTAACGCCGAGACCTAATAGCGCGATTCGCTCGACATCATTTATACGGCCAAGTGGTTAAATCTCTGGAAATTCCGACCCTTTCTCTTTGCTAGTTTCCGTCGATTCTCATTTTTTTAGTTTTCTGTAAAAGAAAACTATTGTGCCGGCTTTGTCTGTCCGTCCGCACTTTTTCCTGTCCGCCCTCATATCTTGAAAACTACGGAGGCTAGAGGGCTGCTAATTGGTATATTGATCATCCACCCTCCAATCATCAAACATACCAAATCGCAGCCCTCTAGCCTCAGTAGTTTTTATCTTATTTAAGGTCAAGTTAGCCATAATCGTGCTTCTGGCAACGACATAGACCAGGCCACCACCAGGCCGTGGTTAAAGTTCCATGGGCCACGGCTCATACAGCATTATACTGAGACCACCGAATGATAGGTCTACTTTCGGTGGCCTTGAACATACAATGTACAGAAACTCGGTTGCGCCAAAGCAACTTCGGCGCATTTTTTAATGTTTATGTGTGACTTTGGCGTGTTAGGCGAGCCTTTCTTTTATGTGTCAGATAAGGAGTAGTACTTTTAAGGATGATTGTGATTCTTTATTTATTAGCTGGAAAGTTAAGTATAATATAGTTTAACCAGACCACTGAGCTGATTAACAGCTCTCCTAGAGAGGGCTGGCCCGGAGGATTAGATTTATTTTACGTGGCTAAGAACCAGTTGGTTACCTAGCAACGGGACCTACAGCATATTATGGAATCCGAACCACATTATGACGAGAAATGAATTTCTACCACCAGAAATAACTTCCTCCAGTTCTTCATTGGCCGGTCGGGGTATCGAACGCTGGGCCAGCAGCGTGCTAGCTGAGAACTCACCCACCCCTCCAATGAGGAGCTATTTATTTGCTGGAGTGCTTATTTCCTGATAAATGAACAAATGCAATTTTTGGTTATAGCCAGCATTAAAAGCTTGACACCGAAGGCATTACTGCTTATAAAAGAGCTTTCATAATCCAAATACTCCTGACTGACTGGTGAAAATTTCTCTCTCTCTCTCTCTCTCTCTCTCTCTCTCTCTCTCTCTCTCTCTCTCTCTCTCTCTCTCTCTCTCTCTCTCTCTGTGATGTGACATTCTCTAGGTGAGACATAATCGTTCATGGTCTGGATAATCTACCCGATAATACGCGTCTTACATACAATTAGCGAATGAAATATAGCTAAAAGTGTTCGTGAACTATCGGTGATTAGCTTAATATCAGATTAGAGTGATAAACCGTCTAATAAGTTGTTTACGAGTGAATTAATAAAATCTGAAAATCATGGAGGAGTCAACCAACAGTGGCAAAAGGTGGAGAAATCTTGCATGCATCGGAGATATTCAATATGATGAATTGGCAGGAAGGGAACTTGGTTTGCTGATCGTGGAGATGAATTGCAACATCGACCAAAAAGATGTGAAATCATTCACAGACATATTGAAAGGATATGATCCTTCAAACTGGAGCAAATCTGTAGAAAATATAATGAAAATAATAGAAGGGATACCAATGAAAGTTCAAGTTATCAAAAGACTTATAAAGAAAATCTACAAAAATCAACACATTCCATCAAAGAAAATAAGTACGGTGGAATTAGTGAATATATTGATTGATGCAATAGGCAAACGGATGCCTAAAGCATGTAAACTATGTAGAGTGTGGTATAGCATTGTAAATCCACAAAACCTGATTAGGAAATGCTGTGCTTGCCACGTGCCGACACACCCTTCATGTGCTGAAGTTGAGCAAAATAGAAATAAGGACACAAAAATATTTTGCTCAACATGTCTAGTATGGATAGACAAGGTCATTAAATCAAGACTTAATGTACAGATTGTGGAGGATGAAGAAGATGAAGAAGAGGAAGAAGAGGAAAATAGAAAAGAAAGAAGAAAATAAGACTGAAGAGAGAGAAAAGATTAATGAAAACAAAGAACAGGATAATAGTATGGATGCAGAGAAACTCATAGATTCTACATATGAGGCAATACAGCAACATACATATGAAGAAATAAATTATGACATGATAAATCAAAATAAAATCCCAAAGAGGTTGTACCCGGATCTCCATACTGATGGGAAAGAACAAGAAAAAAAGAAAAGAAAGACACAGTATGCACCCTTTTGAAAAGAGGGAATTGCAGGTTTGGTGAAAGATGTTATTACAAACATCCCAAGATATGTCACAATTATGAGATCTATGGCAAATGTGCATATCTAGATGGCTATGAAGAGGAATGCAGCGATCTACATCCAAAAATATGTAGAAACTGGAAAGAAGGAAATGGATGTAGGTTTAATAAGAAATGTAGGTACATGCATCCTGTAGCCATGAAAACCAAAATCAAAATCAAATACATATAAAAATCAAGGTAAAAATGAAACAAATAAAGAAAAGAACAAAGATCATGTGATGAAGGCAAAAGCAAGCCAACAACACATTATGAAATGTCAGCACCACGATATGAGCCATCAGCACCTAGATATAGCACAAGGAACAAGCAATGTATCTATGATGCTAGGGATGGTGCAGATATGGAGATAAGTGCAGGTTTATGCACAAAGTGAATAAATATGAAGCTGGAAGAACAAATATAATGGAAAAGTTGGATTTTTAATGTACGAATTTCTGGAAATGAAAAAGATCAACATATCAGAACAGGAAAGAGACATGGAAAATCCTTATTATTACCCATATTAGATAATGGAGATAATACGCAAACCATCATAGTGATGAACGCGCAGGGTTTAGTTTCGAGTAACTCAAAAGAAGATAGTTCTTAGAAGAACTAACCCAAAATGAAAAAATAGAAATATTGAATATAAGTGAAACCTGGTATTCCCAAGAGACTGGTAATGATGACCAGATAAAGGGTTTCAAACTTATAGATCAGATAGAAAAATAGAAATCAAGGGGGAACCGATATATGGGAGAGATGCCAATCAAGGAAAAATCTGTGAGAAATATAGTAAGACAGAATGTGAATTAATAGCGGTAGAATTTGAATCTGAAAAATTAGTGAACATTGTAATATATAGACCCCCTAATACTAAAGAGTTTGACATAATAATTGAAAAATTGGATGAAATATGTAGAAATCACAAGGACTGGACTATACTCCTAACTGAGACTTTAACTTTCCTTTTGTAGAATGGAAAGAACGAATAGGAGACTGTGGTTGTATTTATACATATAAAAAGAGAGCAATAGTAGTGCAGAAGATAAGAGGCAATTTGAAAAGCTATTAGATATGCTACTAGAACATAACATTCAGCAAATAAATCACCTACCAACAAGAAAGGATAATATTTTAGACCTAGTATTTGTGAATGAGGTGAACTATGTTAAAGAAATAATAGTATATAACACGAGTATTTCGGACCATAATGTCATAGAACTAACAGTCCGTTCCAGAACATATGAAAACAGAGAAAAGCAAGAGACGAAAAAATGGGAAGGATATGGAAAATACAATTTCTATAGTAAGAATATAAATTGGTCAAAAATAAATGAAGAATTAAACAAAGAATGGGAAAACATATTTGTAAGTGATGATATACAGATAAATACCGATATATTATATAAAATATTAGAGGAAATAGTGGAAAAATATATACCGAAGAAAAAGTAATCATCAGTCACGAATTCCAAGAGACAGAAGGATCTTGTTCCAGAAAAATTAGAAAGTGGAAAAAGCTCTTGCTAAAGAAAAGAATGCATGGAAAGTGATGGAACTAAAAAGTAAGATAGAAAATGCAGAACAAAAGATTATACAATCAAAAGAAAATGAAAAATGGAACCTAGAAGAAATGACACTACAAAACCCTAAAATTTTTATTCATATGCAAAAAGATGAATAAAATAAGAGTAGAAATAGGCCCTCTAAGAATTGAAGGGCGATTAACGAATGAAAAAAGAAATATGTAACATATTAGCAGAAAGATATAAGAGTGAATTTACACCTAGAATTGACAATGAAGATAATGATACAGAAATAAGAGATGAAAATACTGAATACTTATCAGATATAGATATTACAGAAGCCGATATTGTGCAGGCTATTAATGAAATTAAAATGGATCAGCAGCAGTACCAGATGGAGTACCTGCCATATTGTTAAAGAAAGTGGTTCATTCAATCGCAAAGCCGCTAGCAATATTATTAAGACAAAGTATAGATACAGGCAAGATTTATGATGAGCATAAATTAGCATATATTACTCCTTTCAAAAGTGGTTCAAGACTAGAGGCAAGTAATTATAGGCCTGTGAGTCTGACATCTCATATTATGAAAGTATATGAAAGGGTAATGAAAAAAAAATATAATGAAACATTTAATGAAAAATAGATTGTTCAATATAGGACAACATGGTTTTGTACCCGGAAAAAGTACACAAACCCAACTGTTAGTCCACCATGAAAGCATATATAAAAATATGATAAATGAAAAAGATACAGATGTGGTTTACCTAGACTTTGCAAAAGCTTTTGATAAGGTAGATCATAATATATTAGCGAAAAAAAATTAGAAAACATAACATTGTTGACAAAGTAGGAAGATGGATAAAAGAATTTTTGCAAAACAGAAAACAGATAGTGATTGTAAACGATGAGAAATCGGATGAAGCTACGGTAATATCCGGTGTACCACAGGGTACGGTGTTAGCTGCATTGCTGTTTGTGATTATGATTGCAGACATAGACAGTAATGTTAAGGACTCAGTAGTAAGAAGTTTCGCAGATGACACAAGAATAAGTAGAGAAATTGCTTGTGATGAAGATAGGAACTCGCTACAAAGAGACCTAAACAAAATATATAAATGGGCAGAGATAAATAGGATGGTATTTAACTCTGATAAATTTGTATCAGTGAACTATGGTGATAAAGTAGGAATGCTATATGCATATAAAGGACCTAATAATGAGACAATCACAAACAAGGAAGCAGTTAAAGACCTTGGTGTGATGTTGAATAGGAATATGTTATGCAATGATCAAATAGCAATTCTATTGGCAAAATGCAAAGCAAAAATGGGAATGTTGTTCCGGCACTTCAAAACAAGAAAAGCTGAACACATGATTATGCTTTATAAAATGTACGTACGTAGTCCACTTGAATATTGCAATATAATATATGGTACCCACACTACCAAAAGGATATTGCACAAATAGAGAGTGTACAAAGGTCATTTACAGCTAGAATAGAAGAAGTTAAGGACCTTGACTACTGGGAAAGACTACAATTCTTAAATTTATATAGTCTTGAAAGGAGAAGAGAACGCTACATGGTAATTCAAGCATGGAAACAGATAGAAGGAATTACTGAAAACATCATGGAACTAAAATTATCAAAAAGAGCAAGCAGAGGTAGATTAATAGTGCCAAAAACTATACCAGGAAAATTAAGGAAAGCACACAGGACATTAATCCACCACGCACCAGCATCGATAATGCAGCGTCTATTCAATGTGCTACCAGCTCATCTGAGGAACATAACAGGAGTGAGCGTAGATGTGTTTAAGAATAAGCTCGAGAAATATCTAAGATGCATCCCAGACCATCCAAGACTGGAAGATGCAAAATATACCGGAAGATGCGTTAGCAACTCTCTGGTAGACATCAATGGCGCCTCACACTGAGGGACCTGGGGCAACCTGAAACGATTTGTAAGGTCTGTAAGGTAAGGAGTTTGAAGGTATAACAGCAGAACTATGAGATACCATGAATTGCTCTCTCTCTCTCTCTCTCTCTCTCTCTCTCTCTCTCTCTCTCTCTCTCTCTCAAAAATTGGTCCCTGGGTCTTGGTAATTCTTATCAGCAGTATCTCGTAAGAACTTCCTTATACCCACATCTTAACAATTTATCAGTAGAAGAAAAATTAATCTGAAGTGTTAAGTGAAAACTGTCTTTAATTTACTGACGTAGTTATATTTTTCATTTAGTGCATAATTGTATTCATTGCTCTTTTCTTCTTCTTATTTCTTTATTCCGTTCTTTTCCGGTTCTTTCTTCTCCTCTTCTTTCTTATTCAAGGGTTCAGACTCTTCGGTCTTTCCTTCCTTCTTCTCCTCCTGTTTCTCCATGTCTATTTCGTCCTCCCTCTCTCCGTAAAGGTCCATTTGTCGACTGTAGTGGAAAACGACGATATCTCCGATGACTGATATGAATATGAAGACTGGAAAGAAGGGAGGGAAAGAAAAATTTAAGATAAGATCGATGGAGATGTGAAGATATTAGGATAAAATATTTTCGCGAGAGTAAAAAATTGAAGAGAATTATTTAATAGATATATTCAAGAAGATGGACGAGCTTGTAATTTAACACGAGTCAGTTATCCAATTTGAATGCAAGTACTTAACATAAGGCAAAACATATATATATATATATATATATATATATATATATATATATATATATATATATATATATATATATATACACACATTCATATATAATATATATTTATATATATGTAAATTTATGTACATACACATTTAAATGTATATATATACACTTAATAAAGTATATGAACATATATATACATATATTTATAATTATGTATGTGTTATATGTGTGTATATACTGTATATATGTGTGTGTGTGTGATTTTAAATCAAGAAAAGGTAAAAGCGTGATGGTTATACGAACAAAGTTACAGCTACGAAGGAAAAGTGAAACAATGAGATGCTAAGTACTTTCGTCTTATTACCAAGACATGGTCACAGCAACTGGTAATAAGACGAAAGTACTTAGCATCTAATTGTTTCAATCTTTCCTTCGTGGCTGTAACTTTGTTCACACACACATGTATATATGCATATTTATATGTATGTATGCCTTGTGTGTTATTGAAGATATAAACTGTAGGTTTTTTATTAAAAAAATATACTATAAACAAAGTGCAAGGATTGATTTGACAGCTTACGATAAGTTTTTCTATTGAGAAAATATATTAAAACCAGAAAGCAATGGTCGATAGCTTACTCGCAGGAACCAGGTGGATGATAAGGCGAAATTTGTCAGAATCGTAGAGCCAACAGTTGCCGTATTCCCCACAAGTCTTGTCCCAGATCAGACAAGCAGAATCTAGACGGTGGAAGAAATACATTAGTTTCCTATTGACTGGACTGAAGGAATGAATTAACGTTAATTGAAGTAGTCAGGGCATGAACGACAGCTAAGTATAGTACTAAAGATACGAGTAATGTGGGGTGAGGTACTGATAAAACATATGAAAGTTATACGATGTATTAAATATAACTAATGAAAGTCAAATATTGAAAGAATACAAGAAAGTTAAGTGAAGTATCATGGGGAAGAATTAACTGGGACAGATAGAGAGTTTTTGGTGGATTAGTTTGATTTGGCTTAATTCAGTAAAGTTAAGTTAAGTTTACCTTAGTTTAACCAGACCACTGAGCTGATTAACAGCTCTCCTAGGCCTGGCTCGAAGGATTAGACTTATTTTACGTGGCTAAGGACCAATTGGTTCCTAGCAACGGGCCTACATCTTATTGTGGAATCCGAACCACATTACAGCGAGAAATTAATTTCTATCACCAGAAATAAATTCCTCTAATTCTTCATTGGCCGGTCGGAGACTCGAACTCGGGCCTAGCAGAGTGCTATCCGAGAACTCTACCGACCCTTCCAACGAGGAACTTGAAAGACTGGGTTTCTTCATAGTAAATGAAAACTGTTTATCCTTGTTCACTGAATAATCTAGGAATTAATAGAAAGAACGGAACGGAAATATGCATGCAATTTTTTTCACGTTTTGTCACTGAAATTCCTCACGCTCCATAGAGCGTTAATGAAAGTCCTTTCCTGGAAAACTACAGAGAGAAATATTTTTTCGGTTTTGTCGTAATACTGATTCGGGACTTTATTAGATTACTGATTTTCATGTAAAAGTTGACAGAAAAACGGAGTACTTATGAGTTCATATGTCTCCAACTTACCCACGATGGCTCCCATAATTATGGGAGCTGGAATGAAACCAAAGAGGCTTATGCATACTGTAATGGCGCCCAAAGCAATGCCCTTGTCTTCGTCAGCCACAGATCTGAAACGAGTTAGGGGCTTATTGAAAATATTGTTGCATTAAAATAAGACTTTTTCTTGAAATTCTTTAAATCATTCGAGTAACTGATTATATTTTTAATATTTCTTGCCATTCCTATTTGTATAAGTCGATCTTAATATGTTAACTTATGGTATATGTCAATTCTAGCCCATGCAAGTGGTTAAGGCCACCCTCTCTCTCTCTCTCTCTCTCTCTCTCTCTCTCTCTCTCTCTCTCTCTCTCTCTCTCTCTCTGGAAGCATACCTGATGTTTATAAGACTACTTCCAACTCTCCCGGTAGATGCCACTGTTTTCACGACCATCTGAATGATGATGTAGTAAAAGAACTTGTCACAAGTCTCGTCGCAGTATCCACTTGTGGCGTATCCGAAGTGTGTTTGGCCCTGCACATAGAAGGTTAAATTTTTGTCAAAGTTGAAAGTTATTGATACGAAAGTGAATTGATAAGGAAAAAGATAAATTTATGGCACAGTTCAGGTTGCTAATAGAAAAATGAATTGATAGGAAAAAACGGTTGAATTTATGGCACAGTTGAAAATTATTAAAATGACAGTGAATTTTTGAGGAAAAACCGTTCAGTTTATGGCACAGTTGAAAGTTCCTAACAGACAAGTGAATGGATAAAGAAAAATTTTTAAATATATCGCACAGTTGAAGGTTACAAATACAGTGTTAATTGATAGGAAAACGGTTAAATCTATGACACAGTTAAAAGTTAATAATATTAAAGTGAATTTAGGGAAAAATATGAATTTATGGCACAGTTGAAAGTTACTGAAACGAAAGTGAATTGGTAAGGAAAAAAGTTTGAAATATATGGCGCAGTTGAAAGTTACTAATACGAAAGTGAACTGGGAAAGATCAGTTAGATTTACGTAGTTACAAGCGTGGGTGATACATTTTATTACTGTGGGGAAATATGTACATTACTATGGGGGAATGCATACATTTTAAGGTATCCTACTTGGTGATGGAAAACCATTTTAGATAATTCGCCAAGTGTCAAGTGTCTATTTATCATGTAAATTTTTACTGCATTTCTTGGGAAGAGAATGGATAATAAGACACAGGACATATTAACTGCTTTAAATAAACTACTTTTTACGAAATGACAGTGGCGGTTATTTGAATTATAATAAAAATCAAATTCAATAAATTTTAAAATAACACTATTTAGAGACTCATCTAGTAAATGTTTAAACAATAACATTTGTCCCTGTACATTCCATCGTCATTTCATAAATGCAAACGCACGTATTCCCAAGGCCAAGAGAGACAGGGTCTACCCAATTGGGCTGAGTCGCCTCCCACCTGGGTTAAGTACGTAGGCGATGACATATCTTAGAGGTACTACCTGCTCATTACGGCAATTCACCTGCTGACGCAATAAGGAGGTAGACAAAGCTCCGCCTACAAGGGGGATTTGGGGGGAAGTGAGTAGACCTTGTCTCTCTTGGCCTTGCGTATTCCTGTATGGTGGAATTTAGTGGCATTATTGCAGGCTAACTCCATGTTGCATTCGTCACTTCAGCTTGCAAGCTTGCAATTAAAATTGAATGCTGAATAAGCACATGTTGGAGGCTTCAGTAACTTTATTGCAGAATGAGTTTATCTCATTTAGGCTCGTTCGTTGCAACATGAATTCTATTTTTAGAGAGATGGTGCTAGGCAAGCATATAATCAAAGGAGTTGTGCAGGAAAAGATAGATTGCAGTGCAACTGGGTATTAGTTTGTATTTACATTCCTTCATGAAGTAATGCAACAAGCTTTGCTCGTTTTTTTTTTTGAGAAAAAAGAAGGGGTGGAATTTATTTATATATATGTATATATAATATATATATGTATGTATGTATATATATATGTATATGTATATATATATACATGTGCAGTACATGTATATATATATATATATATATATATATATATATATATATATATATATATATATATATATATATATATATATATATATATATATATATATATGTCACGTTAAGTGATGGTTTTGCAGGAACTGCTGGTTCCCCGCTCGTTCCCTTTGCGGATTGCTGCCTCCTTACCTTCAAGTTTTTTTGTTTTGATGTTTTCGTGGTGAGCTGCCGTTTTTCTGTCTGCAGTCGGGTCTGGTAGGGCAGCGAAGGTAGCGGCTGTGGCAGCAGCAGCAGGCAGTTTTTGGAGTCGACGTTGGTCGAGTTTTTGAGCAACAAATTGGAGCACGCCTACGAAGTGGAGCACGTCGTAGAGGTGGAGTGTGACCATGAGTAGTCGTGTGACCACGAGCTGCTCATCTTTGATGACAGCGTGAGGCTGTCCTGACGTCTCCATCAGGGTTTTCTGGTTGGTGGGTTTTGTCCCAGTTGCACAGCTGAGGGCTGTCTTGGTGCCCTGATGGAGGACGTATGTTTGGTTTTTTTCTGCCTGCTGTTGTTTATTTTTGCCTTTTTTTCTTACAGCTACTTTTTGTTTATTTAACTTGATTTTGTTTAGAGCTGCCTTTTGGTTTTTTTGTATTTATGGTTTTTATCTTTTACCAGACCTGACTCACTTGTAAATATTGTAAATAAATTAATTTTAAGCTCATTTTATTGTTTTTGTTGTTTTCTCCTCCTTTGTTTGTTGCATCTGCCGTCAGTCATGACAGCCCCGTCCTGAGTATGTTAAAGAACCTGCATAACGGCCCACTCGGGTCGTTACAATATATATATATATATATATATATATATATATATATATATATATATATATATATATATATATATATATATATATATATATATATAGAGAGAGAGAGAGAGAGAGAGAGAGAGAGAGAGAGAGAGAGAGAGAGAGAGAGAGATATATATATATATATATATATATATATATATATATAGAGAGAGAGAGAGAGAGAGAGAGAGAGATATATATATATATATATATATATATATATATATATATATATATAGAGAGAGAGAGAGAGAGAGAGAGAGAGAGAGAGAGAGAGAGAGAGAGAGAGAGAGAGAGAGAGAGAGAGAGAGATAGAGAGAGAGAGAGAGATTTAAAAACCTCGAAATATTACGAGCAAATATTTACCTGATCCCCTAAACTGTCGAAATTTGTTAGGCCCAAAGGATCCGTTGAGTTTGTGATGCAACGACACCCACTATATACCTGAAAATAGAAGTCTTATTAAAATTTAAAATATCGCTATACTAATGCCGAATTGTAGTTAGAGCCTACAGAAAATTAGAACTGGCGACGAGGTATACATTAATAACTATGGTAATATCACGTATATTTGGCTGAATAACGTCCCAATGAATTTTTTTTTTTTTGTATTATGGATAATCAAATCTAATCCTTAATTTATTTTTATTATTTATCTTGTTATTAATCTATAAAAATCTATTTCTTCCGCTTACCTGTTATGCCCGTACTATCTGTTTAAGTACTTAACGTTTGAAGAAAAAATGTTATTGGGCATTAAGTAATTTATTTTGTTGTATGAAGATCGTCCAGTCAAGAAGTGGTGTGATTACTGTCCATTTCAGGGACCGCGAGTCATCGTTTTTCTCAAATATCTTTCAAACTAAGTATTTGATCGATAATTTTTGGTAATATAGTGTATTGTCAAATAGTGTCAGTCAAGGCGTTTACTCTTGACATTTAAAGACAAAAAGTCGCATGAGTCAGCAGGACTAATCTACGCAGTCGAGCGTCCGCTATCCCCCATAGACAGGAAAGGGCGTGAGGAGATTGGGAGGCCTGGAAAGTGGGTTGAGGGAGGGATGAAGAGGAGAGGGAAAGTGATGGACGGGATGGAGTTAAAGGACGTTCGAATGCATAGTTTGGCGATGCTTGGCAACACTATGTAAGTCAAGAGTAAACACCTTTACTAACACCATTTGACATTGCACTATATTACCAAAAATTAGCGGGAGGTGTCTTGTACACTGTGTCGAAGTACCATTTCGATCAAATAATTAGTTTGAAAGATATTTGAGAAAAGCGATGACTCGCGGTCCCTGAAATGGATAGTAGTTTACTTTTTTGTTTACTTTTTTCGTGTGATCTCATTCTTGTCTTGCATTTGATTTCAATATTCAACACTGAGATACTTTTCTTCCCCAGATAACAGTTGGCTTTGTAAGTAGGTGTCTCTGCTTAGTTGGTTTCGTCAATTTATTTTGTGGGTGACAACTCTTAGTCATTATGGTAGCTTATTATTCTGCTTATACTGTACATAGTTGGCTCACTTTATATATAGTTATTTTCACTGTCTAAATATAGCAAGATTAATGAAATAGTTTTGCATCAACCATAATTCTGAAAGGTTCCTTGTGAAATTTAAGGTTATTAATCAACATATTAGTCAACATAATATTGCTGCATTATATTATAGCCCCCAAAAGTTCATATCCCGTCAACGGTTAATCTCTTAGTAAACAACATCCTTTGGAAACAGTACACACCTTTATATTATTTTTTTTTTCATGCCCCATGGGTCAAGAACAACTTTTGCAGTATCGTCCACCAGACGAATGACTGAAATTTGACGGTTAAAACAAGCTGACTGACCTGCGAATTCGTTTACGGAACTAACGATGACCATTTTAACTCACTATTGGACTCGATGTGGTATCAGCAGCAGTGCAGCCGGCGTAACAAGGAGAATAGAAAAGGGTCTTTTGGTCTTCGGAACAAACCGGCGTGAATCTGTCCGAGCACCCACAGTCAGCTGAGCAAGGCGGTCCAATTGACCTGTGTATTATGAACAGAATATATTGCTTCATATAAATTGAATCAATTTTAGTCCCCTAGGGGGTAGTGCCGTCAGTGCACCTCACGCGGTGCACTGTAGGCATTACTTAAGGTTCTTTGTAGCTTCCCTTCGGCCCCTAGCTGCAACCCCTTCGTTCCCCCGTTCATCTGTTTCACTGTACAAAATTATTTTCAGCGCTGTTCATATTCTCTTCCAATTCATTACATTCGGATTCCAATTCATTTTTAGTAAATACTTCCTTTTATGTCAGACGTTTGGAATCAGTAATGTAAAGAGATATCTTACCCTTCCACTGGTCCAATAACTTGGAGTTTCGGGCAGCCAATAAACATGAGTACGAGATAACTGCAGCTCTGAAGGAGTGTGATGAAGATGTTATACCCAGTGACGAACCTCGGGCCAGGCTTGGCCCATCGCAAGACCGCCCCGCCTAGGCCAGTGCCGAGTACGAGGGACACAAGGCTGGTAACACCTGGAAAATTCAAGATAGAATTTAGAGAGTATTTAGATACTGGTTATCCCTTTTAGTTCTTGGGAAATTACTTTTTATGGAAGGAGCCTTAAGGATAAATTGCTTCTTTAACATTTAGAGAATGGTTATCCCTTTTAGTTCATGGGAAATCAGTTTTTAGCAACTGGCTTATGGAAGGAGCCCTAAGGATAAATTGGTACTTTTATAATTTTTATCAAAAATGATAGTATATAGATACTGGCCTTTCCTTTTAGTTCTTAGGAACCAGTGTTTTAGCAACTGGCTAATGGCAGGTGCCTTTAGGATGAACTGATACTTTTTTGGTAATTTTTATAGTATTTAAATACTGGCCTTCCCTTTTAGTTCTTGTGAAATCGGCCTTTAGCAAGTGACTAATGGCAGGAGCTTTGATGTTGAAATGGTACTTTTTCGGTCATTTTTTATAGTATTTAAATAATGGCGTTCCCTTTTAGTTTTTGGGAACCAGTTTTTAGCAACTGGCTCATGGCAGGAACCTTATTGATGAACTGGTACTTTTGTGGTCATTTTTATAATATTTAGTTAATGGCCTTCCCTTATAGTTCTTGGGAGCCAGTCTTTAGCAACTGACTAATGGCAGTAGTTTCAAGGATTAACTGGTACCTTTTCAGTAATCCTTTAAATTGGAACCAATGGGACTAATTCTGACCGAATATTAGTGGTCTTGTAACCCTTGTTAATAGGCTTTTTAACGTAAGCAAGGAAAATTAATTCGAAAACCAGCAAGAAACGATGACTGCAAAAATCGTGTCGTTAGTTTATTCATTATTCAGAGTCACTGCATGGTAACCATAGATCTGCCATTCTAAAAGGGTCTGGTGTGTTATGTGCTCTTACGAATTTAAAAAGCCTAAATATAATGTGATACTGGAATTTAAGGTATTACCGTGTAAAATCAAATGCTTATAAATGTGTCTGAGATGAAGATTTTGACCTGCTTCTAAGATTCTACAAGCAAGCAAAAATATACAGTAAAAGTTAAATTTAAACCTTTCCATATAATCTATATGTAAGGAACCACTCGTCAGTAACATAATATTAAAAAAAGTAACCCCCTACCCGTGTAATAACTGGAATCGGAGGTACTCCTCCTAAACTGATTTTCCAGGTACTTGGGCTTGAAATTCCAGTAGCCCGAGGCAGCTATGATATAAACGACTGTGTTGAAGAGGTTTCCAACCCAGATTTTGTTGGTGAAGATGCGCCTCAAGGCTTTTTTCAGATCTGGAAGGAGGAAATTTTGTTAAAAACAAGATCTGGGGCTAAAGTTATTGTAACAGGGATTGACATCTTTATCACGGGAAAAGTATTTGAGGAAACTACCATCTTGTAGAGAGGAAGAAAATCCTGCATGACAAGAAGTGGGACCAAAGTGGCTGACATCTTGTACTGAGGTCATACGGAAACAGTGTTACTGAGAATGTTTACTAAAGAGTGCTTGGAATGTGTTGATTTATTATTGCAGTCTTGTAATTGAAAGTACCACTTTATTTTCATGTGTGTTTTTTGCCTTCAGTCGTTGTTATTTATTTTGGCTGTCATACGGAATATTACTTTTGAACAAAAGTCCTCAGATTTGTCTTTAGATATTTAAGTAAAAATGAATTGCGGTGTGAAAAATAAAGTGAATGCTGTAAAACTTTTATGTGCTGGTGCTCATCGAAGGAAAAAAACAGGCAGCTCATACATTCCTTAAACAGGGCAAGTAGATGGTATCAAAAGTTAAGTATGGACAGGGCAATCAGCCATTGCAATTATGACAAAATGTAATACGAATTACAATTGTCATTGTTATTTAGTTACCATATTACTCTGTTTATATACTCGTCATCCAGAGCCTAGGTCACAGTTCATGTGATAAGCCTGACCTATCCAGGCAAACACTGACGCTCTCCAGCCTGACTGACTTAAAAATAATTAAATAAAAAAATATGTAAATAAATAAATCAATAATTAAGTAATAAATAGACAGGTAAAAAATAAATATATGATTAATAAATAGACAAATAAAAGATTTTTAAAAAGCAACTCACTCGCGAAGGTGGGTTTTTCTCTGTCCTCTTTCTTAGTTTTGGCCAGAGAGGCGAAATACTCGATGCCCCTGTTCCCTCCTGCCTGGGCCTCCTTCTCGGCTTGTCTGACCACTCTCTTCGACTCCCTCTTCAGCGTGGCTGGGAGCTTCTTCGGGAAGAGGCTCAACAGGCTCGCGGCAAATATCAAGTTGCTGCCGAAGAAGAGGTAGCCTGGAAGGGAGTGAGATCCTTGCGTTTACATTCAAGAAGTACACTGTAGGCATTACTGAAGGTTCTTTGCGGCGTCCCTTCTTTGTCCCCTAGCTGCAACCCCTTTCATTCCTTATACCTCCTTTCATAATCTCTTTCTTCTATCTTACTTTCCTCAACCCTCTCATAACAATTGTTTCAACTCCATTTTCAGTGATGAATGACCTCATTGGTCCCAGCGCTTGCCCTTTGACCTAAATTTTATAACCCAGTTCCGATTCAAAAAGGGAGCTGGTTTCAGCGTCTTAAATTAATCAGTTTGATAAATGGAAAATAAAAAAAATATATGGCATGTTTTAGGGGTGAGATATTGAAATGTACACTGAGTCAAAGTCTAAACTTAAAGTGCTCAAAAAAAAAAAGATAAAAAAAGTTTCGTAGACAAATAACAGTAAAAAAGATGGAACACCTTTACCTACCGTATGAGATAATGAAAATAATCACTGATTAAAATTCTTAAAATGAAAGTGCTAAAAAAAAGATAATTTCTTAACCTAATGAAGAGAAAAAAATAGAATATCTTTACCTGTGAGATATTGAAAATGAACATTGCTTCAAATTCTTAAAATGAACGTGACCAAAAAAATGAATTTCTCAAATAAATAGTGGTCGAAAAGATAGAATATCTTTACCTATGAGATATTGAAAATAAACGCTGCGTCAAATTCTAAACTGAAAGTGCTCAAAAAGAAAGAGAATTTCTCAAGCTAATGATGAGAAAGCAGAGAATATATTTACCTATCCACCAAGCTCCGTACCACCTCGGGTCCTTCCTAGTAAGATTCGGTTGCTCCGAAGGGACGATCCACACTGAAAGGCACCTTCCTCCTACGAAATATCCGCACACTGGTCCCAGAATCCTCAGCATGAAGGTGGCAGCTAGGGAGGACAGAATTAGATTATCAAAGCACTGTCTCCCGAAGGTGGATAGTGCCATCAGTGCACCTCACGCTGTGTACTGTAGGCGTTATTACTTGAGGTTCTTTGCAGCGTCACTTCTTTGGCCCCTAGCTGTAATCCCTTCCATTCCTTGTATTATACCTCCATTCATATTCTCTTTCTTCCATCTTACTTTCCTCAACCTCTCCTAACAATCTAACAATATTTTCATGGTGCCACTGCAAGGTTTTCCTCCTGTTAAACCTTTAAAACTTTTTTACTCTCAGTTTCCCTTCCAGAGTTGAATGACTTCATCATAGATCCCAGCGCTGTTTGGCCTTCTGGCTAAATTTTACATTTCATTCATTTACTGTATATTTCATCAAGGCAATGCATCAATAAACGTTTGTCACAGTAGAATTCACTAACTAGTAAAATCGAAGGAAACCTAATAGGATTGTTGTGTTATTACTCAACTTCAGTTGCCCCTACCGTAGTAAATAGGATAGCTCTTCTTGCTTATGTTATCGTCCATGTAAGTGACACCAATACTGTAGAACATGCTGACGGTAACGCCAACGCAGAACTGCG